>NC_092531.1:11571666-11886000 GCF_037038585.1 Patagioenas fasciata | reverse complement strand
CTGTCTCATCCTCCGTTCATCACCCTTTGAAGTCATAGCAGGGCTTTTTTGCGAAATAATTTTCAGCTGGATCAGTTCCCAGAGCCTATTCCTTCCATGGTTTTAAGACTACTAGTGCTAGCAGAAAGCTGATGCTGGCAATGCAGTCAGGCCTGTTCCTCTCTGCAGTAGTACACACTTTGGTAAACCAAAATTAACCATCAGTCTGCAGCTTACGAGTAGCAGCATTAGACTGAACCTAATCTTCACTGTCTTGCAACCTTCCTGGAGATTTAATTTAAAAGTGGAGAGGCTTACAATATGAGGAGCCTTGAAACACTATACTCTGCAGTCTGGTTTATTAGAACAATTTAATAGCAAAGACTAGAGATTGCCTGTGAAGCTACAGCAGAGACAGCAGCAATATGGCTCTTCTTTATATAATAAAATTCCCTGGACTAAAAAACCCACAAAATGTTATTTTAAGGACTTAGAATTCAGAATTTGGGTTGCAGTTTTACAGCAGTTACAAATACAACGCCAATGCTAACTTTTTGGAAGCATGCACTAAAATTCAGTCATTACATTATACACCTCCGGTAGCAACTTCACTCCCTGAAGAAATTACAAGCTGGCACAGAAGCAAAACACCCATAAAACAATGTTCCAAACAGATCCAGAGGACCTGGTTTTACCTTTGCTCTGTCAAACTTCTTATGTTTCTATATCTGGCTAGCAATTATTTATCAAGTTCTAATTACTTAAATTGTAACTGAAATAATTATAAAAGCAAGGGCATAACATATTCCTCAAATACATTAAATAGGTAGTGGTGCTGCAAAGGAGGGAGTCAAAGAAACAAAGATACAGACACAAATATTTTAGCTTTCTTACTGTTTCTCCTCAGCTATACGGAATGCAGGAAATTCTCAAGTACAAACAGACCTTCCTAAATGAAACCTACAAATTATACTCCAGTTGCTCACATTGAATATCTAACTTTTGTACTGGATCTTACAATCACATGATAAATGCAAGGCAAATCAAGCCTCGTAACAGCAATTATGCTTTCCCCATGTCAAATAATTGCTAAATTCCACAACAGAACAGAAAATAGATGGCTCCATTACACAAGAAGCAGAATACTTTTTTGACCTACTCTGTAATTTTAAACACAATTTGAAATTTTACTTTTCCTCAATTGAATCTCCTCAGGCAGTGTGGCATTATAAACTCAGAATCAACTTCCATTCTGTTCCCAATACAATTTCACTGTTGAAACTTCAAAGTGCACGAATAGTTACTACCAGAAGTTTGAATGAGTGATTACAAGCAACAATTTCACACTTATACCGGACGACAAACACTTCATAGAAACTCTAAGCACTGTATTTTAGTGTATTCTAGCCAACATTAATCTGATGACTGTATTTCACCATTTACATTCCACTATATAATTAAAACACATACATGAATAAAACATTCTAAACAAATACCTTTAAAAATATTACTAACCTTCCATGAGCATGAAAATCTAGGCGCAAGAACTGATCTTCATGCGATACTGCTCTTTTGGCACGCTGGTGTTTTTGGTGTAACAGATCCACATCGTAAGACAATCCTTCGTAATGTCTAATGTACTTATTCAGAGGATTTCCATACTGGCCTGAAAAGAAAAAAAAGTAAGGTTTATCTTGTCTGAGAAATTACTAAGGTTACAACCACACTACCAGGTATGGCAGATCTGTGGTGCAAAACAGTTGGTGATGAGGCCCCAACTTCCACATTATATGCAATTTAGTTTTCCTTTTTCTTCCTTGTATGCTTCAGATTCATTCTACTCTGGTCCCACAGACTGATGGCACACTAGCAGTTAGTGTCTCAGGTGGACTCGGAAGGCGTCTTCCATTTTAATTTCAATCAAAATGAGTACAGTTAATTTAGTCTAAAACTACTCAGCAATGCAAACTACATCGTAGACAGGAATGTTTGAGAGATGTTTCAGAAACACACTCCTGATCCAAACATGAAAAGTGCAACAGCTGAACATCTTTCTTCTGGTTCCCTAGAAGAACTGTATTTCCAGCCTCACTCTGCACTCATGACAAAGCGTCTGCTCAGAATGCCAAATATCCAGAAAAATGAAGAGCAAATCATGCCACCTAGCAACAGAACATTTTGCATCACATGGAATGTTCTATCCCATGGAAAAGTTTTATTAAAGATGTATCTCCAAAGACACAGATTCAGTTCAGTCTATTTTGGACACTCCCAAGACACTTGCATTAAGAGTGCCTGACAGAAAAAAAGGGAAAGATTTTGGTCCTCCCATCCTGACAGAAGAAGGGACACGCAGAACTGAGCAGAGGCACTAGCACTTGAGAGCTTTTCATAGATCTATAATACGCATACAGAGGACCACCGTATCAGCTCTGCATTTACACCAGAAATTAAACATTTCACTATAAGACAGTATTTTTCACTCCAAGGTTAGCATTAGCAGGTCAGTAACAGGAGAGCAAATGCCTTGTGCTGCCCAGACACGTGTCAGGCACACTGCTGAGATGCACTTTTGCCTACCAAACAGCCAACAGGACAGCAACCGCAAGAACTGAAACCGTAAAGAAATTAATATAGCACTATTTTCCTTCCGATGAGGAGCCACTATATGCTCTACAGACATTTGGTTAATTCTGTCTTTGGTCACTTCTCCCAATTAAGTGCACAGTTTTTAGCCAGGATTCATCATCTTATTAGTTAACACATCCCAAGCAATCATATAAATGTGAGCACAATAAATCAACAGTACAGCATTTATTTCATGAGAAGGAGATTTTCATAGCCTGATCACCAAAGTCTCCATCCCCTGATTCGGCACATTCAACACTGATGATCTTTTCAAGTCTTACCACATTTTTATCTTAAACACCAGCACTAGAACACTACGCATGAAAAATACTTCATCTACCTGCCAAAAGTAAACACAAATGTTATGGAAGGAATTAGTAAAAGGAAGTGATTCAGCAACTGCGATCAGAGACCAAAAAAGACAGAAGTTCCAACAGTAGAAAATAATGTGGATAAATAGAAAAAACCAAAACAACACACAATTCGTGGAGCAAACCACTGCATCTTTGCAGTGGAGACAGTGCACACAGTATTTTACATACACTGCGAAAAATAAGTTTTAAAACAGTTTCTATTTAAAATATCCAACCATAAGGAATTAGTTTAGAATCTACAGTCAAAATTGAGATAATTTCAGTGGTTCTGATTTCAAAGCCAGGTTCTATGTGACCTAAATTATGTCATGTTTCTTGATGTACCAAACATTTAAGCCAGCAAAGAATTAGAGATATTAAATGTATATTTTCAAAACTCCAAGGAGTAATTGTATGTTTTCATACATAACTTTTATCAGCACCTAGCATGCCAACATTCACCCTATTTGAAACAAAGCCTTGCAGTATTCTTCTACACAGTTTACCCATAAAACATACAATTCTTTTGTCTTGTAACTCCACAGAAGCACCTATTTGATACACAAAGTAGCTTCTGTAACAATCACTTAAAGGCAAACACCATCTCTTACAGTTTTATTATGCAAAAAGTCTAGTTTTCTTTTAAGCAGCCTGTGACAGCAAGATATTGCCAAATATATATGGAGAAGGAATCTTTCAGCACGGTGACTGTTCAGTAAAAATTTCCATACAAATTCTTAACCACATGGCCCTTTGATAAAGCAGATTCCAAAATTTTAGGTGTTTAGTGAACTATATGATTTTATTGAAATAAATCAGCCCTATCTTTTTAGTTCACCGAGATGCAATGTGGCGATACAAAGATAAACTGAGTGCAGCAAATGTATAATAATAATTTTTACTAGCTGTAACACATCTTTCACAAAAAGGACAGACAAATTCAACTGTCAACCCCTTCATTTAAGAAGAGACAGACCTGATATAAAACCAAATTGTCTATTGAAAGATGTGGTATACAAACACAATCTTATCTACACTAAGAATATGAGATTAGAACACAGAACATGCAAGTTGCTTGTTTTCCAGTTACAGGTTGAATCGGTAATCTTCAGACATGTCCTCATGACGAGTATGACATTTGTTTCCGTGTCACAGTAACAGCATTTCATAGTACTTAGTACTACATTCAAGGTTGGGCAGCCACAATCCATGGTATAACGCTGTGCACCAGTTTCTGCCTCAAGGACGTATGAACTTGCTTTTTTCCCTTTCATTTTCTCTTCCGCTTTGTTACTTTTTCACTGCATGTTATTCTTACTTGATTGTACACCAGTGTTTGCCCCGTTGTTCCTGGCTCCCCACCTGACTTCAAAGCCCTCCTTTCCTTCCTCTACCTCCTCCTTAAGGAAGGGAAGAAATCATTCAGTTCATGTATCATTTTTCAAGAACCTGACTTGAGCTATCATCTTTTTTTCTCCCAAAAGAAATAACAGAATAC
Source organism: Patagioenas fasciata (assembly GCF_037038585.1). NCBI lineage: Eukaryota > Metazoa > Chordata > Aves > Columbiformes > Columbidae > Patagioenas > Patagioenas fasciata. Next base: position 11,881,542 of record NC_092531.1, on the reverse strand, counting down.
AGCATTTGAGAGATCAAATAGGAAGTCAAATCTCCAATTTTCTCTAGAATTCTTAATTCTGTAAGAAAAAGCAGGATCTCTCGTAATCAGTGTAACCTCAGATCAATCTAAATGTGAGAATTTTTTGAGATTTCATGCAATATTTTTCTTTAGATATCTATACTGACAAGGTCCAGAGAGGCTCAATGAAAGACAAGTGTATCCCAAAGCTCTTCCTCAGTAATGTCACATTTTTCAAAGAAAAAAAATCTTGGTATTGTACCCAGAACACAATTTTGTAAGCAAAAAAAAAACCCAAATTTGCCTTTCCGTGTATTTATTTTCATGAGGTCGCCTTTAAATTAAGATCACAAATTTCTCAGTACCCGTTTCTTTTCAGTGGATTTGAATGTCTGATCACCAATAAGCTCAATGAGCAACATGAAAGATCACTAAGTAAGTAAATTAACACTTCCAAATGCATCGCTTGCATTTAGCAGCAATGTGCACAAGATGACACTGCCATATCTTTTTAAAATTCAAGTAATTATATACTGCAGATAAACCACATTCAGTTTTCCTTACAGTACTGTAGGCTTCTGCAAATGTTGATTCTTCAGCATCAACTGCAAATATAGTCAAATAACAAAATCTCATTCTAATTTCCTCTCAGTGTTCTTCTCAAAATACAAGTCCGTTCTCATCCACCTTTGCAGAAGCCTCCTAGCTGTCTTAAACAGCTATAAAATCTGTGATTTACACATATCAACATAAATTCGAATCCAAATAAGACACAGGATGAATCCAAAGTTTCAGCAACCAGCATGAGGAACTGAGGACGAAGGACATTGCCCTTCTTCCTACAAAACAAAGCAGAAACGCCTCTATGGCTCAAGAACTCCAATAAACCAAACAAGATTAGCCTGAGTCCACTTGTTACACCAGACTAATGCACAATATACATTAGACTGACTCCACGCACATGCTTTTCAATTCCATGTACATGACCCCAAAGTGGCAACTTTAAAGCTTCAGAATTAACTGATACAAGTGAAACTTCGTTAAGGTTTTAACTTTAAAATTAACCTAAATCTAGAATATGATACTACTAACTCACTTTAAAGCCTTTACTAAAACTAAGGAGTTAGTATGCTGCAGAACGCGTAAACTTCTGTGCTCCATAATCCAAAGACTATTTATCAAGTTAAAATTATCTTCAACTTTTCTGTGGTAGGAGGCTTCTAATAATGCATTCCTTAAACAGCCATAGGCCATTTTTTTCTTAGTATTGCAAGGTACCCTTTGAACAGCGTCAGGCATCTAGGAAAAAAAAAGTTTTAAAGCATGACAACTTTCTGAAGACCTAATAATGCTTTGCACCTGATCCAGGCCTCATGGCCATGGGAAAAGCTGGGAGACTGCACCCGACTGAGTCACAACAAATAGTTCTTAAGTGCTAGCTACTGTGACAAGACAGCAGAAGACCATTGACACTAAAAAGTTGTATAACTGTTCTCTGCTAAACAAAAGCAGAGAGAGTTTTAAGTAAAAAACTTTGTTCTTAACCAAAACACGTATGCTTTCCGTGATCACACTGGCAAACAATGCTATCTCCTCTTTCTCCAAAACTTAAACAACTCCTTATGCTCTAAGTACTCTCATAGTGAACACTTAACACAGACACTCTTGCTGCTCCCACCTTCGTAAACCCAACAGCTGCATAACACCTATAGTATGTACCACTTCTTAGGTTTTCTAAAAAGGGACTTCAGACAGGGTTGAAATCAAGGCTTCAAACTTAACATTTACTTTCACCTCCAGAAGCATGTAGAACATCAACATGGCTACAGCATTCAAAATCTGCAACTGATACACAACCGCCTTCTAATAAAAGCAGCTACATATCAAGTTATTACCCTATTCACAAAGATAGCTTAAAAACTAACTCAACCTTGGTAACAAGAATTTACAGGATTCCTTGGTGAACAATTGTTAAACTGGAAAGAAGACTTCACTGAGGTACATGAAGCAGGTCCAACTGCCAGCTCCAGCTTTTGTAATTAGAAGATCCTGCATCAAAAAGGAAGAAGTCTACCACAGAATCGGAGTAGTGCACCCCAATAAATCATCACAATACCATGAACACAGTTCTCTGTGGCAAACTACTGTGGTTATTTTGTTGGCAAATTAGTGTGGTGGCTTTTTTAATAGAGACTGCGAGACAAATATATTTTGAAATAAGGATATGATCAGGAAGCCTGCAGTAAGGAACATGGAACCATGAGCATCTAGATACAGTTTAAGGGAACTTCTCTACAAATTTCATGTATCATGTTGCCATCAATCAAATATGAAGGACAGCATCACACCTTTCCAAGCAACCTAGTGGAATAAGCCAACATTATACTAAATTATACTAAATGCTACGCTAGTGGACAGAAATCCTTTAGGATACAGACATCTAACAGAGACAATGGGATGGCTTTTGAACCTGACAGCAGAGTCTTCTAAAGACTTGCTAAACTAGATGTGGCATTTCCTATGACAAAATCCCTCCAGGAATGAAGCTTTATTCTCATGGGCTTAGAACCAAATACAAGGAAGGAATTTAAAACAGAATTAGGCAGAACATTTAGGCAAATACCTGAAGGCAACAGTCCCTGTGAAAGATATTTGTGTATGAGGGTTTATATCTCTTCAGCATCCCTAGAGAGCTGTAAATAAAGTATCTACAGTCGCTGCTCTGAACAGACAAAAATCACACCAGATAGGCAGGAGTCTGAGTTATACATTCTCACCTTCTAACTGAGCTCATACAAAGGGTAAAATGCATCACCCCTGGGATTTTAGCTGTGAGCCTCCTGGCACACCTTGAGCGGCTATATATAACAACTGTTTGACGAGGCAGTACCGGCAGCAGAGGAAATGAGCTCGAGAACACTTAAGCCAGTTGCATATAGAGAAGTTCACGGGATCAGATGGGATGCAGCCAGGAGTGCGAGGGAGCTGGCTGATGCTGTTTGGAGGCTATCACCTTTTTGAAAGGTTATGGTGACAGAGGCAGGTTCCTGACAACTGGAAGGCAAACATCAACCCTGTCTTCAAGGAGGAGGGCCTGGAGACCTACGGGCATGTCAGACTAACCTCAGTACCTGGGAAGATAATGGAGGAAATCCTATAGGAGCTATCTTAGTGCACATAAAGAAGACCGGCAATAAACAGTACTGAAAGTTTGGCAACGTAAATACAAACATCTATTACATTTACGCATATTGTGGTAAAAGATGACAACATTTAAGTTCCCATAAGAGGACAAATCAAGCATGCATTGTTTTAAAAGGTGAAGACTTGCACGACAAAAGCAAATAGTTCAAACACAAGTCAAGCTTGCTAGGGGGAAAGAAAAAAAAATAAATCACAGAATACAACTTGATAAACTATCAGAAAGTGTTCAACAGCCAGGCTAACTTACCAAACAACTCTTTTTACTGCAAGTGTCCTTACTGATTCGCAGATTTGAAATGCCAGCATATGATAAATCTCTTTAAGAGAATTATTATTATAATTTAATTATCAAAGCAAGTTGTACTTCTTCAAGATGTTTTCAATGTAGAGTTTATTTATCTTAAAAAAATGTTCCCTTTACATGGGACACTAGAGGGTGTACACAGCACTCAGATTTAGCACTTTTGTGCTTCAGTACACCGAAGGACAGTTATCCTACCATATAGTTCCCAACTTGAATTTCACATTCAGGTTGTAGTTTCATAACTGCCAGCAGAAGGGCAGGTCCTTCTTCATCCATTCCCTTTATGCTCTGCCCTTGTGCTGGCACTATAACTGATACAGCTGAAAACCAGACTTTCTCCACTGATCAAGTTAGTTTTTGTTGAAAGAAATACATGTAAACAAGAAGTCAAGGCAGGATCATTTCCATTCACTGAAAACTCACACTTAGGGCATAGTTAGGCAGTATGGCAGCACCAGTATAAGCAGCACACAAACCTCCACCTTTTTTTTTCCACCCTCTTCCCGCTCACCCAATGCAAGTCCCAGCTCTTCCTCCCCACTAGGCTTGGGTCTGCATACTAAACGAACAGAAGTTATTAATACATGTCAGACAGGAAATGATTAATTTCTTCTGCTTAAATTAGCAGGTTGAATTGGCTCTTCATGCCACCAAACACAAGAAGTGGTGAAGGAGAGGTGGGGACGCATGGCCAGGGCAGGACTGCCAGACAGCAGTAACTCATTACAGTGGCTCTGCCATACTGCACAACCAAACATTTAAATCCATTTGAAAACCAAAATAAGCTGCAGTCTTAGGCTTTTGGGCAATGGCATTTCAAAGTTATTATCTAAACACTTGATTTTATTTACTTTTAATTACCATGGACATTTCTGAAACAACCATCTGACAGCTGCCTTTACCAGAGACAGTCTCATAAAATTCGCAATGCTTTTATTTTAAACCCCAGATAAATGCTGGAGGCTGAGTGCCATGCTAATGAAGGCTAGTATTCTTCTCAATTTATAGCAAGAATGCAAACTAAATCACTCAGATGCTGATAGCTCATAAATGCCTTCCCAGAACTCCCCCATGTGTCCAGAAAAAAACAGAATTTCTCTCATGCTCTTTGGGAAATTGGTAGTTCAATATCCAGCAGCACAAGATACTAAGATACAACCTACAAGTCCTTGCAACATAGAAGAGTGTGCTGTACCAGTGAAAACAATTGATCAGAGATTTGCAGTGATATTCAGCATCTGATCAGCCTAGCCAAAGTATGATCACTCTTGCTAAATCCAAGCTTTTTTTGGGATCTCATTAGTTCTATTTTCTGTATTTTCTATTTCCCTTTCTCCCTGCCCCCCTTTTTTTAATGACCCTCAGGGAGAAGGAAAGGTTTTATCAGTTATTTCCATTCCTCAAAGAACATCCTTATGTACAGATAATTAAGTACTGTTTAATATATCTGCATGCATCTTCATCATATGCAACAAAACACACTATTAAAAGCTGCAGATAATATGCCCAAACTAAGGACCACTTCATACATGTCAGAATTATTAACAGACCCAGCCAGTGAATAGATCCCTTAAGCCAAGTAATTCCAAGGATATTGGGGAAAATGCTGAGATTCACTTTTTATTTTTAAAGAATTCTTAAAATTCAGGGCATTATATACTAGAAGCTAAGATACATGTACCTACTTCAGATAAGTTCTACCTTTCCCCAATTATATTAGAAAAATTGGCATGGCTTTTTCTTCTCACACTATTGAAACTGTATTGAAACTGACCTACTGGGTCACTTGTTTTGTGAAGGCCATATTTATTCAGCAGTAGCAAAGAAACAAAAATGTCTAAGAGCATCCTAAAAGTGATCCAATAGCAAAACTGGATTAAGCTTGTGTTTCAGGGCCTATTAGGCCAAACTGCTGATAACTTATTTGTTTTAACCATAAAAAATACAGTGAACTGTAAAGCAGCATATATACAGACATTGCAGTATACTTCATTACTGCAATGCTAGTGGTCGCTTTTGATTGCATTCCTTTCACATAATTTTAAGATCAATACAAACTACAAAATATTTTTTTTTCTGTCAAAACAAAGATATTTCATTCAGGTATTAAATCACTCTAATCCTTCTCCTCAAATGAACCATCTAAATTATGCTGTACGTTAATATTCTAAATTGCTTATTTTGTGATTCATATCTAACTGTGAACTAAAGGTACAATTGGGTCTTTTAATCTATAATGTATCTTTTATCTAAAGTGTCTGAAGACTATTACAATAGAGTATAAATATGGTATACGGGGAAAAAGCCTGGCATAATTCTGAAAGCAGTGTTAAACAAAGAGGTATCCCGTAAAAATATTCCGATCATAGACTCAACAGACAGAAGAGCATGTTTGTTAAAAAGTGTGGATTAACGGATTTTTCAAAATTATTGCTATTTAATACCTATATAGCTTAAAACTAGACAACTTCACAGCTTCAAGATTCGTGTAAAATTAGTGAGCACAAGATACGCTTTACACAAATGAAACAGAGGTAACTAGCTGGGTTTTCTTCAGTTGTTTCCAGATTGTGCTGCTCTCCCATCATCAAGAATCATGAACTTGCCCTTTTCCACACAAATATTAATGCCTGCCTAGAAGAAGAGCATGCAAATGAAGAACTCTGTTTTTCAGTAAAATAAAACATTTACAGTAATTAAGGAACTCTGGAAAGCTGAACAGTTAAAATAAAAATTTTTAATATTAAAAACTAATTTTAATTCAGCATAAAGTTATGATAAACCTTTCATAATTATATTGAGACTTCTACCAAAAAAAGTTACTTAGGATATTTTGGAGATGTGTATCAGCCATATTTTCTAGATTTCTACCCAGCATTATTAAGCATTCTTTAAAGATTTACCTTTACTGCTGAACACCAAAAGACACATGCTTCTGTTATCTGCTAGTGAGGTGTGCTTCCTAGTGCCAGAAATGTTGAAGGTGCCCATTCTTTCAAAGAAAAAAATTAACAAGCATTTCTAAAATAAAATACACTTCATGAACTTGCTGCTGTATATCCAAAGGACTGCACTTTATATGCTTACTGTGATTTTAACTTAAAAGGTCTATTTGCCTGTCTAGAATTAAAGAGTAGAAACAACCATCACAACTGGCTAATGAATCACTTTGAATTAATTCTGTGCCAGCACAGTTCAGTTCAGAAAACAAAGAGGCCTTGAAAAGTATGCCAATAATTAAGTCTGAAATATCTTGATTGTTTCCAAGAATTTATGACAGAAAAGTCACCATCAAAATCTTCTGTGTGTTGCTGTCCTAATGGTATAAATAACAGGATCAGCTCTAACTACGAAAATCAGCTCACTTTTTACCTCGCAGCTTAGTCACAAGTACAACCTGCTGAAGTTTTCATGCACTTTAATGTTACTTTTTGAGAACGTATAAAAGACCAGGACTTAGGGCTAGAGCCTTTGTTAATCAACCTACATATTGATGTACGTAGACATAGAGCCCAGATAAAGAGAATCGCCAAATGAAACAGAGGAATTAAGTCCTTATCAGCTGCTCCATCCATTCTTCCCTCGAAACACCCTCAGAAACGCACCTTTACTTATTGAAATCTGAAACTAACTCCCTACCATGCCCTGACCAATTGAACATTATCAGACACTGTCAAGAAACTGCCTCAACTGTTCCCTAGTGCTGAAAAACAAGAATGTTCTGAGTCGGAAAGGATCTCCAGGACATAAGAGGAGCCGTTACAGAGTTACACGCCCCCGGTAACTGTTTTTTCGCTGGCCTGGGGGAAAGCGAAGACCCTCTTTGAGGCCACAGTAACGCTGCAGGAAAAGCCCGGGCTCCTCTTTCATTTCCTTGAACTGAACTTTCCGTCAATCCGGGTTCCTGGTTTCGGGGGCAGGGCCGGTCTGTGCGCTCCGCAGGCAGCGGGACACCTGCGCGGGCACCCGCCCCCCGCAGCGGCCGCCGCCGCCTCCCCCTGACAGCAGCTCCCCGGAGCCGCCGGCGGCTGCTCCCGCCCGCGGAACGGTAACCGGGAAACGGCTCCTGGGACCGCGAGAAAAGTCCCGAGGGACTGAAGCGGAGCTGAGAGCAGGGAGCTGGGCAGAAGGGACAGCCGAGCGCGGTGGGGGAGAGGGGCCGGAGAAGAAAGGAGCGGAGAACAGCTGACTCGATCCTCGGCGACGGAAAGTCCCGGAAAGGGGTGGGGGTGCCGGGGCGGCCCAGGCGGCGGGGCAAGAGGGCCCGGGCAGGACGGTGAGGACCGCGCGCGGGAGTGGGCGACGGGAAGGAGAGCCCAGCCGGCAGCCTGCCGCGGCCTGCCGCCCCGGGAGCGGGGCCCGCCGCCCAGCCCCGAGCCGCGGCGGGGAGGGAGAGAGGAAGGAAGGGAGCGAGGGAGGTCGGTCGGCAGCCCCCAACCAGGGCTGCAGGCCAGGGCCCCGCGGAGCCGGGCGGGCCCAGCCGCTCCTCACCTCCAGCGCCCGCCGCACAGGAGCACAGCAGGATTATCGTCCCCGCCAGATCCATCTTCGCCGGGCCCAGGCCCTGCCACCGCCTACCCACAGCACATCCGCCCCAGTCGGCGCGGGGATGGGGAGGGGCGAAGCTCTGCACCTCCCTCCGCTTTGTCCCCCGCCGCTCTGCAGGACCGTTTCCGCCCGCGGCTCGGCCCGGCGCCCCCCGCCCGGCAGCGCCCCACTCCGCTCCGCTCCCCGCGCCACGACTGCCCCGGCCGCCCGCCCCCGCCCGCGCGACGCCACCGGCGGGGCGGGGCCGCAGGGCACGCCCAGGACGCGCGAGCCGCCCCGCCTCCCCACGCTGCGCGCAAGGGGCGGGCTCGGCGGAGCAGAGTTCGGCGCTGCCGGGCGGGGACGGGGCTGGGGGGCCGGGCCGATTGTGTTATCTCGGCAGCAAATCAGGGCGGGCCCCGGCCGCCGGTCCGCCCGAGGCACAGCGGCAGGGCCGCCCCGGCCGCACGATTTTTTCCCGGCAGAAGCAGGCGAGCTCACGCCTGCCGCCGCCCAGGGGCTGCCTGCGGAGCGGAGCGGCGGCCTCCCGGGTCCCCGAAGGGCCCTGGCAGTGCCGTTTGCCATCATGAAGTTTTACGAAAGTGTAAACGCATCGCATCAGCTGGGTTCTTTTATCCCTTCGTCAGATGCACGTTTTTCTTTGCAGAAACTAATATACTTACTTTTCGAGTTTTACTTTAGGTCACCTATTTCTCTTGGTGCTCCGTGTGCTGTGAAACATTGCAGTCCTCCCACGGAACAGGCATTTCTTCATTTTGAGGCTGCGTTGAACAACCTTCACAAGTGTAAAGGAAAATTCTCCAATGAAGACAAAAATGTGAGCCGTTTAGACAAATGTTTCATTTCATATATGTTAATGTGCTACTTCTTTCATTCGACTACGATAACTCAAATATATTTTTATATTAAGGTTTGTGATGAGCTTCTCAGTTTATTGCCACTCCACTTCTATTTGTGCTTTTCCTTTCTGATTGCTCTTACAGCACAAAAAACCCTTACTCTGCTAACACTGTTACAGTAAAGTTGTTATGCAAACACATACATAGAAGCACAATTACAATAGTGGTACTTCAGATAAGGCTGGTAAAGTTGATGCAACTGTTTACAAAGAGCTTACACGAGAGAACTGCTGAGAACAGAAAAAGAGTTGAATTCTTATCTTCCCAAAACTGTACTTAAAGCTGAAGGTTTCTACAGAAGGAAATAGACTCATTAGGTAGAAGTATAATATAACTGCATTAGTTCTTAAATTATGTCACTCTCACCACGATCGTGCTTTTATAACACAAACATCTAACAAACGGCAATTAAAAGCACTGAAAACGTTTAGAAAAGCTGCCCCCTCCCTGAGGAGCGCTCGTCCCAGGGGCTGTCACTGCTCCCGCCGCGCTCCACTTCAGCGCCCGCGGGCGGCCGGGCACCGGCGGGGCGCGGCGCTGTTCATTGCACATCTCGCGCATGCGCGGCCCCGCCCCCGCCACCTTCCGGCAAAACAGGTGGGCGGGGCAGCGTCGCGGTTTCCGCTCCGATTCCCGTTGGCGGCTGCCCCGAGCACTGGGGCGGGGGCCTGTCCTGCCCGGGAGAGGGGTCCCCCGGTGCTTGCGCCGCTTCAGCCGCGCGTCCTGAGGCGGCCGCAGCCGCTCCGCGCGCCCCGGGACGCAGGCACGGCCCTGCCTTGCGGCTGCCGCGCCCCGTGCTGCCCCTCCCGGGCTCGCGCCGGGCTCCACACGCCTTTCACGCGACTCGCGGGCGCTCTCCACCTGTTCCCCGTCCTCCCGCAGCCACCGGCGCCACCATCTCGCTCCCCGCCCCGCCGGCGGGTTCCCCGGCCCCGCCGCCCCGCCCTCGGGGCGCTCCCCCGCCCCGGGCCCCGCCGTGACCTGCGGCTGCTTCCCCCTCCCGCCCACACGTCCCCGGCGGGGCGGAGCCGTCGCTCCTATGATGGCGTCTCGGGCGCTGTTGGCGAAGACTCAGCCGCTGCAGTGCCAATAGAGAGCGAAGGCGCCGGGCGGCCGGCGGGCCGGCCATGGAGAGCCTGGCGCAGCCCCCGCCGCCTCCGGGGTCGCTGAAGAGGGGCGGCGGGGGCCCTGCCAGCCAGCTCCTCTTGGAAGAGGCGGCGGCGGGCGAGGGCGGCTGCAGGGACGGGCCCGCCGCGGCTGAGGAGGGCGGCGGGCGGCGCAGCCCTTCCCTTCAGCTGGCCCCCGCTCCCGTCACGGCCCCTCGGACGGCGTCTCCCTCAGGAGCCACGGAGGACAGCCCACCGGCGGCGGACGGCGCGGGACTGGCGGTGCCGGAGAGCCCCGAAGCGGTGCCTGCCTCCGAAAGCGGTCCTGCGGGGGCCGGCTCCGGGAGCAGTGGGGCTCCCAGCCCCCCGGAGGAGGAGTCCCGGAGCCTAGACTCGCTGGAGTCCTTCTCCAACCTGCACTCCTGCTGCCCAAGCAGCTCCGAGCTCAATAGCGACGCTGAGGAGGCGGTGGTGGCGGGGGCCTCCTCGGGGGGCCCGGCCCCGGAGCCCGCAGGGGACAGGCCCGCGGGGGGTTCGCAGCTCCTCTCCGCCTCCAAGGAGCGCTTCCCGGGCCAGTCGGTCTATCACATCAAGTGGGTCCGCTGGAAGGAGGAGAACACGCCCGTCATCACGCAGAACGAGAACGGCCCCTGCCCGTTGCTGGCCATCATGAACGTGCTGCTCCTGGCCTGGAAGGTACGGGCGCGGCGGGACGCCGGCTGCCGCCATGGCGGGTGCGCGGGGCGGGCGGGGCCGCTGGGGCAGCGCCGTGACCTGGAAGCGCCGGCGGGGAGTGCGGAAAGTGTGCGGGGGCAGCCGTGCCAAAAGCGCCTTAGTGCACCCCGGGAAGTTTGTGCTGGTGAAGATGCAGACTTGTTCTTGCTGTTCAGCACGTATCTCGCATAGGGAGCTCGGGAAATAAATAAATAATGGCTTACAGTCTATTGCCAATATACTATCTAGATGCTGCTGTTATATAGAGATTTACTTTGTTGTCGCCTTAAAATAGAAATCAAAATCTACATGATACTTCACTAAACGGAGCAAGGTATGGTTTGCAGATGTGTGCAGGTTTCGAGTAAGTAAGCATTACTATTTATAACAGTGAAAACATAGGTGGTATTTTGAGAAAATAGGTTATTTTTGTGTGACAAAGTGTGTACAGAGTTGTACAAAATACAGACCTGTACAAGTAATTGCCTGAATAATAGGGATACACTCATGTAGTTATGCAGCATAGATTGTATTTAAATTAACGAGTAAATCGGGTCATGATCAGGTACAGCTTTGAGACCTGGAAGTTCCTGTGTTCTAATAGCCATCATTGATATGGGCCTTCTGTACTCTTAAAATAATTCTCTTTTACTTTATGTAATCAAAATATAACACATAATGTGATTATTAACCTTTATATGTGAAAGGGATATCTGTTGGAGAAGTGTTATGAGGTTGTGTGCATTGCAAAAGGAGGACGAGGGGGTACTTACCAAGAAATGCTGGCAATTCAACCCTGAAAGCTTGATGAGCTGATAGAATAGAGTCACAGAATAGGAAAGCTTTATGGGAATAGTTTTTGTGTTGTAGTATTAAGGGGAATAAATTTGCTATTGAAAGAGTAGAAGGTTGTTTACAGGTGTAACAGGTGATGTAGGAAAAGGCCAAAGTGGAAATAATATTATAAGAATAAATTTGTTTATAGGAAGGTAACTTTCCAGAAGATTAATGATTTGTTTCGAGTTATAGTGTCTGTATGCTTTCCTGAGCAGAACAGCTCATTCATCAAGTTCAGGAAAACTGTGGCTACAGTGATGTAGCTATTTAGCCATTGGTGAAAGCACTGCAGGGAAGTTGTGTGTGATTTTAAGATATTGCCTTATGTAGGTTTTGCCATCCTCAAGAAGGTGTAAAGGTTATCTTAGACTTCAATATTTAACATTTGTGTTCTGTGCTTCCTGTAACATCTAGTGGTGAGTGGAAAGCTTTGGAGAACTTATTCCTTATCATTCTGTGTGCTGGTGTTTTAAAAGAAATAGCTGGTTACAGGATATTCCTTTTTAACCTTTTATTCAATGAAAGCATATCAATGGTACACCGCTGTTCTTGTTGTTTGAATTTAAGTTTTTGGAGGTTTTGTTCTTTAGCATTCTTCCTTTGCACCTTAAATATGATTGTTTTCTTTTAACTGATGTTCTGCTTTGATCAGATATTACATTAGTGAGAATTAAGGTGATATCCAGTTTTATAAGTAGTTGAAAATCAGAATGCCTCGTGGGAATGCCCTACAATGTCTTATTGCTAGGATTACAGTATGGGTTTTCTGTAATTCTGTCTATGTAAAACTTCAGCTGAATTTACATGAGTTGCAGGCAGCTAAATTGGTGAAACTGCCATCGTGGGACTTATTATTTATATGTTTGAGGGTTTTCCTGTTAGCTGGTTGCTTATAATTGGTTTTCCTAATTATTGCCTCTCCAAATTAGCCTTTCTTTTTGACGGTTTGTACTCAAGAGCCATGTTGGCATTGTTTGGCATGGCAAGCTTATTGACAGCTCATCTGCACACCATTGACAGTAGCTGGCTACATACTGAGGCTGAGGATGGACATCCTGACCCTTCTCCTGACCCAAGATCAACACTAGATTGGGTCAGGTAACTATAATTTGGCAACAAGGAAGCAGACCAAGAAATGAAAATATGTGAAAGTAGAGGAAGAATACCATAGCTTATATTGGGTGAAAAGAAGCTATGTGGCAGGGGAAAAAATGGAGTAAGGAGATGAGGAGGGGGAGTAAAAATCACAACAGAGAATAAGAAGGTGAACAGTGAAGATTTGGGCTCTCTTCCCTTTTATCAGCCACCAACTTTCTCAGAACTCTGTCCTGACAAGATTGAGAATTTTGGTCATCTGTAGGTAGTTATGATCTCAGATAACTTCAGCGAATGCATGCAAGTACTCAAAGTTGAGGAACAGTAGTTACAACACTGGTTTTCAGGTTTTCATGAACACTTCCCTTTGCATGGCCAATTATGTGCTTCTCTTATTCCAGAACGGGAGTGATAACCTTGAGATCAAATACTGTGTATCAGCTGTGCTTGTGCAGAAGTGAAAGTTGAATTCACATGATTGTTTATAAGAAATGGCACATAATCAATTTGCTTAGAACCGAAATCTTTATTTACTGCCTAATAATAAGTGGGAAGCCTTCAGAGAGGATATGTGGGCAATAATCACGGAAAAGTTTATGCATAAAAACTCAGATTAACATTTGGAGATATTAAGGAGAACTCACCTTTTCAGGTATTTCAGCTGCTCAAGATGCAACCTTCTTAACCCCATGCTAGAACATTGTTTTAACTATACTAACATTTTTGTGACCTCCTGTTTCTATGTTCCAGTTGCCCTCATTCAAAACAACTTTTTTTGAAATAGCCCTCACTGAGTAAAGGGAGAGTATAGGTAGTATGTTAATTTGCTTAAATGACTGCAATAACAAGAAGACTTAAGATGTACTGTACCTTAGATACATGTGCACTCAAAATGTTTCTTTTTAGTGGTTATGAAAATCTTGTTCATTAATGGAGCAATATTCTCTGTTTGTAGTCATTCATTTTTTTATTATGCCTTTTGGAGGTATTTTTGATATGGGAGTTAAGACGTGTATTTAGAGATACAGGTAAAAAGAGTACTTCAAAAAAATTGACTCTTTTAGAGTGTATGTTCTCATCTGTGAGATACTGGTTTGGCAACACTTGGGCTTTTGGAAATTCTGGAATACTAGCACCTGTTGGGACTCTACAAATTCCTTTTTGATAGTACCAGGTTTTGGAACTAAACTTGTGATAAAACTTCTACTCCTCTACTATCTATTACTTTCAAAGGAGTCTGGTCATATAGCTTTAAGTTGGCAGATTATAGGACCTGTGCTTCTAAATGTTACAATTACGAAATTGCTTTTCTTTTGAAGTGTTTTTGCAGACTGACTGTATAAGCTTAACTTGCAGTTTAGCCTTTAGGCAATAGAGCCAAGGAGTTCTGCTTACAGGGAGATACAGAAATGTTCTTCTGAGTAAAAACAAAACAAAAGTAGCATGAAACCAACTTGAAAAAGTAACTTTTGAGCAAAACAATGTGGTAACTATTTAGGCTTCTGTGATGGAAATGAAAGCAGGAGTATTGAAACAAACATTTAAAGATGTATGTACAAGCATGGGTTGTCTCTTGGAGTAACATAGGACACTGTATTTCCGCTTGTTTAAATATGAAGGCTGCTCAGTTTTTCCTCAGACCTTCGGCTCACTATGTAGTTAAGGTTAGCAATGCAAAGCTTGCTTTTCTAAATACTTTTTGTGACCTTTCTTAGGTGTAGTTCATGCACCACTTTCTAATATCTTCCGTCATTGTGTTAAACTGTAATTTTATGGGGGTAACCTCTTTCAGGATGGACTCGATGGCCATCATCAAATGCTAAAAGCTTAATAAGGGTGCCATGTAATCCTGCTTTGTGTTTCTTAGGTAGGATTTTATGTCATATAGCTGAAGAACTCAGTGTGCCTTAATGCACTGCACAGAAATTACATACCTGAAATATCCAGGGAACAGAAAAAAAGATTGTTTGGGACCATAAAATAAGCCTAAGGGAAAACATAATGTGATAGAAATCTAAATAATATTACTATTGTATTGAGAAGTGAATGCATATGGAATAGCTTGACTTTACAGCTTTTTGTGTAGGAGAATGATCCCAGTAGTGTAGTTGGCAGCATCTTTAAAGTTTTTTTTTGTCACAACCCTCTCAGCCAATGAAAGATTTTGGGAGCTGTGTTCCCTATGTGCCTAGTTCTACTAAAATTTTGATAACTTTTAGAACTGCATGAATTACCTCTTTAGGTGATTGTAACAATTATGTAAGTAAATGTTATATAGCCATTTATGCTTAGATGTATCCAAACTGAGCTGTAAAGAAGAGATAGTGTAAAAAATTTCTAGTTAGAAATTTTTAGTTTGAGGTTATCATAAAAATGGCCTTTTTTTTTTTTGAGGCGCTGAGGACAGTATGTTCCTGCTGATATCCATTTGATTTGTCAGAATATGCAGTGGTAGCGCCTGGTCTGAGTTCTGGCATTGGCTCTTCACATGTGATTGGTCTTTTCTTGTTACTGAGCTAACCTTCCTTATGGACAGAACTTGCACAGATTGCTCAGATGAGCTGGCTCAGCCTCCCAAGGTGAGCTGCTGGTGAGTGGCTGCTGAGTGCTCCGCAGGGCCTTGGCCCGTCCTGCCCGGGCTGTGGGTGAGCGGGGCTGGTAGAGCAGTGGGGCTGGCAGAGCAGCCGGCCCAGGCCGTTCGGAACAGGCAGCTTGCTCTGAGACACTGAGGAAGCCTGGGTCGGGGGACAGGGCAAGGTTATCGCACGGCGGTACGTACTGTCAGGCTATTGTGTGCGAAGTTGATGAAGCTGTTCTCACAAGGCAAGAGGTATTTGTCTGGAGTGCTGAATTCAGGAGAGTTGTATGTTTTAGATCAACATGTTCTTAGCCTATAAATTATAAGCCATTAGAAATTTGCATGGTCCATTTCCATAAACATAGTATTTTTTTAAATGTTAGCTTCTATGCAGGACTGTATCACTCTTTTTTTTTTTTTTTTAAGCCCTTCTGAGGAGCGGGAGTTAAACCAAACCCCGGAGATGTGAGCGCAGGATGGGGCCGGAGGTCATTTCCTCCTGCCTGCGGGAGTCCTGGCTTCCCCACCCCAGCAGCTGCTGCACCTGATTCTCTACAGCCTCTTGCCTGTATGCAGGAGTTTTGAGTTAAAACTTGGTTAGGAGGTATAATGCAGGCAGGGAGTCAAAGACTTTGCTGAATAAGGTGAAGTGTTCTTAGCTAAGTGTGACTACAGTTTCCAGTCAGTTCATCCTGCCTGAGCTGGTGCAGTGAGAACTGGAAAGTCGAGGGGGATGCTGGTGAGAGATATTTTGGTAGGAGTAGGAAGCACTATGCTGCAAACAAGAGAAAGCACTGTGTGCATGTGTTTGCTCTAAAATCCAAAATACCTTTTTTTTTTGGTTTTTGTTTTGTTTTTTTGTTGTGGTTTTTTTTTTTTTTAAGCATCTTCTTGTAACTGTTGTTTAGTGGAGATCCTGGGAAGGTTCTTGGTCCAAGTATGCTAATGCTCTTCTAGATTGACCAGGCAAATGTGATCAGAAGACTTCTGTCTAAAAATACCTTATTGATACTTTCTAAATTGTATTGTTTTGACATTTTAAAGAGCATATACTTTTGCTCTCACAGATTAAGCTGCCACCAATGATGGAAATCATAACGGCCGAACAGCTGATGGAATACTTAGGTTAGTAATTTTCAATTATATGTTATACTTATTAGTGAGTATTATAGGAGGACCTTTTTATTGACTTATTGTTTTATTCTGCTTTACTTGAATGCATGCTTCAAGAAAACTGCTTACAGTATTCAGTTACTCATGTTTTTCCTTAACTGCTTTTAAAAGTTTTCTGTGCTGCTTTCCTAAGTGGTTAGTCTAGTGGTGCAGTTGGTATGGCTTAGTCCACCAACACATTAGTAGATTTAAACTTATTTGTGTCTCTTACAATTTTTTTGTTATAATTCAAATGGTATAGTAAGTCAACTGTGCCCTTGTCAGTAATAACTAATCCTTGGTAGTATAAACCAATTAAAATAACAGGAAAAATTAATTTAGTCATCACAGTGATTTGGGCCTCATTTGCAGGCGCTACTCCCTTATCAGATTCATTGTTTAGCAAAACTGCAGCTGTTTCCATCTGACAAGTCTGTAACTTCAGTAGCCCACAATGATCTAGGTGCTAAAAGTGCAGTTGTGATAGTGCTTGAGCTACATGTATCACCGTTCTTTCCCTTCATAGTCTAAAAAATAAAAAACATTTGTGGTTAATAGACTATGTTTGTTTTTTCTTAAGCAGGAGAAAAAAAAACACCTTACTATATTTTCTTTTTATTTTTTTTTTACTTGCAAAGAATGTAGCTTGTTTATTTCAAAAGCATGCCGCTCAGTCTTTCAGTGGAAGAAAAAGTTAATTACATAATTAAAAAAAAAAAGTCTTAAGATATCTCACTGTCTGTGTCTAAACATTTTGTCGTATTGATAGAATAATACTGTCTGAAGTCACTGCATACTCACAGTTGGCTAAACGTTTGTATTTTTTTCTTGAAGGTGTGTATTAGCTTCTGGAATTACTTTATTAAATCGAATAACAAAATTACCATCTCAAATTAGTTAGGTTTCTATTCAGTTGACAGGATTAGCAGTTGCCAAGTGGTTCTTCTGCAGCTTAAAAAAATGAAAAAGAAAAGCCTTTCAACCATTTGAACAATCTTCACTTAAACTATTATAAATTAGGAAATCTGAATTAGTATTTTTCTTTGAGTAACTTTTTTTTTTTTTTTTAGGAGTGGAGAAAGGGAATAAATATGGAAAGCATTGAAGTAAAAATCTGAAAAAATTTGGAGAGGCAACTTATGGATAGTAGTCACAAAAAATGTTATAAGTCTTGAACCCCAGTATCTTGATTAACTGATTAATTGCCTTTGTGTTGTAGACATAGACGGAACACAAGCATTTCAGAATTACTGGTGTGTGGAAATGTTTGCCGGAATATTCATAGTATCAGTCAGGATAAGTGGTTGCATTTTTAAATTGTGTTATGCAATTACTTATCTTATTGTGAACAGTTGACCTTTTTGTATTTTTAAGCTGAGGCACAGTAGGAGGTAAATTTCTGAATAATTAAGGGATTGGTGTGATACCCTAAGAGGTTATGAAATGCTGCTTTACTAACAACATTGGCCATTTGCATTTTGTTTTTTTAATATGATCTTACTGTGTTTCTTATGCTCATATTTTAGTCCGTAATTATAACTCAGGTTATAAAACAAAGTGTTCTCATTACTTTGATAAAAAATTTCAATGGTAATATTTATGATCAGTCAGCTTCAGTCAGAAGTGTTCATAGAAGTGTTGACACTTTGTGGAATAAACTTAATTTTTTTTCCACTTTTTTTTAGGAGACTACATTCTTGATGCAAAGCCTAAAGAGATATCTGAAATTCAGCGTCTAAATTATGAGCAGGTAGGGAACTGCTCCTAAAATACAGTTGCTTATGTCTGAAGGAACTAAAACTTTTTTCTACTGTTGTGGTTTAACCCCAGGTGGCAACTATGTGCCACACAGCCACTCACTCACTCTCTTGCCCACCCACAACTGCCTCGATGGGGTGGAGGAGAGACTAAGAAGAGTAATAGTGAGAAAACTCATGGGCTGAGATAAAGACAGTTTAATAAGTAAAGCAAATCAGGGGATTCATTCACCACTTCACATGGGTAGGCAGGTGTTCAGCCATCTCCAGGACAGCCAGGCTCCATCACATGAATGTTCAAGTTAATGTATTGGTTATGTTATTGTTTAACAGATACATTTATTTGTAAATTTCCTGCATTTCAACAGGTGCTTTTAATTTGGTAAAGTAACTTGTCGCTATGTACCCTGCTTAGGCCTAGTTAGCCTACTTAGCTCTTTAATAGTTTTCTCATTATTCATCTGTTATAGTCAGTCATCCGTATTCTCAGTTTTTTGTCTTCCCTTATTGGTTCCATTAATTGTGGTTCTTGCCGTTTACTGTCTTATCATTAAAAGAAGACAGCACAGAGGCAACTGTCTCTAACAGTCAGTGCTTTTAGTCTGTGAGTCTCTTCTGTCTCCATCTCTGTTCCAATCTGTATTTCTGTTTTTTGTAATTTTTTTTTCCCTATTGTTGCAATCCTGAGTGAGTTCCACTTAAGCAACAGAATATTGCAAAAATGAGGAAGACAAACAAGAACAACAAAACAAAATGAAAACCAAACTCACCACCACTCCCCCACTCCCCCCCCCCAAAAAAAAAAAAAAAAGGGCATTTCAGTTTCCCTGAATCTTTTGCAAATACTGCAAATACGTTTTGATGATACCTTTCGTGGATTCCTTCCACTTAGTAGAAAATTAGTTTTCCTGCATGTCACTTCAGGAGAACTGTCTCACAAAGCACTTTTTCCTTGTCTCATCTTTGCTTTGTGTGATTGGATCTTCATAAGTTGGTGATTCCCCTTAAGATTCCATTGGGATCACTAGTATAAGAAGTGCTTCTTTCATGACTTGTTTCCACAGTACAATCTACAGGCCATTTAAAGGTATCCCCAAAATAAGGTTGCAAAACTTTTCTTGTGAAACAAAGAAACCCGGATTCTTCATTGCTATTCACCACTTGAAGTACTGAACCTTCAAATTAGAGTTGGCAAGTAGAACTGTGTAGATCTGTTGCTTCGTTCATTCATTATGTGGTGACAAGTACTTCAGCCTGACTCATAAGGCAGGACTTAAAAGGGGAGAAGAAACCTTGAGAGAGTCCCTTACAGATTCCTTTGTAGTCCAGTTCCTCTTGCAAACAGCTGGCTTGTGGCTGTGGGAAAAGGAGCTAAAAGAATAGGCACTGCCTAAAAGCAGCTTAGGAGTGTGGAAGAAGAAACAATCAGATACAGCTGATCGGAGGGAGACTTATTTTGCAGATCTCTTCTGGCACAATGAGAATGATTAATTTGAATATGCATTGAAAGAGTTGTTTAGCTAATTTCTGCTTTTGTAATTTTGTTTTTTTAATGTTGGATTGATGACTATGAAATGATGAAGGGTTACAAGAGTAACCATACAAAGCTCTGCTTGGTCATCTGTGGTTTTTTTGTTTTTGTTTTTTGCTGCTTTCAGAATATGAGTGATGCAATGGCAATTCTACATAAGTTACAGACAGGTCTGGATGTCAATGTGAAGTTTACAGGTGTACGAGTATTTGAATACACGCCTGAATGCATAGTGTTTGATCTTCTTGATATTCCCTTGTACCATGGATGGTTAGTGGACCCTCAGGTAACTTATTTTTTAAATAATTCAAAGATTTATATAAGTTATTTTGAATTTTATTGGGGGGAAGTGGGATACTTCAGAATTTTAACTGGAGTAAATAATAATTTTTTTTTTAAATGTAGTCAGAAAAATTGAGTTTTCCTCAGAGAGGGGTGAATACAGGCTGTAATGTTTTTTAGTATGGTAGCTTTACAGAGACTATGCCTGTAGTAATGCTAACTTTCAAAACCTTCTGTGCCGAATTTATGACCATGTAAATAAGAATTGCTGTTCTGAGGAAGGTAGGAAGTTGCCAGATATGGTGTCCCAGTCATTGTTTCTGAAAGCTTGGTAGGGAACACTTGAAAGGAATGCAAGATTACTTTCCTCCTTTAATTCTGATTTACTAGTCACTGCTTTTGAGAATTGAGGATGTCATCATAGAAGCAATTAGAGAGAACTGCATCTTCAACAAACATATAATTTATTTTTAATTACATTATTTAATAAACAGTAAGCTGGAACTGTTTACTTAAAGAGAAACTGTTGAGTTTGGCTGGAATAGTTGTGCCTTAGGTTTGTTTTTCCTTTTTATGCCTTGTTTGTGAAAGTTGCTGTTCACTTATCCCCTTAGACTTCCTCCTGACCCACCTGAGCCAACTGATGCCCCATTCTCTCCTCTGTCCACTTCAGCAACAGTTTTTGATGTTAAGCATTAACTTAAGGATTTAAAATGGGAACCAAGACCACAAAATTTGTAACAGTGTGGGCTAAAACTTCTTGGCCTGCTATTTTCAGGTTGATAATGTCCTCTCTTTGAAACTCTTCTTATTTTCTTATGAGTAAGTGCCATAGGTTTACAGTTGTGTTTTGTTCTTCACAAAGGTTAAGTTCTCTGTTTCGTGTGCTCTTCCTTCCTGCTCCAGGTTGCTGACATAGTAAAAGCAGTTGGTAACTGCAGTTACAATCAGTTAGTGGAGAAGATAATTTCTTGTAAACAGTCAGACAACAGTGAACTCGTTAGTGAAGGTGCGTACATGTTTTCTGTGCTTTATCGAAGTATCTTCCCTGTCAAATCTTAGTTATGTGGGTCTCAACATGGAGAGATACAAGTGTGAAAAGCTGCGTTCTGTCTGCTGAACTACTTTGCCTGCCCAGGCAGACAGTGCTGTGCTTGTCTTCTAAACTTCTCTGATGTGATTTCCACACCGAGGATCAGCCTCGTTCTCTTGGTCCATTAAATACATTTTTTAAAAAGCTGGAGAGAACTTCCTTTTATGAAAAGGTATTGTGGGCAGCATTCAGATTTCTGCTTGGCTATATGCTATCTACTATAATTAGAACGTGAGTTATATACTATGTGACAAGGAAAAAATCAGTAATGTTAGAAGTGGCTATAGCATTTCTGAACACGACAGGGTTATCTATAATGCTGAAGTTTTAGAACTTTTAACTTGTTTTGCTCTCTGAATGTGTTCCCTTAGATTTGTGGTAATAAGGGGGCATTTTGGTAGGGAGAAGGTAGGAAAAATATTACCATTGTAACAAGATTTTCTATATTAGGCGCCTATAACTGTGTATTGCTTTTGTAGGATTTGTAGCTGAGCAATTTCTAAATAACACAGCTACGCAGTTGACATACCATGGACTGTGTGAGTTGACTTCAGCTGTCCAAGAAGGAGAACTTTGTGTGTTCTTCAGGAACAACCATTTTAGCACCATGACCAAATACAAGGTATATTCAACGTTTTTGTCTTGACTGTTGTTGTTTGCATTCTCATTTCAAAGCAAATTTTGTTTTTTCCCTGTTTTGAAAGACAAATTCCAGTTGTTGAATGTAAGTATGGCTTATGGTAAATGTAAGATCTGTAACAAGTGTTATTTGTGAATTATTTCTTACAGTGTTTTAGATATTAGGATCCGTTATCACTGTAAATCCTCATGGAGCTCTTCACTTTGTGTTCAGTTTGCTCCTTGTGTTAACTCCCTTTGTGGTTATGTATAATGACATATATTTCTTACATGGTTTAAATTGACTTGCAGTCTGTGATTGGGAATGATAAAGTTAATGATTTTATTTAATTTCATGTTTCTGAGAATATTAAACTTTGCTTTATGCTTGAGGCACTAGATGAGCAGCTCCATAATGGTGTACAAAAACCCAGACATTTGGAGAAGTTGTGATGAGCTGTGATATTGGTTCCCTTTGTTAGGGAAGATTATTTTTTAAAATCTGAAACTAGGGAAGCAAAATGGTGAGAACTGTGAAAGAAGTATTGACTTCGGCATATGAAAAGCAAGTGACAACTTGGTTAATGCTTCTGAGACTCCTTCGTCTGTGGAATGGAGAATCTGGCTTGGCAAGTTTACAATCACAAAGCACCTTCATTCTGTGACAACTTTGCCTTTACTAAGATGACAGTGTACTTCTATGTATCTGACTTACGTAGAAAGGGGCATGGCCAGACTGTCTCCTAAGATTTGATCATTCCCTTCTCTTCAGTGATAAATGTGAATATCTTGAAGTAAACTTTTCAGTGGCTTGCAATGTCAAATCATGCTTAGACATTTCTCTCAAACATATGTATGATTTTTTACCTTTGTATAGAACTCTTGAAATTATAATTTGGTTATCTGTTATATGAACACTTGCATTTATGAATAGTGGTAATAAATGCAAAAAAAGGGCATGTGTGACATAAAAATGTTAAGGAAGCACTGTTTTTGCCGTCTGTTATGTGCTAATGTCATATACTTCATGTGAATTACACTAGATTTTCCCTTTGGCAGTGCTAGTCCTTTTTTCTTCCTCTGTTAATCCTGACTATCAATGCTTATCTTCAGCAGTTTTAATAACTACCCATAAGCTGAGCTAAAGGTTTGAATAGTCCTGATAAATAATGATCAACTCTACATATAGGTAACACATTTGGTTTCCTAATAGCTTCGTAGAGCACATCTAAGATTTGTTCTAGTTCTATGTACAATGATATTCTCTTAAAGCAGTAGTACAGGTGAAAGGATCTTTCTCCACCTTCTGTTTAGAAAGAAGTTATGGAATATGTGTTTATGGTTAAAACTACAATTGTTACCCTTCCTGATGAACCTCATTATGTCACAATTTCAAGAGGTATAGTTTTGCTTGTCTCCATTTTTCTTAATTTAGCTCTTGAAATAGTCGGTAGTGGTTTGTCCTGTAGACTTGTATATTGTTTCATGGTTGCTTTCATTACAGGGTGTGGTGGGGGGAACAATATATATAAAAAAAAGCCTTTGAAGTATTTATGATTTGAAACACAGTATCAGTTTGAAAAGAGATGATTTACTGACACTGGCAACACTTCATCCAATTATACTGAGTTTAGAGTCGCTTTCCACTGTCAGATCAAAGGATCTTTACCTTGGTTTGGGGTTGTTTATTATAGAGGGCCGTTTTATTGAAATGAGAGTTACATGAAAGTGTGAATAAACAGTGCAGTATTCTGAATTCCTCCATCTGTGCCTTGAAAATTTTTTCATTGGGTGCTGTTACAAAATGTTGCGTAGTGGCAAGAACCTCTTGGAAGCGCTGGGTGTACTGATGCCCAATGAGTTTGATGGTTAGGCTGGTTAATCTGCTCACGCTGCCTTTGTGTCCAGTGGCTCTGACTCATATATATGTATTTTTTCATGGAGAGTAAAGGAATTTGTAAGGAAGGGAACTGGAGTGACTCCTCACAAACCTGGCTTTCTTTTTAATATTATTTTAAAATTGTTACTAAATTAACAATAATAAAGTGGGGTTTGTTTTGGTTTTTTAACTCTTCAGTACTTCATGCAAGATCAGCAGTAGAATGGTTATGAACATACAGCAACATTCCAGATACGTGGAGTAGGTTATGGAGGTATCAATGCTGTTACATACTGTAAGCAAATTCTTATTAATAGTCTCTGCTAGCAGGTATTTAAAAGGCATTTCTACACTAGTTGTGGGGATGAAGATATTAATAATACTTTGGGCTTTGAGTTGGACAATAATAGGAGAGAAATTGTATTAGAACACTTTCAAAAAGATTTTTTTTAAATGTATTTGACTAATGAACAGGAGAGCAAAAGGGCAAAACTTTTTATTTCACTGTCACTGTATTTGAAAATATTTGTTACTGTTTTGAAATATTCTCGTTCAGTTTAAACACCTGAACGCTTCTAAAAAGTTAATCTTCAGGCAGGTAACTTTTGTGCCATTTTTATGTATCTTCCAAATTCCAGACTCTGGGAGTAAGAGTTAAATAGAAAGGGCTCATTCAGAAACAATTTATCTATTTTAGATACAACATTCACTTTAAAATTACAAAAGTTGAGGAATAAAGTGCCAATAGTATAAGAACGATGGCAGTGAGTTTTTTCAGGTATTACTATGAAAAGTTGTGTAGTAATCTTCCTCTAATGACTTCACTGTTGCTTGTTTTGAAGCTGCTGAGTTGATATCACAATGTAATTGTGAAGATTCACAGACTGCATTTCAGAATAGACCACCAGTTCAGTTATAACTTGTTTACTCAGTTTATACTATATAATGTAGTCTTGAATAATTAAATTATTCCTCTTCTGAAAATTGAATGAAATTCGCGTAATACAATGTTGTAATTTCTGTGAGTATTAGGATGTTTATTATGTTTATATACAAATTATGTAACATTTTAAAAAAATTCTTTATTATATATGAAAGAAAAGCAAATACAGCAGTTCCGTAATATATTACACATCTGTAGAAGTATGGTCAGTGCTAGATAATAATGGCAGTTCAGTTATTAGATACTTAATATCTTTCACTATTATTTGTCCATTTGCCCAAGTAGATGTTTATTCTTCTTCCAATCCCTTTAATTGCATATTAAAAGCATTGGCTGGTGTGATTATACAGTAAGCATTATCAGCAGTTAAAGATGTGATTTTTTTTTTTTTGCCTTTGCTTTTCACTACACAGATAATAAATACATGAAATGATAATTCCCTAGATCAAGGAAAAACAGGACTGTAAAGAGGGGATCAGTTTGGTAAGAATAACTTGGTTCAGTTGGAATGTTTTTCTCCACTGACGTGACTGTAATGCAACCTATTTTCTTTACCGAAAAGTAACAAGACACCTGTTTAGATTTTTAAGTATGCGTGTCGCAGTTGTGTTTTCTAGTTTATAAATGTTGAGTTTCCATTCCAGAACTCAACACGGATTCTTATCCAAATACAAAGTATATTTCATAGCAATAATTGCAGTTTTTCCTTGGGCATTTAATATGGTGTCTGAGTTTGGCATAGTAGAGGCAATGTCTATAACTTCTTGAAAACATGTTTAAATATTTTTTTCCACTTCTTATTAAGTGTACAGTTTGTATTCTGGGGGTTGCTCTCTTGAATCCGATTGTGTATACTTAAAAAAAAAATTCTTTATTTTCTCTAATGGCTAGAACATTCAGATACATTAGACTCATCTCAAAATCATAGTGCTCATTCACATCAACATAAAGCACCTTCATAAAACCCAAGGGGTCTGATCCAGAAGTCCAAGAGAATGTTTACATAGACTTTAAATGAAAAGGCTTAATCTGTTTGTCTTTACTGTATGAAGCTATTGGACAGGTGTTTGATTTTTCTTTTCAGTTCTCTAAACTGCTTTAAACTTGGTGATTGGCTTCAGAACAAGTAGTTTAAAGGCATTAATTTTAATTACTTAATCTGGTCATTAAATTAACCCAGGAAAGGAGGTCTTGTAACCAAAAACATCACTGGCATCCTACATCTGTTTGCATTTCAGAGAGGTTTTTTTGTGCAAACAAGAAGACTGAGATCATTCTTCAGGAAAACAGCCTTGCTTTTATCCTTGACTTTATTTCAAGCTTTTGATATGTGAAACTATAAAATCGGGGCGTTGGTCTGCAATATCTAGATATTAATTCTTAGGATAAATAGTTATTCTTAACAGTTATGCACTTGAGACTTTCTTTTATTGTTTTATTCCCTATTAACAACAGTTATTAGTAGATATTATTGCTATATATTATGTGCTAGCATTTTGGGGGGCAGTGTTAACCCATCAGACTGTGTGGTTTTTTTAGAAAAAAAAAAAAAGAACAGAACCAAAAAAAACCCCTAATCATTTAAAAACAAAAGATAAGCTGGTAGTACTGTAGAAATGCCCAGTTAGGATTTTATGAAGTTAGAAACCAATTTTTTTTATAAAGTATGGTATTTATCTTTGCAAGGTGTACTTGCGAAGCGTACTTACGTACAGTCATTAGCTGAATTGAATGACCTTAGTGTGCTGAGCGTCCTGTTTTTGCTCTAATTTTATTAATTTAATTCCTACTGATATGTCACTCTGGTCCATCTTTCCCTTTCCGTCCCTGTGTGTTGCACTGTGTGGAGCTGAAGTGCAGGAGGTAGGCTACAAATGTGGTGTAAAACTGCTCAACTGATCCTCATCATCTGGTACATGCTGGAAAACGGTGGCTGGTTCCTGACACCAGGCGTGTTGGTACTTAGTGCCACTCAAATTTAGGGGCAGCATGGAGGCCACATGATAAACAGATTTTCTCATATCGCAGATCCCCTCAGTGAAATTTGGGTGTGCCAGTGAATTTGGCCTGTGAGCCTTCAGGAGACTGGGAAGAGAACATGCACGGCATTAAAACACTGCCTGGAAAACCGGTCTGTAGATGTGGCCTCAGTTTGCTTGTTGCAAACTGTTTGCATGGAACAAAACTGTTAAGGTTCGAGGAAGACAGATCTTTTGCAGGGATGAGTAATGACATTGCTCCTAATAGCAAAAGAGCTGACTTGTTTTGTATATGAAACTGGAAGTTGTCCAATTATTACCAAAAATTACATGAATATTAGCAATATTATGAATGCCCGTGGGAATATGTTCGGGTTTTTTTGAGAAAATCTATAAAATTATACCAATGTGAGGTAGAGATAAGAGGATTTTATATAAAACAGAAAGCAAAAGGTGACTTTGGATCTTTGATGTGTTTTTTCCCATTGTTCTTTCATTCCAGTAAAGTGAAAAGGAACTCTGTCTCTTTGCAAGCACTGAGGAGCCTGTGGTTGTTCGGTTATTAGGTTTAGTTTAAGTGAAGCAGTGTGATTTTAAAATACACAATTGGCATTGGAATTGGGATGGTGATGTGGTGATACGTAAGGCAGTTTATTGCCTTTCATTAAGGACCTGTATTTAAATGGTGCTTTTATTTACTCTAAGACAACATTATAAAAATAAGTGTTTGGGTATAGTTCAACTGAGGAACTCCTAAAAACAGAAAGGAAGAATATTAATTTTATTTAAGATTGAAACAGTTCTCTATTCAAATAAGTGTTAGCTTTAAAATGTTTTTGAATGACAGATATTAGATTCTAATCCCATAAAGCTGACAATACACTTCAATATTTGTGTGTGAAAAGTTCAGCTCACAGTAGTTGGGAGATTATTAAATCAATAACATTATTACTAAGCTACATTTTTTAGGAGTTGTTTAAAAAGTAATTCATAATGTATAGCATAATATAGGAAAACTTGACACTCCTTCCTTTTTCTTTAGGTTTTGCTTGAATCAATGTACCGGTCAAAATAAAAGATCCTATGATTTTTTTTTTATATCTTTTTGAAGACTTCTGATATATGAGATGCTGTGAAATAGATGTTCTGTGCAAATTGGAAATGTTATGAAATTGTTTCCTTTAACTTTCTTTGGATGATTTTTAAGCATCAGAAGTAACATTCAGTTCTTAGGCAGGTTTCTGAGGGAAAGATGATTCCTTAGATCATGTTATGTGATTAGACTTGCTTCTCACTGTTGTATTTGTGTCTGTAAGCCCACCTGTGCTGGGGCACAGCCATTCCAAAGTTTGAATATATAGTAATGTCCTTTGTGAGTCTTTTATCTGTTCATTTTGGCCTTTTGTATAAGCGCATCTTGTGGTATTAGAGAAATTGTTGCGTGTGAATCTTCAAATAGTGTTTTTGTTATACTGTATGACCTACCAGGTGCAGAAGGGATGGCTGGAAACTTAGTAGGACTCAAGAGATCGGATTTTAATTTCAGCGTCTCTTATAGACTTTTAATGACGTGGAGGAAATCAGGGAGGTAGTTCTGGACTTGTTGAATAGGGTCGATGTTCTCATTTTTTGCTTGTTCAGTCTATGAAATCATTAGCACAGGAACTGCCCCTTGTGTTTTGGCCTAGTTTGGCACATCTTCAGCATGGTGATCTTTGAGAACCCTTTGTCTGCTGTGATACAAATAGAAAGGATGTCACAATAAACTGCTTTGTGGTTTGTTTTTGTTTGTGATTTTGTACAGCTAAAAACTGTCAGCAGGTTTTGTGTTGAATATCTTGATCTAGCACATTCAGTAATATTAATGAAAGCTTCAGTCTGAGTGTGCTGTATGGCCATTCTTGCTTAGGAGTATAATTCTAAAAAACATTATAAAAAGGACAAGATAAGACTAAAATAGAATTTAAATTGAAATTGAAACATGGATTTTTGTGCTGCTTTGCTCTCCCTCAAACATGCAGCACCATCTCCTGTAATTTGAGATCTACTTTTATGATTTCCTTGTGATTCCAGTTCCTCTCCCATTCTTTCAACCTCAGCTTGCGTTTCGTCCTTCTTGTTCCTCGGCTTCTGGACTTGTTAGCATGCTCTCTTTCACTGCCAGACCAGCCCATTTTATAATTTCAGAGTTTGCAATCAAGAAATTTGGCCTTGTGGAACTGTAAGAGGGCTAAAATCCAGCAAAAGTAGTTATTGGTGACAAGTGATAGCAAGAATATTAAATTCATTTTTTTCAATTGAAATAAACCTCACATTTCATCCAAACCCATTGTAAAACATGAAGTCTGAGATGCCGTTGTTTTGAGGTAATGCCTCTTGGATTGTTTGGAAAGATCGCCTTTGTCTCCAGATCTTGCCTTGGAATTTAATCCTGGGATTTAAAATTTACATTAGCACTCTTGACAAATACTTCTTTGGTGTGTTTCCAGTGAGTTATCAAGGTGTATATTAATGTTTTATATTAATTTTTAGTCAATATGAGCTTACATTAATAATGAAAAATTACAAGATGGAATACAGAAATTAAGTGTGGCTATAATTTAGCAATGAATACTGGTATCTGGTGTTTTAGTGCTGTATACTGATTCATTTAAAATTTAAACTTGCTGAAAAAATCTGAATTAATGTTTTACTGGAATGCAACAGTTGTATTAGCTGATCATTTCTGCTAATTACATCAGATTTTTAAAAAATGTTTTAGTTTTACAGGTTTCGTTTATTCTTCTGCATAGGGTCAGCTTTACCTGCTGGTGACAGACCAGGGCTTTCTTACAGAAGAGAAAGTTGTTTGGGAAAGCTTACACAATGTGGATGGTGACGGAAATTTCTGTGATTCTGAATTCCACCTACGGCCTCCATCAGACCCTGAAACTGTCTACAGAGGGCAGCAGGATCAAATAGATCAAGTACTGTTTTTCTGCCTCTCTATTGTATTCTTCTGTTTGCTTGTGACTATATATAACAATTACTACTTATTTTTACTCATATATATGTATACTTACACGGATATGTATGTGTACTCATGCATATATAGGACTATAAAAAAATTCTTTAGCTACTTTGGTTGGGGTTCCCAAAAGTGCTACTTTGAAGTATTAGCATGATTTCAAGGGAGGGGAGAGTAGGACCAACCATGAGTAGTTTGGAAAATCCGATTTTGATCTCTCAGAATCTACTTCTGCAAAGAACTCACTCAGGTAAAATGTCACACCTTGTATATGGAAATATTTTTGCAGCTGAACTTTGTCTTCTGATGCCCACTTTGCTGAATGTCAGACAAAAGCCATAGCAGATGGTGTGTGATGGTGGTTATTTGTTATTCTTAACTACATATAATAGTTTCCAGAAGTCACGTCTGAGACAGGACTTATTTATACCAGTTAATGCGTAAGCACTTAGCAAGGAATCTTACATTCTGAATAAGCAAAATAAGTTTCTCTTTGTAATAATTATCATTTATGTTTTTAAATACTGGAGAAAAAAAAGAATAAGCAGATGCTTTTTAATAAATTCAAGCACTGTATTGTTTGTAGAATAAAGAATCTGGCAGAGATAACAGGGCTAGTAATGTCTAGAGTTGTTCTCTGTTCGGATATTTCTGAAACTACCCTTTGATTATTTTCTCATCTGTTTAGGAATTAGTGTTCCTTATTGATGTACTCTCAATACTGTTCAGTACAGTGGGGACAGATAGTCTATCAAGTGTAAATCATAGTGTTAATCAGAAATAGTAAATTACAAAGAGGCAACTTCAAAATCTTCTGCCTAGAACTGCTATGGGCTGACACACTTGCTGCTGCCCGAGTGATGGAATTTAAACCTGAAAGCAATTGTTTTTTTAATTAGCTTTGGTGGTTTTATGCTGTGACATAGGCACTCTGCAAGGAGAAATGTAAAGCGGCTGTTTTCAGCCTTTCTGGAGGTCAGGTAATGAACAGGTTCTGAAAAAAATTCCTGCTTTCTGCGGGTAAATGTATTTGCTTTCTGTGAGGTCAATGTATTTGAGGCTGGGGGAAAAGGTGTGGTAATGCTGAGAAATTCATTGATGTGACTTGGCTACTTTCTATGTGAAACAGCATTAATAAACAAGTTTATTGTTTAGGATTATCTGATGGCATTGTCTCTACAACAAGAGCAGCAAAATCAAGATATTAACTGGGAACAGATCCCCGAAGGAATCAGCGATCTAGAGCTGGCGAAGAAGCTCCAGGAAGAGGAGGACAGAAGAGCTTCTCAGTACTATCAGGAACAAGAACAAGCAGCTGCTCAGGTCCAGGTAAGAAAGCATTATTACTTAGTATGGTCATGAGTTTTAGAGAGTATTAAGTTAATAGTTACATAGACACAGCTACATTTGTCAGTGTTTCAGACTGATGAGACTGACATTTACAGCAAGTGACAAGATCAACATAGGAGTCTTAAGAAATACACTATAGTTGTTGGAGTACGTATGCAGATATGGCAATTACTGCCACTTTAATACTTTAAACCAGTCCTAACCTTCAAAAGTAGGGTTTCATTCATAATGTTTAAGTTGGAACGCTGGAATGAGTTAATACATAAGGTTACAAAGATTGCATTAGCTTATATTTTACATTACTTGCAAAATAGAATTCAAATAAGAGCTTTTTGATAGTAGTCAAAGTTTTGTCCTTGTCTTGCAGAAGTTTGCTTTACATTTTTAGGTGTTTCAGTCTATGATATCATGTGAGTCCATTCAGTCCTGTTTCAAATGAGGAAAATAACAATTTTTCCCAGTATATCTTTCTGTCCCCTCCCCATTCCCATTAAGCAGTTGCATTCAAAATGCTGGGAAAATGTGCTTCATGTGCATGTATCCAAATTGCCATATAACTAAATCTTGTGTGTGAAAGGCAGTGTTTAAGTTACCGTTCTGGATTCAGGGAGTTCTTAACCACTGGAGACTTTAAAAACTGCTTTTATTTCCAAATATGTACAAAATAATCTGCATGAAGACTGTATCTTTGGCCTGAAGCAATTCAGAGCCATTAACTGATGTGCTTGTGTGTGGCTTAACCCCAGCCAAGTGAGATGGGGGAGAGAATCAAAAGAGAAGGGAAAAGCTCATGGTTTGAAATAAGAATAATTTATTATTACAGCGAAAGAAGAGAAAATAATAATAATGTGTGTGTGAGTGTGTGTGTATATATATATATATATATATATTTACATTACATATATAGAGAGATATATATATATAAAATGTAAATATAGTGAGACATAATGCAATTGGTCATGAACGTCAGTCCCGTACAGCCGGTCCCAGAAAAGCAGAGATCCAGACAGCAGTTTGCACTTGAACACAATGTGCCAAACACCCAATCCTGGAAAAGAGCGAACCCTGGTCCCAAATAGCCAGTCCCGCAAAGAGAGCAAAATGGCCAAAGGCTGAGCCAGAAAAACTGGCTCCCGCTGTGCAGGGAGCGTGAGACAGCTCATGGGAACAGCTCTCTGGCCAGCCTGGGCGTCAGTCTAGCTGCGGTCCTGTTGTGCTCCCTCCCACCTTCTATCTGCACCTGCAGCTGGAAAGTTGAAAAATCCCTTGGTGTCTCCTCCAGAACAGCCAAAACATCACTGAATTCTCACATTCTTTTCATACCAACTTCAAAACACACCCCAGCTACTGGAAAGAAAAAATTAACTCTGTCCCAGGGAAGATTCAGCTATTTCCCATGGGAAGTTCAGTGTGTTATCACATTATCCTCATACTAACCCTCCCCCCCCCACCTCGCTAAAAGAAAGACTTTGCTAGCTCCTAGAAAGAAAGGACTCTAACTACTATGAAGAAGATCGATCCCAGCAAAACCAGCACAGTTTGTTAAGCATGAAACAATAATTTTGACAGTTAAAAGTTGTGTTATTTCCGTTGCTTACGCCTTAATCAGAATCAACTAGCTACTTCTAAGACAAAGATTCACTACTGCTGGCTGCAAAAAGGCAGAAGGAACTGAAGAACCTGCTTAACAGGACTGAACAGCATGCTCATTTGCAGCTATGAATGGGTAACAGCTGGAATGGATGGTAAAAGGTTCTTAGACAAGGCTAAGGGACATGGTTTAGTGCTAGAGTTGGTTAGGTTATGGTTGGCCTCAGTGATCCTGGGGGTCTCTTGCAACCAAAATGATTCTATGAATTAACAAAACCTATGTTGATTTTGTATACCGAATGCCTTACTAAGTTCTTAACTAGTTTCTAGTCACAAAAAGCTGCTCCTTTGCCATATCTAGCTGTCAATAACAACACTTCCACTTGGTAACGTCTGTAATGTGGATTACGTTCTTATAAAACAAACTAGGAAAAAATTCCAGCACAGTAATACAGAAGTGGCAGAAAATGCTTGAAGACAAATTTTATTATTGAAACAACTGATCTGAATATGTTGACACAATAGGAGGGACACACAGGACTTGAAACATATTTTTTGTGGACTTTGTTTTTTAGAAGTAAGAAATGTTGTGGCAGCTCTGGAGTGTTTATATTTACCTGAATTCTACTGTTTGCATAACAGTTAAACTTTTGTTTGTGAACTTGAATGTAGAGTAATAATTCAGACTGCATCTACAATGTTTGCTTTATTCAAGCTGTTATTTTTTCTACATAGCAGGTGCAAGGTGCTGCCTCTCCTGCAAGTGGAAGACAATCTGGGAGTAATGAACGCAAACGTAAAGAGCCTCGAGAGAAAGAGAGGGAAAAAGAAAAGAATAGCTGTGTTCTCTTGTAATAGAAAATGGATTTATTCTGGAGCCAAGTGCATGTCCTCAGAAGCAAAAACAAGGAATACAAAGGAAGACAAACCTGTTACATGCCGCCTGTGCCTGATTACCCCATGGATTTTATTCATGTTTCAAGAGAGGATGGATGACTTTGTTACAATCATACAGACTTCTTTCAAAGTCATAGTGCGTGCTGCTCAAGATGGGATTCCAAATCACAGTTGGATGCGCTGTGCTTTGAGTTAGTCATAAGAAATACTGCACCTTGTAGCTGAACACACAAATCATGGCAAGTTTTGTGTCATAGTGACATCCATTACTCGTTACATCAGTTAGTAAGCTATTTTATCTTCTACTTTAAACAAAGGAGGCAATTGGTTTTGTGTAAGGCTTTTTCCTGAAGTCTGTACACTAGCACAACAGAATTCTGTCTTACTTACATGGTATGTAACTATATCTTAGGCTGGGTATAGTCTTCATGACATGAGAGCCCAAATAACAGCTGGGCATTGCCTCCTCAAAGTGTCCAGATTTCTTTGCTTCTGGATCTGGTATGTTCACTTTTTTTTGAACCCAGATTTATACTGTGTCACTGCGATCATTGCAGCTCCTGGCCAGCTCTCTTGCCCCAAGAATATGTGACTTGATAGGCATCATCCAAAAAGTTATTGCAAATGGGGCATTTATTAATAGCAAGATGAATATTGTTTGCTTTTTTTGCAATTACAAACTGGGCATGGCAACTCAGATGTTATCAGGGTTAAACAAGTAATTTTATAGGTAACTTTTTCTTTTAGTATTTTTTCTCTCGTAGGTAAACTGGACCAGATAACTTCTTATTTATTGACCTCTCCGTATGACAGGTGAATGATGAGAGGAAATTAAGGTCTATAATAATCGTTATGCTATGTAAGAATGCAGAGTTAAAATAACTATCTGCCTTTTTTTCCAGAAGTACCTTGAACTTTAACATGACTTTAACAAGTCCACTTGTATATTTAAGCAAGTGTACTGTGGTTAAAAAACACACTGTTTGTTTTATAAATCATGTATCCTTAAAAAGCACACTTCTCAAGGGTGAGAGAGAAGCTAGGCTGCTCTCTGAGATTGTTTGGAAAGGTGGTCAGGTGTAACATTTTGGTTTTTAAATCACTAATTTAGAATTTTTGCAAAACAGATTTTTCTAATTTATGGGAACCAAATAAACACATTGCGTCTTGTAGTATTTATAGAACACAGAAACAGAATACTTGCTGAATTTTGAGGGAACCACAAATCTTCCTCCACTTCCATTAACCCAATAATTACCTTCTTGTTGAACCTTTTTGATAAAAATTTCTATCTAGCAATTTGTAGATACTTTTCAAAAAGGCTGCTTTCAAAAAGCTCCTGGACACATTACGTATTCACGCTGTATGCCTGGGTAAGTGCATTAGTATACAGTAACCTGGGAAACTGACGGCAGCCAGGTGGAATATGACATTCCTGGTTTCAGGTGTTTGGAGACTGTCAGTAAGAGAGGGTAGCTAAACACAAGTCTACTGCTAAAAAGCTGCTTTACAGTTATTTCAAGCAGACTTGCTGCAGTGATAGGAGCCAGTCATCACATAAAGCTGTTACAAACCTAGCATGAAGTTTAGGTGGATAAAGGAAGAATGTCTTACTAACTAAAGGGCCAGTTTGTATAACTTTTTTCTTCCATGCCTTTTTCTCTCTTTTTTTTTTTCCACTTTTGTTACAATTTCCCTTTCAAAATAATGAAGTAATGAATGGTAGGAGGTCTCTAATATGCAAAGTGTAAATTTAAAGATTTCTCTATTCTCTAGAAAAGTCATGCCCAGAAAAGTAATTTTAATATTTAATGTATAAAATTCCGATAATTTTCTATGTCAAAGCAAAGGTTGCCGTCTTTTTTCCTTTGCAGCAGCCTAACTTCTTCAAACAAATTTATGTGATGGAGGATCACCAACGTAATGACTTATCTACATTAAGCAGATCAAAAAATATTCCAATAGTGTCAATAACAAAGACTTTAAGCCAGAATGTTGTTTAAAAACATTCTGTTACTAAGATTTTTTCCAAATTTGTGTATTTACATTTATTTATTGACCTTGAAAAATAAATATGTCAAGCTAAGTGTTCGTTATCTTATTATTTTCAGTGACAGTATTGCCACTTTAAATTCCTTTTTGAACAAATTTAGCTGGAGCAGGTGTTGTGACTATTCAGTACATTTTTTTGCCTGAGATACTTGCTCATACGAGGAGAATTCATGTAACATTTCCAGCTTCAGACAGGTGTGCCTGAAACCTAATATGCTGTAGTTACAGCAATATTGTCACTTGGTCACAAAGGAAGAAGAGTTAAATGTCAATGCTCATTGTGAACTCTGAACTCCCAGATAATTCATTTTCTCTTTCAACGGAGGACTAACGGGCCTCAGGTTATTCGAGATGCTATTCAAACATTTTCCTCTTAATATCCTTTTTCCTTTACAGGTCTTGAAGCTTTGGAAAAAAGGTAAAGAATTACTGAAATCTAGACCATTGTTCTGCATGAGTTGGGCTTGTTAGTGGCAAATGTTATAAGCAGATGAGCCTGTTGATATCCAGAATGAAATACATCTGGAAGCTTAATTTATACCCTACTGTGACTAACCATTCCAAAAGCAACTATCACAGTTGGTATCTACGACACTATCTGACGATCAAAAAAACCCCAAACAAAACTGAACAGAATTGCTTTTATCTGTAATAGTAAGCTTGGAAAACAATATTACAAAATATTCCTGGAGTACCAGAAAGATGATGGCTACTTCTGACCATTTACTTAATTTGCCTCCTCTTTTTTTTTTGGAGCTCATGTTCTGCTGAAAGGGTACAGATTTATACTTTAAATCTGTGTTTACAATTTAGCATGCACATGCTTCAAATTATTACGTAATATATATGAAAGTGTCCAGAAAAGTAGCGTAGAACTTGTTTTCCACTAGATAAAAGCTAGCACAGAAAACGGAATCATAGAATTTTTGTTGCTGCATTGTAGCTATTAAATAAAAAAGCTAAATACAAGTATGCCTAAAATTAGCAAAAAAATGAGCACTGCCATAGTGATAAATGTTTTTCTAAAAGATACTTTGTAAATACTCAAATATCCCACTTTTCTTGTGACAGTCATATGGACTAAGACCCACCAAAGCAGATCCAAAGTAAGACTGTAACACCAGAAGATTAAATCATTCCTGAAAATTCACTTAAACATAATGCAAAAAAATATATTTTGTAGCTAGCCATCTAGTTAATATAATAAAGTCTGTGTTCAGCTTGTCTTTACAGAGCTCTTGTGGATCGAGACACACAAGCTAGAGGTGAAGCACATGCTCTTCCGTGTACACTTGCTTGCAGTGCCAGTCAATCTCTGCACTCATTTGATATTCCGTGTTATTGTCAAATGCTTCTTCAAACTTGTATACGCAAGTTCTTGAAAAAATTTTCCAGTATGTAATAAAAGGAATTTGAATTCTTGATACTGAATCTTTTGGTGTATTCAGCAGGAAATACTTGAGTAGAAGGTAAAGCTGATGTATTTTAACTGAACCTTTCTTCTTTCCTGCTCCAATAGATGTGTAACCCAAACTGGGTCATTGCTTAGATCAGCTTTCTTACCGTTTGGATGCTTACCACAGCCAATCGCTGAAGCTTAGACAAAGTATATCCTTAAATACGACATACTGAATTAAGAGCTGTATTTATTTTATATAAAAGTAGACTTTTAAAGTTTGTAATCTTAAACAGCAGGTGACTCAGGAAATGTAAGTTAATTTATGCAGCATCCTTGTTACAAAGCATATTAGAGAAAACAAAACAACAACAAAAAACCCCAACAAAAAAAACCAAACCAACAAACCACTCAAGCCTTAGTTTGGTTGCAATATAATGCTCACTTTTTTTTCCATCTGTGTGATGGTAACAAGAAAAATGTTCATATAGTCCAATGACAGCAAATGTCACATGCAAGAACTTTGCCATTTTATCTTGTGATTCAGTGCAGTTACTTTTTATTTTTTTAAGCATAACACTGCCAGTTGTTTTGAGTGGGAAAATATGGTGAGATGTCTGTGATGTTCATTTCCATAGTGTTTCCATATAGCTACTTCTTGTTCACAGCTTGTCCTTGTAGTTGTCCCGTAGAAATGCAGCGTATTTACTATTGTCCACTGCTCCAGTGTGGTCATTATGTCAGCTCTATCACTATGAGCTCTCTTTACCTGGAGAGTTTGCTCTAGAGAACTTGCTGATGCCTGCAAGTTTTTTCCTGCCTTCACAGTTACTTTTCTGATTTGTAGGATTACTTGTGCTCACAGAGAAGCTTCATGTGTTGAAATGAGCATTTCCTTGTTATTGTGAGGTTAAGAACTTTAGTTAATTATATTTAGAAGTCAAGATCTCATGTTTACCTCTACTTTAACAGCATAGAAGGATTTTCAGCAAAAAGTTGTTAGGTTTGGGAAATCCATAGGGAACAACTGAGATACGTTTCAGTATTCAAATTAATGGAAAACTTTGCTAGCTTAGTATGCTTGCAAAATACTGTATTGCGACAATATGATGAAAATAAAGGCATCTGTTTCTCTGAATGTAATGTGCTGCAACATGAGATAAGGTACTGCAAGTGCTTTCCTTGCTGGCGGAGTCCTGCGTTTCAGGAGGCAGGTGGTGGTGTGGCCAGCGGTCTTGCTGGGGCCACGGGTGAGTGACAGAGGTTTGTTGGGTACAGCCAAACACTAAGAGAAATGTATATAGATCTTGAGAGTGGACAGGCACAAACCATCATGTTTTATATTTCTTTAATCTCTTGAGAACTGTCCTTTAAAGTAAATTTAAATCAGCTGAGTCACGGGTACATCCTTGGGTTTTTGTCATCTCTTCGTTTGAGGAACTCCAACGTTACAATATGAAAACAGACTTCCTGCGCTTTACATGAACTGGCCATGTCTGGTAATTAATACTGGCACTGAATGTTTTTTTAAGGCTTGCTTATGTGGTCCAGTGGGTGAAGCTGATGAGTTAATGTTGGTGCCTGTAATCCAGTAAGCACTGCCACGCTTTCAGACACTGACAAAATCGGTATTTACACTTATCGGCTCTGATGGTTTTAAATACAGGAGCTGTAGAACAGTTAAAGAAAAACTCTAAAAACTTTCTACCCTTGCCAAAACAGTCTTTTTTGCAATGGTAAATGATAAAATGTATGGAAATTATAAAATCAGATAAAATACTAGTGCTTTTCTATGTTGCATCCCAAGGAATCCAGGGCAGGCAGTTCTCCAGGCTGGGCTGTGTGAGGCAGCTGCTGCTCCAAGGCAGTTCTGGTTTGCTGCCCAGGGCCTTTGCTGTGGATCTCGCAGCTCATGGAGACACGGTGTAGCTGACCTGGACAGACCCGTGCCATCTTTGCCTAGCTAATGCCAACAATTTTAATACTGAGGACATGATGATATGGATTTACTTATCTGTGTAATGTGTGAATGCCAAGTACATATTGTCATTAAATCCATATTATAATCAACTATATGTGCCAGCTATAATAGAGCTAGCATGATTCTTTCTGCTCATGCTACAAATGCACATACTTTCTGTGAAAGAAATACAGAAAATTAGATGACTGCTTTCCTAATAGACTTTGAAACTACCTTGAAATGTTCTTTGTAATACTGGTTTTTGCAGTTTGGGGAAACTAAAGAATGCATGACAGTTTCTGAAGAACTTTAATGATTTGAGACAATGTTTTTCTTGTGTTGTAGTACATCTATATGAAATATTATAAAAACCCAACCACCTTAACATTAGATTTAAAAAGGGAATGTTGTATTTAGCTATATATGCTGCAGTCACCTTTTAGAACTAACAAACTGCATTAGTAGCAAACCTATGCTGTAGAAATTTCACTGGAAGGATTTAATAAATATCGGGAACAAATATTTCTAAACAAAATAATGTAACTTTATTTTTACTGTGGTCTCTTGCGAATTGCAATTGCGAGCAGTTCATGGCTGTATTACAGTAATTTGTGGTGGCTGAATGAGTTTTAGGATCCTTTTAAAGTTCTAGAGCGGTACTGCAATGCTTAACACTTGCTCTAAATATTTTTCATTAAAAGTCTGTCCAGTCCAACTTCAGACTACTAGACGCAGCCATGAAGAGGAACATGTCAGTGTAGACTTACGCAAGCCAGTTTCATAATTCTGTGTAGTTAATTAGCAGCATGTATCAGCTTTGCAAGTACAGAGCTGGGAGAAACAATTGAAATAAAAGCCTGCGCTTCAGCTGGAGCTTCCCAAGGGTGCAGAGGAAGCTGATGACCAATACTCGTCCCCTGAAAAATCTGACCAAATAAGAAAGTTTAATCTGTGCTGTTTCTACCTGTTGTGGTTTTTTTTTCTTTTTAGGAAAGCTAGTGTTAGATTATTCTGTGTGTTTTTAGAGAAAAAACAAGCAAACCTCAGTTTTGAATTTCTCTGTGTCTTCAGATTTGCTAGCTTTTCAGCATGTCACCTCTTCGGTATTTTATGCTTATTTCCAACAGAACTTTGTTTTCAGTGTTTTGGTGTCAGGGCATCAACTGGCCTCTTAATTTTAGAGCTTTTGTTATTGCAGATGAACCACAGTCAAAAGGAGTTGTTTTATATTAATTACTGGGTTTGTTTACAATTGCATTTTAGCTAAGTCCTTCAGATTGAAAGTTGACAAACAGGTTCTACGGGAGGTGGATAAATAACAGTATGGGGGTTTTGTCCAATTGCATCCCTAGTATACTTTACAACTGAGTTGTATTTATTATAGGAAAAAATACTGCTATGAAAATAAAATCCTCCTTTTGCTTGGAAAAGTATAGTAGCTGGTCACCTTCAAGACTGCAGTTGGATGCAGTGAACCAACGAATCTGCTTCTGAGTTTTTAAACTACTTAAAATTCAGCATTTGCGTTTTTTATCATGAAGAGTTGCAATAATTAGGTTTGCATTTCATATACTCAGTTTACAGCAGTATGCTTGCACTTCTGCATTTCTTACATGCTTTCTCTTTCAGGCTGGCAAGCGAAAGTAATTCCAGAACCCATTAAAAAGTGACCATAGGTACAATGATTTCAAGAGACAACTCTGTTATAGCAAATGTTTTTTCACCTGTATCTGGGTAACTCTTGAAATGCCGAGTGCTGTTAGATTCTGTTGAGGAGTGTGACGGGTGACCCCCTGACAGCACAGACACCCCCCAGGTCAGCAGGGCTCCATGCTTCCCAAAAGCCAGCAGGTAGTACTTGCCCAGGTGGCTGTCGGATTGTACTGGACAACGATGCCTCTTGTGAACGGCTTCCTCCCCTGTGTTTTTGCAGTGTATAATCACTGCTGCCAGTTCAAGTCTCGAAAAATTTGCTAGTGGTACTAAAACTATAGGAAGTATCAAGTGTTTTGTTGTGTCCCACAGAAATAAATTCTCAATGTGTTGCTATTTGCACAGTACTAATTCTTCCATAAGAAATCACAGGATGTTAATACGTTACTGCTACTTTCTTTGTAAGGGAGTGAAAAATACTGTCATCAGTTCCCCCATAATAACCTGGTAGAGCTTTAATGTTAAATGACAGAGTTCTGGTTTATCTTTCGTATTACAGCTTTCAGGGAAAGTTCTGTCAAAGTTTTCACATGTAATTTTTGTTTATCCTTTTATCTGGTGAATAGATGCATAGCTGTTACTTGCACAACTTTTTATAATCACCTTTTACATATACATGTAAGCTTATTAAAGAAACTACCACTGAAACTGATGAAACATACAGAAATGAATCCTACAGAAGTTGCCCCTAATTTTCCAGTGTTACGTCAAATATTTGTTACCACATTAACTGTGTTGACTGAGTCTTTTTACAATGAAATGATATCTATATTTAAAAAAATATATATTTTAGGAAAGTTCCAAGAGACTTCCAGATTAGTAATGTCTTCAAGATGCCACACTTAGACCTACCGGATTTGTGCAATTGGTGTGTTAAATCAGTTCAGTTGTGAGGCTGTTTGTCACCTCGTGTTCACTGTTGTCTCTAAATATAGTTTTAAAGGGAAACGCAAAAAAAAAAAAATCTAATGCAGGCTATGGTAAATTTACAAGAAGTTAAAAGTTTTAGCAATTGTATTTTAAAAGTGCGTGACATGATTGAATCTAGTCATGCAGTATTGTTCCTACTGTTGTATGTGACTGAAATCCTTTACATCATGTTACACCATTATCCAACATTGTAATGGCATCTACAAGTTCAACTACTGAATGTTTTGCATTTTAAAAGCCTTAATTGTTTATATTGTATTAATGTGTTTTTAAAAGACTATAAGGAAACATTTTCCTTGTAAATTGTTAAAATAATTTTGAACACTTAAATAATTTCCAGGTAAGTCCAGTTCTGTATCTTAATACCCCATTTTGTGTACCACAAAAGAAACACTGTTAAATTCTGTTGTCTTATAAAATGTCTCCAGTTATCAGCCTCTCTATAGTTTATCTTCACCTTGTTGAGATATATTTTGGTTAACAGTCTTCTGAAATTCATTGCATGTAAATAAATTTAAGTGTGCAAACTTAAATAAACATTTCATTTAGGTATTTAAGTTATTTCCCAATAATAAAGGTTGGATGAAATCTGGAAGAAAAAAAGAAGAATCTTGCTCTGAAAAAGGACAGACTTCTGTTGATCTAACTATTTTATAAATTCAAAGTTTTGGCAAATGGTTCTAATCAGATTTTTTCCGTATCATCCTAGTTTGTTTCAATATTTTAAGTGAAATATCTACATGTGCACAATCACATATTCATTTAATTAAATGAAAAATGACAGTAAATATTTATTACCCTTAGCAGTTGTGAATCTAGACCTGTTTACTGTAGGCAAGTTACAAGTCACATCTCAGGTTTTATTTTGGTACCTCTTTATAGCTTGGTCTTTCAGGTTATACTTTCATTTTTCCCATTTGATCAATTAGTCACTACACATTCATCTTGTAGCAAATACTTATTTTGTATGTGTTCTCACACCTAATGAAGCGCAGACTGCAGCCAAATAGATAGATACTTTCTCAAATGCACTCCCTTAACTTGTACTCTTCTCTTGGAAACTCATGCAAAAAAAGCTCAGTAAATTGAACTTAGATTTTCCTTCTAAGAATTGAAAAACATGAGCAGATTGATTAAATGCATCAAGATAAGCTACTTATTGTATAAATGTGTCCTGCCACATTTGCTGATACAGCATATTTATTTTGTTTAAACTTAAGTATTTGTCAGTTGTGAATATTCACAAAGGATTAATTATAAAAATGCTGTTGTGCCAGGTTTGTTTCTCCTCCCATCTTTCCGGGAAGGCTACTTGCTGAGAAACAATTCAGTTTAAGTTGTTTTCTGCTACTTCATCCCTCTGGCCTGCTGCAGATAGGCAGTGGTTCTTCCACTGCAGCTGAGGGTGGCAGAGACCTGTGGGCAACATCAGTGTGTTCTTATTGGCTCTTGCCTTAAAATTGGTAACTTAAATCATTTAAAAGACAATCTGGACCAGTAAAAACTTCCAGCTCTTATTCAAATACTACTTAACAAGGTGTTTGGTTTGGTTTTGAGTTGCTGAAACAGCATTGTAACTATATACTTATGAGTCTTGGACTGACTACCTTTCTGATCTGGCCTGGTCAAGAGAAATTTAGCATAGGCTAAACCAAAAGGTTTAAAAAGACATGTCCCTTTTGCTTGAGACCACATCGGGGAACAGCTGGGGATACCAGAGCAAGACTGCATCTATAGGATTCCCCAGCCACTACAAGCAAAGTTCATTTGTGGTACTCTGGTTTAAAATAAGCTGGAAGTTCTGCCAGAGCTTTGCTAGATTTTATAAAGAGTGAACTGTGTAATTATTTCTTTAGGCCTCCCATGAGTGTTCCTGCATTTGTTGGTACTAATCTTGTGCTATCAGAGGTGTTTCTCCATAACAGTGAAGGAGACAACTAAAGAAGCTGTAGGTAGAAGTTGTAGGTGGAAGTTAAGGGCACTCATGTTTTGATTTGCCAACAGGTCTGTTTCATTATGTCTTCCTTCCCCAAGGACTGTTTCAAAGACTTACTAGAAGCTATACAGAATATGAAGGTTTATTTCA
Source organism: Patagioenas fasciata (assembly GCF_037038585.1). Classification (NCBI taxonomy): domain Eukaryota; kingdom Metazoa; phylum Chordata; class Aves; order Columbiformes; family Columbidae; genus Patagioenas; species Patagioenas fasciata. Next base: position 11,838,042 of record NC_092531.1, on the reverse strand, counting down.
AAAGAATACATTTCCAAGAATACACATAAATGCACTCAATGTAACAGTACCTTCTGCAAAAATAGGTTACATAATACCCAGTTAATGAAAGAACAATCTTATTTCTCTACAAATTAGAAAGCAGAGATAAGAGTCTGGACAACCTTCCAAATGGAGGTTATAGTTGTGTATGTTGTGATAAGTAGCTAACTTTAAAGCATGACACCACAGAGCTAATGTTGGTAAATCAAACTACTAGCACACAGCCGCAACCTATTCTTTTGTACAGAATTAACAAATATTTTGGTTCCAATTTGTTTTTTACACAGCTCTAGTGCCTCAGGGAAAATGCTTATCAAAGATACACAAAAACTATCCAAAATTACAACGTAACTATTAAAATGCCTCCAAAATTGAGAGGAAAGTAATCATGTTAAATTAAAAAAATTTAACCAGGACTTCCAGACAAGATTTCCTGTTTTTAATCAGAGAAAGTTTACAAGAGATTTCAATAAGTTATCTTGAAACCAAGCAGCTGTAGATCTTAGAATCTTCGTGGAGGTCCACCTTCAAATGGCTTAAATCCTGAGCCACTTCCCCTCTGCATGGAATTGCCTGTGATCTGTACAACTCTATTAATTGGTGAAGAGTTACTGGAAACAAAGGTTTTAAAAAAGTGTTAAGTTACAATAAGTATCTAAACTCTTGGTGTACAGGTAAGAGCATTGTTACTTCTCAAATCACTTAAACTCTAAGTCTCAAACAGACTTGAAACCATGCAAGAAAGAGGCTTTGCAAGAAGTGACTCACTTCTGTGCAGCTGAACAATACTGCCATGAGCAACGTGACAACTGTGGAGTTGTGTGCTGGCCTGGAAAGGTGTTTTTTGGATGTTGTGCAGCAGCAACACTTCCACAGAGTCACGCTGCTTGCACCGAGGCTATTGCACTTCCTAAACAACCACAACTCGGGCAGCTCAGTAGGGAACGGAGAGGAAGGAGCAGTTTTTGTACCTTGTGTGTGGAGACATCATGCCACCTCCACGGCCGTCTCCCATTCTCCTTGTGTCATGATACCCACTTCCTTGAGAACTAGGTCCATGCCATTCTTTTCTTGGTCCAGTTTCACGACTGTGGCGTTCAACTACATGTCTGTCCTCATTATAGTGCTGGTAAGAAAGCGACAGTCGTTTTCAGAATGAAAGGCATATTTAATTATCAACAGGAAATGAGCTTTTCAAGAGAGTTGAGTTAAGCTTACAGCTTATTTATATAATATACAAAAGTCAAGCATCTTTTAAGATTTCAGGCCATTGGCAACTAACCCATGCTTACAAGAGTCCTACTCAAAATAACTCTAGGTAACAAAAATGAACCAATTTGCAATAACGACTGGGGGGCATGCAGAGAGTGAAGTTCCATGAACTCAGACTTCATTCCCAGGTCTGCCCTAATCTCACATGATCACTGACAAGCACGTGCCATACAGCCACAGAAACTTTTTCTTTCCATGGTTCAGGATCTGGTAGCATGGAGCACTCAGTCTGTAGACTTTAAAGACAAGTCTTACAGAAGGTTTTTTTCTCAGCACATTACAGACTAAAATGACCAACTGCACCAGAAGTAGCAGGCAGCGTAAGATTAAGACCTTGAAAACATCAGATGAAACCAAATTTTAATAGCCAAATCAGCAACTCATTCAGGTATTGTTCTGATCTACTTGGAAGACGCTAGATCTAAGAAGAATTTGGCATGTTTTTTGGAATTTCTTGGCTTACTAAAAAGCTCAACAAAAAAGAACCTTTGAGATAAAGTAATTTGAAAATAGCCAGAATGCTTGCTAATGAGTTATGTGATGCCACGTGGTCATTTTTCCAGTGTGATTTTGCATTTTCCAGTCTCTCACTCACGCACACAAACACAAAAAGATGACTCACTTGTCCTCCACCTCTTTCTCCCATCACGCCTCGTTCTCCTTCCCTGCTTCCATAGCCAGAAGCACCGCTGCGGCTGCCGGGGGGTGCACCTCTCACATGCCCAGACACTTCTCTTCCCGATCGATCTGGCCTCTCACCTCTGTAAAAATGGCTTTGATCAAAATTTTGGTTTCAGTATAACAGAATTAATACCAAATCATAGCACATGTAGACTTCAAAGATTCCTTTTTGTTTTTCTAGCAACTTTCAGTCAGCTTCTTTGAAACATTCTCTAAGATCTATGTGGCTCTCTCAATAATTAAAACTTACATGTTATTTGTTTACATCTGCATTCTTGCACAAAAGCCTTCTTACTCTATGTTGTTACACATAGTGAAGAACAGACTGCTGGGAGTCAGCATCAAGTTTACAGATGAGGTTTGGCATATGTGACAACCTACAGACAATTTTTTTGGTAATGCTTTTGGAAAGTGACTTTGCCATTCTTTAGGAGGCAGTCTGTTTCCCTTTACACATCCATTCTTGAGGAACTGCTGCTACGAGTAAATCCTACAAGAATCAGCACCTTCACTAGTTTGTTGGTTAGCCAGCAAATTTACCTGCCATCCCGTTTGTCCGCACTTATGCTTCCCTCGCTCTTCCAATTCGTTTGCCTGGGTGGATTTGAACCAGTCTCTCGTGGATGTCGACCATGTGGTATTTCAGGTCTGTCATGAATGATCACTGTTCTTCTTTCGTCTCTGTCTCCTCGCACTTCTCGTCTGTCTGTATCTCGAAGTTCACTTCTTGGTTGTGGTGGTTCATTTCTTCTGGACTCACTGAAGTTCTTGGGATACCTCTCAAACCCTGGCTCTTCTCTTCGTCCTGTTGGGCGAGCCTTTTTTGCTTCACCTTGGTTTACAAAACGTTCTCGCCTAAGTAGGTAAAGTAGGAAAACGTCATTTCCTTCTCTCCCATTTGCCCATTTAAGCACATGCTGAGTATACAAAACTATTATTCATCTTTATGTTACATGTTTATTACTATATATGGGGTATATATCTCAAAGATCCTTCCCACCCCAAATTGTATTTATTTCTACAATTGTAATTTTGAACTCAAGTTCTTACAGCCAGTTTAACATTTCTCTGTCTATTGATCTGTTTGCATTTTGGTCAGTATACTGTAAGCAATTGTAGGCCTCCCTTTTGCCTAGTATCAAGCAGAGGAAATACTAGATTTCTCAAGTCAGCTAGAAAATATCATTCTCCTTTTATGCTGCAATGAACTAGAAGTCCAGCACCTACAATTATGTGGCCTTAATGGTTATTGGAGATGTTTAATGGAAACATGAAGTTGCATCTGTAACCAGCATTTACTGTGCAGTTGCACGGACCCTGATGAATGTGACTCATGCAAGTAACGCTCATAACTCATTAAATCAGTTGCTTTTAGCCTGGCTAAGTTACCAAGTTGGATATATCTAATTCATTGGAACCCACTTATGACTAGATGAGAAAGAGGAATAATTGTAAAAAATTATTTCAAAATGTCACCCAAAAAAGATCACCAGGCAGCTAATTTAAAGTCCTTAGAGAAAAGTGGACTAGATTCCATTTCATAAACTGCCAGTCCTGAAGACACCAGAAGTTTCAGAACACTCCTGCAATTCTATTGCATCAGAACTGCAAAAAGCCTTTAGCACCACTTAAATTTTGATAAGTTAAGAGTGGAATCTACAGAGATGTTGGCAGGCAAATACCTACCATATCATCTACACTTACCTATCAAAAGAAGATGATGGAACAGAAGAACCATCTGGATATCGCCCCCGTTCTCTGTGATCAAAATCATTAAACCTGTTCTGCTGGCGACTGTAATCTGAACCATGACTAAAACGTGCATCTGTATCAAGAGCCATCTTCTTATTCTCATTCCAGTAAGGGTCATCTCTCCTTTAAGGAAAACAAATGAGCCCTCATCAGTTATGTGTATCCAAATCAAGGTCTAATCTGCAGAAAATTGTTAAGAGTCAGCCATCTGTTTTAAAGGCACTCATTTGACCTTTGGGAAGCCACCTACAAACATAGACTCTTTACACAGTAGTGAAGAAAATAATTTAAGAAAACAAAACACCCCTCTGTTTTAAGTGCAAATTAAGGAGACAAAATATCAATAAAATATGTAATAAAATCCACGCGATAGTTTATCATGTTTGGCAGTTTAAAAAAATAGGAAAAAATAAGACCTCGACAAAAATATTACCGTAGCTAAATTCTGTCTTGAAAATGGCCTTCTAGGAAAATAAAAAGCCTTTTAGAAAAATAAAACCAAAACCAAACAAACACCAAACCAACCAAACAATAAAAAACCACCAAAATACCCACAAACCAGAACAGCCTTCTTGGGAAACAGTAATGTAGGAAACGTCACAGCCTTGCTCACCAGAAATATTCAGGTAAAGAGCGTCTATGATAAGAATGTGAGTAACTAAACTGTATAATCAATAGCCTTGAAAAATGAAGCTGTCTCTATTCCTCTGGTAAATAAATACTAGTGTTCTGCTACTGTATCTACCCTGACGACTTCCATTTACCTTCCATCATACCACCGATACGTTGATTTTATGGCTAAGGTCTCTGTCTTATTCTTATAATCAGATAAAAATCAAGGCCAGTTCAATTAATGTAGCTCAAACAGCAAATGACAGATGTCATCAGCTTCAGTAAAAATTAGAAGCCATCACATTGACTTCCTGAATTGTCCATTTACCAGAAATGTGAATTCTTTGTGAAGTCGAAGCTGGAAATTTCAACCATTAAGGCAAAAAATCGGCTTTTCCCAGCAAATGCACTGAATTGCCTTATGCTCTTTTCGTACAATAAGACTGATGAGATGCTTCTCTCATTTCAAAATTCTCTTCTACAGATAAGGTATGTTTCATGCTTGGCATAAACTGACATCAAAAACCAAACAAACAGCAGAAATCCAGTTCTTTTGTGAATGCTTGTTTCAGGTACAAAAGCATTTTCAAGTCTGACGCAAGGCTAGCAGCTGTTTATTTTTACTTAACGCTGTAAGACAATAGTTTGAGAATTAGATTACCTGTGATCTACATCACGTGGACGTTTCAAAGAATTCCTCTTTTCCTGTTCATAACGAAGCTGCTGCTGTTGTCGACGAAGTTCCTCCCTTTCACGAGCAATACGCTCTGCTTCTTTTCGACGTTCCTGCAATAAAGGGAACGGTGAATAAACACAACAAATAAAACAGCTCTTTATTAGAGATACTTATAAAACTGTTAGGAAACATACAGAACTAATACTTGACGGTTTCTATTAAAGGCCATCTGATAGAATTCATCCTTGGATAAGCATCTAAGATTAAAGAGCATAAGAAATACTTTTCTAAAATTGTAGAGAACAGATCTGGAGAAGCTACTGGCTGTCAGACAGAAATATCTCCAGGCAATTTCTTTTATTGCTATTGTATTTGCTGCCCAGAAAAACATCTCATTAAGTTTGCAGTGACATTCTCTAGGAAAAATTTAGTAAAATTATGGAAGACTAGCATAGGCAATATGATCTGCTGTACTTCAGTTTGAGAGACAGACACATATAGCCACAGAATAAACCAGCAGAAAGAATTTGTCATCAAACTGTTCCCAAGTCAAGCAAACAAGATAAACATTACTGTTGTTGTGCATGTAGATTAATGTAATGTAATGGTTGGTTGGTTCTTTCATGGTCTGGGCGGAAGGGTGAAGAGAAAAATTCACAGCAAGTGCAAACTGGGTTATACTCCAAAATGATAGTGCCCTACTGTTCACATTGTAAATATACACACCTGTTCAATACGAACACGCTCTCTTTCCAAACGCTCCCGTTCCATCCTTTCCCTCTCTAGTTTTTGCCTTTCAATTTCTAATCGTTCCCTTTCTCTCTGCAAGTATTCTTCTCGCTCGTGCATTATCCGTATGCGTTCTCTCTCACGACGCTCCCTCTCAGCAATTTCTCTTCGCCTAAAGAAAAAAGGTAGCAGAAACTCATCAGAAAAAGGTTCTCGTCCAAAACTATCACCACCTTAGGCACAGACATTAAAAAAACTATATGAGAGTAAGGTCTTGACAGAAGTCTTGGTATCAGAAGTCTACTCCTTTTAGCCCCAAGTAGCCAAACTGGTTTTAAATTATTCTACAGAACTATTTAAGCAGACAACAGATACTAGGAAAAGTATATCAAGAATCATAGTTACGTATATAATATATATATGTCATATTTCTTTGTTGTCATCTAGCAGAGAGTAACAACAGCTTAGCAAAGAATATGATTTGGATCGTAAAAGTACTTGCTATTTTAGCTCTTGCCCTCTTCAAGCTAACAAAAAAATTACTTCTTGTTTTCTGTTCAAAAAGAAGACAGAATGACATGGCTGCCCTGACTTGCACAGGTTCAGTACACCTGGCAGCAGCTTCATTTGGATTTCTTCTTCCCACCTCCTATAGTACAGTTTAAAAGAAGCAGGGAAGGCATCTTCTCCCTTAAGCTTTATGCTTCCTGGGAATTCCTTTGTTTAGGGAAATCCAGCTAACACCAGAAGTCACTTAACAATCCTTTGCAAACTTTTGGTTGTATGAAAAGAGCAGAATAAACAGTGTGGCGTTTAGTTGTTTTATTTAAAGGGACAAAATTGTATTATGCTTGATCTGTCATTCAGAAGGTATACAACAGTTCTTTGTTTAAAAACAAACAAACCAACCAACCCGAACACTACTTTTGGCCACATCTCCTACTCAACTTCTCACCTTTCAAAAAGAAAACTGGCACGCAGTAATGCCTATGAGATACATCCTCCCCATAACAAACACTAAGCTACATATGTACATATATGGCTATTAAAACACTAAACAAAAACTTTGGAGTCCATTAATTCACATAAAGATACTGTTAGGTAGAAGCCCAGACTTTAACATCTGAGTAAATGTTTGACAGAATGCATTCTAATTAGATTTCTAAATATAGTATCTGATCAATTAATGCATGAAATAGCCTTTAGCAAAAAGCTGAATTACTACCTTCGGAGTTCAACAGCTCGTCGTATTCTTTCCAATCGAACCATGTGTTCTCGCATTCTCTGTTCCTTCATCTTTTCAAAAGGCAAGATATCCTTTCTACTCCTGTATTCCCTGAATTTCATTTTATCTTGAATAATACGCTCTTTGTTCCTCAATATCTGTGGCTATAGATAGAGATTACAACGGTTATTTCAGAAGTCTCATTCCTTTAGGGAGATTTCTGGATGCTATGTTTAAATATCATTAACTACTTAGCTACCCCAAAGCATACAAAACTTCTAAGCTTAACAGTCTGCAAGAGTTTATTGACTCTTCAATCGAAATATCAACTGTAAGGTAGTATCAAACCAGCTAAGGATTGCATCAAATCTACAGATACTTACTTTATCAAACCTTCCCCTTCTGACTGTCCTCGTGTGGCCTTGGTCTCCTTTTGTTTGGTCTAAAATTACAATTTGACCTGGGCTTCTACCACCTAGTAATGGGGGTGAAGAAAGAGCCAGGGGGGAGGAAAGAAAAGAAGAAAGAAAAAAGAAAAAAGGTTTAAAACACACACACATCCCTATTTGCCTATGACAGACTTTCCTTGGCTAAATTTCTATATCTCTAAATGTAACTGGTAGGAGAAGCATACCAGCACATCTGTAATTAAGCACTGATATAAAATATGGAAACTTTAACATCGGCTCTGAAGTAATTACATGTCTGTTACTGGAGTCTAAAAAAGAACAGGTGTTCAATTGTCTGTTTTCCAATAAGAGCAAGAACATGCTCCCAAAACAAGTCAGACACACAGATTCAACAGGAGGAAACATGGCTCTATTGCATACTTATTCTTTTCTTTTCTTCAGTTTTTTTAGTGGATTCTTGATTAGGGCCACTTGCTCCATTATCACTCTTCTCATCTTTACCTTCTGTTTTCTTGGCTTCTTTACTTTCTTTTTTTTCAGATTTCTCAGATTTTTTTTCTTCTTTTTTGGTTGATGGAGTTCTTGTTAGGAAAGAAACACACAAATGCAATGAGGAAAATTCACCTTAAAGGGTTTTCACAACTTCAGAAGACAAGTGAAATTTCTTACTTGCTGGCTTTATCACTTGATGCAGTCTTCTTATCTCCCGTGCTTCTACTCGAACTAGATTTCTCATCACTTTCCTTCTTAAACTCCTTTTTGGAGGGGTCGCCTTTCACCTATAGTTGTTTCCAGAAGCAAATAGGTTAATACAGATTCTTGCATAAGATGGTCTATTTTGGTAAAAGTTTTCATCTCATTAAACCTACTTTCTCAACAGAAATTTGCTGGCCATGCAGCTCTGTTCGATGAAGGTGTGCAATACATCTAGCCACTTCTGTACTAGAAGACATTGTTACTATGCCGTAACATTTTGCCCCGGGGCTTCGCGCATTAGTGACCACCTTTGCACCAAGCACCTACATAAACAGATAAAATGTAGGTTTTGAGAGACATTTCTAGTAAGGAAGCAACAGTATTCAAATAATACTTCTACCTTGGTATATAAACATCAAACCAAACACCACCACCCCACTAGAAGAACTGACACTCCAAGTTTTGAAGAGCGTATCATTCCACAGGAGGTTGCAGCTTTGAGAACTTTACCCCAACTTTCACATCAAGGCATATTAATGCTCATGTCCTGTTTTGACCAGACACAACCTTGTGCACATTATCTAAATGCTTCTTTTGACAGTTACTGTCAAAATTCATTCTCAAAACCACCACTGATCTGAATTTGACCGTTTGTCTGACAGATGAACCACCACAAAAAAGTCAGCAGCTGCACATTAATGGCAGGAAGGTACAAAGTTAATACATAATACTACTTATGAGAGAGCCAGTTCTTCAAAGGCATCTAGGAAATGTGTCAACGAAGCAATTTTAGCAACCAGCTCTTTGACACTTGCTTCCTGAGAAAGCATTAAGCTTTGTGTTCCTGCTCTTCACTAGAATTTCTCTAACCACTGTAGCCAGTCAAGTCCCTAAAAAACCAGACAATAACTGTAACTTTTAAAATTCATAAGCCCTCAGAAAACATTTTAAAAACAGTCTCCCAAAGCAGCAGGTTCTATAAAGACTGCTTATAATATAACTTTACCAGTTAGCACATTATCTTACACTCATGGTTAAACACAATTGCTGCAGAAGAACACAGTCATTGTTATTTAATTAAAAAAAAATAAAAGCCAGCCCTAACCAGTCATATTTGTGATATTTCTTTTGCATCTATCTTACCTCAAGAAGAAGAAAAAATTCTTATAAAATTAACATATGGCTCTTCCTGTAAGCATGCACTCTTAGATTAGATGCTGCGAGTACTGGGTTTTTTTAGATTACACTGGTTAGACATTTCATCTCAGACTTTTATTTAAATCAAGTGTTAAATCAAATCTCTGTAATTGAATAGAGGAGAAGAAAGAGACAGACACAACACACGATATCACACTCCAGAAAATACCTTTCCATATTTGCCAAAGAGATTTTTCAAGTCGGCAGCTTTTGTGTTGGAAGACAGTCCGCTAACCCACAGGTTCCTAGTCGAACTCCCACTGCTACCACTAACACTGCTTGCACTTCCTGCAACAAGTTTTACAGAACAGCCGAACAATTAAGGAGACACACATACAGTGAATATTGAACTAAACTGTTGCTGAAAAGAGAAACTTAGCCTGTTACCTTTAAGTAACTGTTTATCCGGTTACCTTTCTTGAAAAGCCTTCTATATAAAAAAAATATAGGCCATAAGATTTCATTCATTTAGCCGTGTATTGAGACCAACAGCTTGGCTAACTCACACCCAAACGACAGAACTAGAAAAATGATACAATTCTTTGTTAAAGGCATGCTTCACCCCTCATCCAGGTATGTACATTAAGCTTCAACTTCTGGTTATCAGTAACTTCCGTTCAAGAAAATATTTTTAGCATCCCACATTTGTTGTTCATCAGTACGTCTTTACACTACTCACCTTACCGAAGAGGTGGCAAAAAGGTAAATAGAGGAGACTTGGTTAATCCTAGCCTCCAGTATAATGTGGTTCATTTCCACAACTCCTTGAAGCATCTGCCCTCCATCCAGAGCAGCTTTTTAAAAATGCTGCTGGATGTAGAACTAGATGCAACCCACTGAAATTAGTTCCCACATGCCAAGGAAAATACTAAAGAAAAGCTGAAAAATCATTACATGCCTTTAAGACCAACACACCACCACTTCCATATATTATCTCTTTTTGCAACAACTAAGAACTCAAGAGACTAATGTGATCTTATTCCCCACATCTTCTGGTCTTATATTATTTAGTTCAGCTTATTGTTGTCTGCTGCTAAACACATGAATAGCTTTTGAGTATGTTAAAACATAGCCAGTCATAGACCAGAACTGGATCTCCAGCTAAACAGCTGGAGAATCTGGCAGTATGCAGCTTTAAAAGGTAATCACCTTGAGGAAAAAAGGTAGTTTTCCTTCTTCAATGCAGCAAAATGAACTAAGAGCAAAAGGCAACAAAGCTCAGTTGTCAAACTAGGGTTATCTTGATAATCCTAGATATCTTGATAACCATGATAGACTTAGAGTATCATTAAAGAGCCACTCTGCTGGCTTTGGCTACGTATTTTAAGACAGGCTTTTGACAGTTACTGTTACAGTTATCATATATGCTACACAAGAGCAGATCTGCTGCATCTTCATTTAATTTCCTTGTAAGCATATAACCATCATGAACAGACATGTATCTATAGAAGATTGAATTATGTCTGTCACTAAAACTTCTCCTCAGAAATCAATTTATCAGGTCAAGTTCCATTAATTCATTAGTGATAGGCAAGAGACTCTGCAACAACGGTTTTTGGCAGGGAGCTAGCAGGTAAAATAAGGAGACACCTGAGCTTATACAAATGCATTTGTTGAGCTATGAAGCATCAGTATAACTGGTGACATTAAGGTGCTCTTAAGCTCCACTCTGTGAATTTGTTATCATAATACAGGGTTTGCTGGTAACAGACAGGAACTCCAAGGCAGACAAATAGGTCCAACTTTGATGCACTCAACAGCCACAAGCACAATTTTGCCAGCTGGCATCTCAGTTCTTATACTTGGTTAAGAATTTACTTTATTAAAAAATGATCTAGAATTAAGACAAAAAAAATTCATTTGCGTTGTGCTTAAGTACTTGCAATTATTTTTTGCTTCTTCTGTGTATAACATCAACCCAAACCATTGTATCTAAGTTACAGTAGGCATATCTGAAAATTACACCTTCACATCAAAATAAAGACTTAGGAAACATTAAGCAGAATTTGCTCCCAAAAGTGTTTTAAAATAGGAGAATATATTTCCTTTGAGTCTTTAGAATAAGTAGTTTTGATCTTACAAAGAATCTGGCATAAGGAGAAAAATACATAGACATAGACATATACATATAGCTAATGACTACTGTGCCCTTAGCACAATTCACTACAGATGGATGATTTCAATTACATCTGCCATTTTAGTGTGGCAAGCAACTTATCAAAAATACTACCCTAATTTGTAATAGTTACCTTTCTCATCCTTTGATGTTGTCTTGCTTTCTTTAGATTCCTTAGTAGAGCTAAAGAAGCAAATTAAAAATCAGAAGAAAATTGAAAATACAGAATTTGGTAAGTATTGCATTTTATGCTACTAATGCTAATAGACAAGTTAACATTTCAAAAAATAAAAATAAAAAAGGGCTAGACTGTGTATTGGAACAAATGATTCCCTTATGGATTCTTGCACTGATTTTCCCCAAGATGCCTGAAGATCTAGATTCTCTGACAACTCTATTCAGTGGATATATGGCAATCTTCTCCAGATTTCAGGACGGGGACTTGACTTCATTTTGTGTTCTTAGAACTGATAGCTGTTCATAACCATCATCACAAGGACATTTAAAAAAATCGTCAAATTGAAAAAAATAAATAAATGCTGACAATTCGACAATGCAATCAGTAGGACATAGTGTCTATACGAAGATCTTGAATTTTAAAAAGTAACTTATGGCGGTCAAAAAAAATCTATAGGCAGGAGCATAGGATACTAATTATAAGATTCTTGCTGCAACCCCCTTAATGTAGAGTGATCTTATTGAATGCTGGTACTCGGTATCGTAAAGAACTGACATAGAAAAACAAACCTCTTTGCTTGACCAGAGGCCCCAGTAGACGAGGGACCTTTCTTCAAAGTATCCTTTTCTTTGTCTCCAGATTCTGCTTTCTTTGAACCTTCTCTGGCTTCCTTCTTGACGGGATCACCCTTCACGCAGTCTTCCTTCTTACCATCTTTATGGTTCTCAGTCATCTCATAGTCCTTGCTTTCCTTCTCCAGGCTCTGTGAAATGGTATCCTGCCCATCCTTTGGCTTACTTGCTTCAGAATCTGTAATTTTCACATTTTTACCTGTTTCTAGGAGGTCATCACCATCAAAATCCAGAGTGATGGCATCTTCAGCCTGGATTGTAACCGATATGTTATCATCCTCAGCTTCTTTCACAGAGGTGTTAGCTTCCATCTCTTCGTGAGCCGTGTGATCAGCCTCAGCTAGGCTTTCTTCTGAAGGAAGACGTTTAGATACTTCTTGTGTACCATCACCAGAACCTGCTTTATCTAAGAGGATTTAACAGGAATAAATACGGCAAAACAAGAAGTTTAAACAATTTCAAATGCATAAGCTAGAATAGGACCTAGAAAATACAAAGCCAGTTATTAGCACCGATGGAAGGTTAGAAAAAAACACAAAGTGTATTAACACAAATATAAATCCTTTACCCAGGATCACTTATTCTTCATGGTAAAACACACTTTCTAGAGACAAGTACCAAACATTAGGAGGGAGAATATGGTTCCATCCTGGAGATACCCGTTCTTCACAAGAAGTAACCATTTTTCCAGTTTAGGATTTAGCGTTCCAGAAGAAAAGAGTTGCATTGGAAGCTCACAGTTTGACTGAATCCGCCTTTGAATCCTCCTGGTTCTAGGACCTCTAGTCTTCCCAAATCCAAAAGAATTACAGTCTTGGAGAATTTCAGTCAGTCTTCCATGCTGGTGTTCCCTTTTGCTTTTCCTTTCTAAGCAGTTGTTTGGCAGTCAAGTTAGCTGTACAAGGGTGCTGCAGAAAGTGGACGAGTGAGCTTTAATCCAGAGTTCGTAGACAAAGGGTTCTCAGTCTTCATCCACATCCACTGGACAGATTTTCCATCTCAGTCCCACATCTCCAACCGTTGGCATCTCCAGCCGTGTTCTTGGATTTGTGCAGATGAGAGATTCCAGCCATAGGGCTCCTCATAAACACGGAGTCTGTAATTTTATCCTGTAACTTCAGTAATGTGTTTATTCCATCTAGTGTGAAGTGATGGTGTTCCATGTCCTTTCTAGTCCACCATACGCAGAATCCTTAAGACTTCTCTCCAGGAAGTCTGTTTCCCCAAATACATTACATTCCTTCTATAGTTTCGCTAATGAGCACAGCTTAAAAAAAAAGGTAGCCACTCCAAAGGTTTCCAAACACTTGTTTTACCATCCTATATACAACTGGTACTCCTAAGTGACAGTAAGCCAAGTATATGATGGTCCATACATTTTTGGGGTGTTCAAGTCCAGTGTAAGGGTGTATGATTTTGCTCAATTAAACATCAGTTACTGCAGTGCAAGTGGGAAGCTTTTGCATCATGACTTACCGTATATAAAAATCAGAGTCCTTGAATACTATGTTTTTTTCATTAAGAATCATAGTATTACAACTATATTATACACCTACCACAATAACTGAAAAATACTGTAATAAACTCTTAAGAGTAAAATAACTCTTATGAGTGAGATAAACCCACTGACTGCAATGATTCCAGGTGCTGAGCTTAATAAAGAAACAACTGATACTTAGTACTGGAGACAAGCCTAATATTAGTAAAGAGATTGAATATTACAAGAGAAAGTTGCCTGCTCTAGCAGACTGAAGACCTCTGAACTCCATTAAACTTTAAACATACCTTTCTCATTTTCTTCATCTTCTCCATTCTGCAAGAAAAGGAAGTCAATACTAAATATCTCCTACTTTAAAACTCTAGGCAGAACAGTTCATACTTTCCACAGAATTTCTATCATATGAATGCAAACTAATGAACTGAAAACTGACAAAACGAAAAAAAACTGACAAAGCCTGTGCACCTCTGTTGTCAAATCACTGAAGATTTGCACAAAACTTCACTCACATCTATCTGTGACACTTGTGGTTTGCTATTGGTTGGAGCAAGCAGCTCTTTTTTCCCCCCCCTTAACTCAACAAGACATTTCGAAACTGTCCCCATGTCTTGCTAAAGCTTCGAGAATGGATATCATGCTGCTGATTACTACTTTCAACGAAATGCAAGCAATCCATTGTCAGCTTTTAAAACTTAGAAGTCAGAAAGTAGGTAGACTTCCTCCATTAAGTACTTAAAAACGAGACTATGATTTTAATAGGTATTTACTTGTTTATCATTAACCTCTCCAAGCAAAACATGCTGTACGATATGGCCTTTTTCAGACCTGAATTCCATGTAACTCAGAATGAATTTCTGAACTTAAAGATGTTACAGATATAAGCATTAACAACAACAAAAGAAAAGCCAAACAACAAACCCCAAAATAACCAACATTTACCTCAACAACCTACATCCCCCTAAAGGCAACTTTCTGTAATAACACAGCAGTTCTAAACCCCTGTACAGGCTGTATATACTATGTTAGCAATTGGCATGGCTCTCTGAAGTGTTTTTAAGAGAGTATGAAAAACATTCCTTGCTAAATCTATGCACTGAATACTCCCAAACTGTAGACAGCAATTTGCATTTAAATAAGATACCTAATCACAATTATCAGCATTATAAAAAAATATGAATGAAAGCTTCCCACACTGTTTACCTGTACTGTATTACATCATCTGACTCTAAGATGCATTCTGGAACACAAAGCCAGTCTAAAGTGATCTTTTCCAACTAAACAGACATGAAAATCAGGTTAACAGAACTGATTTGGAACTTACATGTACAGTTGGAAAAGTGTAATCTTCTACATCTTGGCCTTCATTTTCCTATAAGAACATAAAAGGGACTTACTCAGTAAACTATTTCTAAGACACTTAAAAATTCAGAGAGTCAAGAGATTCAGTTAACTCAGAAAACATCTTAGTTAACTGGATACACACTCAATAAGGTGAACATCAACAAGCAGCTCTCATCACTTGCATCTCTGAGTTCACTATTCAGATTACGTATGTCACTACCAGCACCAGGGAAAAGGGTCGCTTGGGAACTCTGGATGGACTGTGGTAGAATTTTACCAATCAATGCCATGTTTGTTTCAGGGCTATTCAAACACAGTCAAGGAGAACAGAAAGAAAAAAGTACCAAATTATCTTTTGGAGATAAGAAAGCAAGACAAACTGAAAAACTAGTTCTGACTGTCTAGTAATAGACACACCAAGAAAAAAAAAAAACAACAAAACGCATTTTGCTGATAAAAATGCATGTAAAAGACAACAAATTACCTGGCTTTCCAAATCCTTCTCTGCATCTTCTGTAGTCTCTGCTGGCTCCAGGTCGTGGTATCTTTTCTTTTCTGCAGATGGTGGTTCTTTAGAATTCAAGTTCTCATCTTCAACAGATTCTTTAAAGTCCTTTAACTCATCATTTCCATCTTGATCACTTGCATCTTGAGTTTCCAATTCACTTTCCTTTTGGTATGAACAAGAAATACTTGGCATAACTAAGGGTATTAGCTATATTCTGAAAAATCCACTTCCATAATCATTGCTTCTGCAAAATACTGCATCACATACATTCACAGCATTTAAAAAATCCCCACACCTTCACACGCCTAAGCATCACAGCTGTGATGCTCCAAATTTTCACATAGATCAGTGCAAAGAAAATGGAAGTAGGGTTTGTTGGGTTTTTTTTTGGTAAATCAAGCTAAACATTGAACTTAAGTATAAACTGGGTAAAAAATTTACATACTTTTATTACCTTGACAAAGGAATCGTCTTCAACTGAAGCATCACCAGTTAGTTCATCAGCTTCTGGCTTTTTACCTGAAATGACAGAACATGCTAATGACTGGAGCTGTTATGTAGAGCAGACTTTCTTTCAATACTGATTATATCCTGGGTCTTAGTTTATTATTCTCTATATGCTCTAGCTTATCTGAACTGTTTGCTGTAATATAACCCTCCCAAAACTGAGTATTTTTAAGGTGAGGAGAAAAAATGTCAGGTGAGCAATCAATGCTGTTGTATAAACAAGCAGTTACATCCCAGTTAGTGATATAAATACAAATCCTTCTACTCTGAGTGATAATGGACTTCAGGAGAACATTCAGGAGTGTATTTCTAGAATTACTGGAGTTAACTAGACTTTATGATTTAAGACTTTGGAAAGGCCTTACTCTACAGGAAAACTAGCATCACTGAGCAATTTTGGTTAAAAGGGACCTCTAAAGGTCATACAGTCCACCTAACCTCCTGCTCGAAAGCAGAGCTAAGTTCCAAGTATAATCAGATTGCTCAGGGTTTTATCTAGCTGTGTTTCCGAACAGCCACAAACATGGCATTGCATAGCTTCTCCAAGACACTTTTTTCAGTGCTTCGCATCACTACAGGGAACGAGCAGCCAAAGAATTGAGTCAGGTGAAGCACTTGGGTTTTCTTCATATTCTTTTATTTACTAAGGGCATGTACCAATGAAAAATTCCATTCTTCTAGCACATGCCCACTTTTCTCCAATGAGGATGGCTCTGTGGAGATGACAACTAGATACAGTTCCCTTTGGAACTCAATGCATTTCCTTAATCTTTTGCAAAAACAAGACCAAAGAACATTAGATATAAACATCCCCATGCAAACACACCCTTTGTAGAGCATTCTGTCTCTTTGATTCCTTCTAGCAAACATTATCCTATGCGATGGTCTTCAGCAGCTCAACATACAAAAGCACTTCTGTTAGGAAGCAGTTTCACTGTCTTCTACTGAAACTCAGTGTCAACTCAAGATGCAAATGGGATGGCAGTCATTGTCAGCACTTAACGCCTTACTTTTTGATATCACATCCTCCCTCATTCCTTCATCCTCTAATGAATGGCTACCTCAATTCTATATATACGCAAAAGAAATAGAAAAGAAAAACATAAGCCAAAATTGGATACATTATAGACATTTCTGCTACGTGGAATAGTCAATTTTTGTCAGCAACCGTCTTACATACACAGTTCTTAAATTGCATTTCAAAGCTGGAAACTGCTCAACTACAAGGCAAGAACAGATACTACTGTCTTGGTTTTAGAGTCCGATTGATTTCACTCGTTTCACTGAAAGACAGCACTCTGACAGCAGTCCTATATCCAGCACGTTGTTTTGAGTTCAGACACACCAGACTCCAGCAAAAGACACATGACAGAAGTTATTTCTACCACTGTGAAACATGAGATCTAAACATTCAGATCCAAACGCATGAAGAGATTTAGCCACTGATTTTACTTCACTTAAAACAAACAAAACATCACTGTTTTATATTTGTAATGCAATAGATTTGTGAGATACTGGTACAAAAAGCCAGCAGCACAGGTATAGTTTGGGAAGCTGCTTTCCTCAGAAAGAGGAGCGCACTTGCACTTGGAAAGGACAGGTTTTGATATGTATCACCACTGATGCCTGAAAGCAAGACTAATCCAAATTTTGTATTACTATTTTAGTATTCTGTGATAGAATCTACAGCCACAGATACCTTCAATATAAGTAAAACAGTGAGACAGCAAGGACTTCTACACACATTTAACTGTTTTCTGTTTTAATCTTCTCATATTTTAGTTGTTCAGTTTGTTAAACCTGAAAGTTCAAGGTTTTCCTGCATCCCACATTCAGCTAAGCATCCAGAGACAGGCAGACACAGAGATGTTAGACGTATTTAGCAACTACCTAGTGTGTACTGTCATGAAAGCTGCTTAAATTCACTCATCTTGCCTGAGGCAATCTGGCAGGTGAAAGAGAGCCCAGACTTTATAGGGAATAGCAAAAAAAAAAAAGTGACAAAGTTCCCTCAAGTCAGGCCCATTGTTCTGCAAGGGCAGCTAGGGAACTATATTTTACTGATATGTCCTCAATACCTTCCAATAATGAAGCTGCCCATATCACTTTTTTGCTGTTAGATCAAGGCAGACATAAATACATGTGTTCATTAGCATTTTTTTTTAGTCTGTCTTTGCGATAGGTGCCATTTACTCTGAGTACAGAGGTATTCCATGGCACAAGGAGACCCGAAAAATGACCTTCACTCTTTAGCTTTGAGCCAGAAAGTGGTCAGGAGTTTGCTTTCCCTCTCAGTTCTGTGTTTTGGGTTTACTTGGATCTGGTTAGAGTTACATTGCTCAAAAGGGACACTTCAAGGTTCTGAAACAGTTTTCAGATGCTGGTACAGTAACCTGCCAAAAAGCCAGTGTCCACAAAAATCCAACACTTTTCCACACTGATTCTCATCCACAAAGGCATACTTGGCTCATAATTTCACATAGCTAAAGTCAGATTGCAACAAACACCTCTCAGAAACTGTTTCTGTGAACTTAGTCAAGACCAGTAGCACTTTGAGGAAATAACTGGTATGAAAAGGTATGTTAACAATTACAGTCAGAACAGCTGGACCTTCTGCAGACAACAGGCATAGTAGGTCTCAAGTCATACAAATTGTCAATACATGGTAAAATGTATGTACAGGCTTATCCATGCAGTTGCTACCGAAAATGTCAGTGGAGTAAGTAGCACTCACCAGAAATCTGGGTGCTTGACAACACAAATACTAATTTACCTCGGAATGATGGCACTCCTTTAGAAGTCATGCTCAATCCCTTTTCTGGCAATGGCAATTGCTACACACCATAAAATTGCAACAGACTATTTACATAAAGAACAAATATTCTTCTGAGAAGCGAGTAGAAGACTTAGAACATCTTTAAAATGTTGGTTTAACATCATGCAGGTGTAGTTTTCATCCCATTTACAAGCCTTGCAGTAGCAAGAGTCTAACAGAATCTAGAGGGATATTTAAGACACAAAGTAACGTGTGCCTAACTGGACTCGGAAACTTGAAGAGCAGCAAATAAACATCGTCGCTAATATTAATGCTCTGAGGTTAAAATGGATTAGTCTAAAAGCTGGTTTTCATCCACACTAATTCCAAAACTTGGCAGAAAAGTAACTTTAATCACTAAGTTATGATGTATTAATATGCTACTATATTTTTGATTGCAGGTACTTCAAATGAATGTTCACATCAGAAACATTTGAAAAATACTCCACGTTAGCAATAAGGTAACTTCCTCTAGATATCAGAATAAGCAGCAGAATGTTCAGGTTGGAAAAGAACAGCTTTTTGTGCAAAGATGACAGCTTTTGGAAAAAAAAACTTGCCCATTGCCACTAAACTCCAGGGTGGGGAGGCACATTCGAAGCAATGAAAGATGGAGCACTTAGTATTTGTTCCATCTTTGAGTTTTCTAACTTCAGCTGGCAAAACCAACTGTTCTCTCACGTGTATGGCTCTTCCGATTAACTGTTCCTCAGTCCTTCTTTACCTCAAATATAATTAAATAAACTAGCTTCTGGAAAAAGTGTCAGATTTTTACTAACTTCGCATACAGGATTGACCAAGGATTTTTGTTGGATTGCAGAATCCTTCTGCAAGCATTCTTTAAATCCTGATGCAAAATACTCCTATTATGCACTTTTCCAATGAAAATCCACACAGCTCCCCCTGTATTACCTCAATTTTGGGCAAGTCACTAAATGCCCTATTTTAAATAGGACTCCTTTTTCATACAATATCTTATGCTGCAGAACTTGGTATAGGCCATTGGCAAGGTACTGTTTGTTTTAACAGAGAAAGAAGGTCTACGTTCAAACCAGTTTAGTCAAGGTCTTATTCTTATACTCACAGCATTTCTTCCCTAATTCATAGCAAGTTGCCTTTGTATCATTGTCAAAAGCTTGTCACAGTCCAGTAAAAATCTGCAGTATGTACTGTACTCAGTTGATAAATGAATTTATCAGGCCGCTACAAAACCCAGTTCTATGAAAGTAGTTTCACCCTTAACCTCATTCCTATTCTCCTCCATTTTTGTCAACATACACACAAGAAAGCAATGAGAGGGGAAACAAAGATACCACTCACACACACTTCCCCCTATAATTCAGCCTACGCCAACAATCCAGATCAAGTTTTTTCTGATAGACAGTGTTAGGGAATTAGACACCTCACTTTTTCTACAGACCTTAGGAGTTGCAGTAAAACTGGCTACAAAACACATTCAGATCTAAAGCTGATAGCCATCTGACAAAGTTTTTGATTTTTTTGGAAGAGAAACCTCCTTCCTTCTTCTCATTCACCTCCCTCTGGCTCCTGTGAGGAGGTTTATCCATTATTCCCATTCTCTGGTCTTTTCTGAGGCTGCACTTTCTTCATAACTCCAATGAATATCTAATATTCCCACCTTCCTTTGTACAGCAATAATAGCACGGGGAGAAAAAATACTGTAGGACTAGTAGTGCTGTAAATTTTCCCACTGGACAGCAGCAAAATAATTCAAGACCCATTACTATTAGTCTGAAGTTGTGGGGCTGAGGGGAAGCAAGCATTAGCAAAAGGCCCACAGCAATCTGTTGGCAAAATCAGTGAAGAAGGCACCACCACTCATAGTGAAGAGCGTGTACCAGCACAAGGAGGATCAAGTTAGTAAATTTTAAACAAAAACTCGGTCCTACTCAGTGTGTTGAGGTTTAACCCCAGCTGGCAACTAGGACCACGCAGCTGCTCTCTCATCCTCCCTCCACCAACTAGTATAGAGGAGAGAATCAAAAGGGAAGGAAAGAACTTGTGGGTTGAGATAAGAACAGTTTAATAGCACAGCAAAGGAAGAGAAAATAATAATAATAACAACAATATATATTTACAAAATAAGTGATGCACAATGAAATTGCTGACCAGCTGGTGACCAATACCTAGCCCACTATCAAGCAAAGATGTGGGACACCAGTCCCATGCAGCTGATCCTGGAGCAAAGAAGACCGAGACTGCTGTTAGCATTCAAACATGATCGTGCTGTACATCCCCTCCCAGAAGAGGGCTGTAAAAGGTGGTTCCCGTGATCTATGGAGCATGAGACTAATAGTTGGGAACAGCTCACTGGCCAGCCTAGGTGTCAATCTAGGTGCTGTCCTGTTGTGCTCCCTCCCAGCTTCCATCTGCACCTGCAGCTGGAAAACTGAAAAAGTCCTTGGTCACCTCAAGAACAGCCAAAACATCACTGAGTTACGACATTTTTTTCATATCAACTCCAAAACACAGCCCATCTGCTAGAAAGAAAACATTATCTCAGTCCCAGGCAAAGCCATGGGAAGTTCAGGGTGTTATCTCCCCCCAAAAAAACTCCTAGCTACTAAAAAGTAAAGATTCTAACTGTTATGAAGAAAATTAACTCAATTCTGGCAAAACCAGCATGAAGTGGCAGGCGTGCATCTTCCACATGCCTTTGAAAGTTTCCTAGGGATTCATTAGGAATGGATTTTTTAAGTGCTAGATTTTCGAGCTTTGAAGGATATTTTCTGGTTATTAGTAATATATTTCAGCAGAAAGCACCAGAAAGGGAAATAATACCAGAATCAGCAGGTAACACATACAAGGCATAGTTAAAAAGAAAGAATACACTCTTTCTTACAGTTGGAAGTAAAACAATAAGACCAAAAAAACATTTTCCCTTTGCGAATTAGTGAGTTTTTCTTGTTCCGCTCTTGAATATTAATACAGCACAAACCTCTCATACTGTTGGCACAAAATTTGTTCATAAGACTTGTAATTCAAAAAGTAATAAGGAAAAACTCCTGAGCTTGCAAAGTGAGCAGATAAGAACTTCATGAAGCTTGTATTTTACTTTGAGGTTTACCAAGAGCATACATGTTCTATCCACAGAAGAGGTGGCAGGGAACAGCTACGGCAGCCCTGCCTCAGGCAGCAGCACCACTAGTACACTAACTGCCTTTGCAGAAGCAAAATAAAATAATGAAACAAGATGCCAGTTCAAGAACATTATGCACATCATATTAATTTGGAGAACAAGAGGATGAAAAGTGGCAGATAAGAAATGTGTTCATCACAGCAGAACAAGTAATTTCAGTTTCTACATGAAAAATTGGAGAAGCATTTCCTTATTCAGCTTCCATGTAGCTTTCTTAAGCATTAGTTACCTTTGCAGAGTAGGGAATGAAGTAATGTCACAGAACAAAATGAAACCACATTGTGAAAGTTTACTTCCTTTCACTTTTATAGGGTGTCAAAAGTACAGATAACTCATTCAAAGTTTCTAAGCAGGTAGACTTTATTATTAAATTCCCCATTCAGAGGACCAGAGAAAAGCACTAATAATTGCTTCCACCACAAAATTCAGCCTAAGACAAGTGACAGTGGTAGAAGATGGATCATTTCCAGAACAGGTATCTAAAGCACACATATGAAGATCCTTAGCATGTATGTTCAATGAAGAATGCTGTGCATAAAACAGACATTTCCTTTCCCAGTATTACTTGATTATGGATGCTCCCAGAACAGAAAACAAAACTAAACAAAAACCCCCAAAAATCCAAATTCACAAAACAATATTTAAATACTTATGCAAAAGAAAACAGAGCTAACTCATTCACTGCCAAATAGATTTGTTTACAATCTAGGTATTTATTTTTCACAACAGAAAACCAAAAGTTTCCTAATTAGACATTTCACGGTGAACGTTCAGAGCATTCACAAAGTTCGTATTTGTAAATCCTGTCTTCAGCAAAAAGTATGCAAGTAAATCCACACAACACAGTCCTCTTTAGGTGGTGGTCCCCCTACCACATATTACAGTCCACTCAGCACTAGTCTAGGTCCAGCACCTTCTCACAACAAAAGAACTTCTCAGTTCTCTCTCTGCTGTTGCACAAATACTCTTGGACGCTAGAGAGATATCCCTGCCCAGCAGCTCCTATACTTGCTTTGCCCCTGTAACACCCCTGAACATCAGGATCTCTGTTAACACACCATATTCCAAAAATCTCACAGATCACCTACACAGCCGCAGCACACACAGCACAAGTCTCCAGGATCTGCAGGCAGTACAGCCTCATAACACATCTCTTAACCCACTCGTTTTCCATGTATATATCCAGCATCCCTATACATTGCCTATACACAGTGACTGAAAACAGATAAGCAAAGCAAAACATCTTACATTACAGAAATCACAAACAGGAAAGTCACAACTGTATCCGAACCACATGCCACAGTTCCACACTCTTTCTTTAAGGCGATATATACAACAAAAACAGCTTAAGAATGTAATGTATATTGATAGATCTTAACCTTTGCCTTTAGCTGGTTTCTTGGTGGGTGTGTCAGCTGAAACAGTTATTTCAATATTATCTGGATCACCTCCTTCCTCTTCAATAGCCTAAATGGGAGAAAAAATGAATTTTTTAATGGATTTCAGTGGGAAGCTAAACAACTTGACTTCAGAAGAGGTCACTGAGCCAAATTATTATTTTTTTCCACCTCAAAAGTATTTTATAAAATACTTCGGGTTAAACTTTTCACTTAAAGCTGGAGAGGAGGTAAAGAATGCTAACGATAATGGCAAGAGTTTAATCTGTTAAAATGACATTTTCACAGGACAGCTTATCAAGGATCAGCACATTTCTCTTTGAAACACAACACCAGAAGGCAACTACGACATCTGTGATGACATTAAGGGCAGTGCAAAAACAGGACGGAGGGAAGCACAGAAACCTCACGGCAACACCCGGCCCCGGAGCTCCCCCGTCGGCCGCCCGATGAGCTCCAGCGCCCGGGGCGGCAGACGGGTCGCAAGGCCGCGGGGCGAGCTCTGCCGGCCAGGGCTCCGTCAGCACGGACACCGCCAGCTGGAACACCGGGCTCCGCCGGCCCAGACACCGAGTACGGCCCGGGCCGGCCGCTTCCCCAGCTCGGCGGCCGAGAGGGTTGTGCCGCCCAGCCGGGGCTGCCCGGTCCCCGCGGACCCTCAGCCCAGCATCGGCGGCTGCACAGAGAGGTCCCGCCCCCCGCACCGGAGGCAGCCGGCGGTGTCGCGGGGGCTCCGCCCCCGAAGCCTGGCGGTCGGCGGCGGCGGGCCGGGCCCCTCAGCGGGCCGGTCGGGCAGGGCCGGCCCCCGCGGCCTGTGCCGGCCTCTCACCTGCTTGAGCCGGGAGATGAGCACGGTCTTCACCCCGGTGATGTCCAGGTTGCGCCGTTTCAGTTCCGATTTGAGGTCGATGACGCGCAGGTCGGTAATCTTCTTGCTCTCGGTGTGGGGCAGCGCCACGGCCGCCGGGGCGGCGGGCGCCGCGGGAGCCCGCGCGGCCGCAGGAGCCGAGGCGGCGGCGGCCATTTTAGAGCGACTGAGCGCGGCAGCTGCACGCACAATGAAACCCCCCCCGCCCGCCCGGCCGGGCCGCCCAGTACCCGGATGGAGGCTGCGGCCGACCTGGCGGTGCGGCGCAGGCGCGCTGCGGCTCACCTGGCCCCGGGACCTCCCCGCGAGAGGTTGGCGGCGGGCGGGCCGGCCGGGTGGGGGGTGCTGGGCTGCGCTTCGGCCCCGCGGAGCCCGCCCAAGAAGGACGGGCCGGTGCTCGGCACGGTTCGAGGCTGGGCTCTTGCTTCTGCAGGAAGCGGCGCCGAGAGCCATGAGGTGCCCCGGGGCGGTGCGGGCGGCGGCGGGGCCGGGCCTGGCGGGAGACGTAGGGGTTGCGCTGCGGCGGGGAGGGGTCGCCGGCTCCAGGCCGGGACCGGCCTGAGGAAGCGTCGCGCTAACTGCGGTTGTGCGGGCTTGTGTTACAGTCCACTCTTGGTTTCTCTTGAGAGCTTATGTTCGGAGACTTTCACTTTATGCAGCTGTGGACCTGTTCAGGAGAAAGTAACGTTGAATAAGTGTGAGGTGACTGCGTGTGTGCACCAGCGCATCGGGGCGGTGAGCGCGGAACGGGCTGCCCGGGGAGCTGGGGCTGCCCCTCCTCTGGTAGTGCCCAGGGCCAGGCTGGACGGGGCTCTGAGCAACCTGGTCTGCTGAAAGGTGTCCCTTGGAACAAGGTGATCTTTAAGGTCCCTCCCAAGCCAAACCGTTCTGTGAAATGTGCAGAAAGTTCGATCAAGTGCAAACAGTGTCCGGCTCCAGCGGGGCCTCCGTGGGGTTGGAGCACCTGAAGGGTGCTCACCCAGGGCGGGAATCTGCGGCAGGTGGTTTTGTTTATTTGTTTGTTTGGGTTTTTGTTTTGTTCTGTGGCGTTTTTTTTGGTTGTTTTCTGTTTGATTATTTTGAGTTTGGTTTTTTTTTTTGTGGGCTTTTGCAAGCTTTGCTGAGGCTCGTCTACTTATCTCCTGTTTCGTTTTGTTAGCTCTTGTAATAAAGTGTTCATTGAATTCATGTCAGAATAATGATTAGATTTTTTTTTTTTCCTAAATAAAACCAAAATATTTATTTACCTATTATCGGTGCTTCTCCATTCACATTAAGGAGTTGGATCGTACCTTCTTGTTTGCTCTGGACACTGACTTTTCGAAGTTTAGGAAATATGCTTAAATAATTGATGCTGGTTTTGCTAATTTTTCCCAGGTGAAATATTAGCTCCAATGATTTTAAATATTAGAGGAAGAATAATCTAGGGAGAAGTAGATCTGTTTGCCTAACAGTTTTTTATTGGAAGTATTCTAGAAGTACAATACTAATGTTTTATATTGTTAACCAGTAAAGTACTTTTTATTATGATCTATTAGGCCGTATTTGTACCAGGTAATAGAAGGTGCGACTTCTTAGTAACTATTTAATTTGCTTTCTGTAGAGAACACTTGAAGCTATTTTGTCAATATTAGATGCTACAGCTGCTATTAAATCTTCAAATGAGGCAGAATCTGTGAATTTAAGTCTAAAAACTAGTATAAGTCACAACGATCCTCTTGTTCCTTCTCGTCATTCAGAAATTGCATATTGATAAAAATGAGAAATTGAATGAGAGTTCTATTTAATAAATACTGGTTAAAGAACTTTTTGTGCAAATCAGATCCTGAATCCTACAAAGATTTGTAACACCATCCTCTCTTTTCAACACGCACTTGAAGTATTTAAAGAATACTTTGCTGAACTAGATATCAGTTAATAAAGACTAATATACACGTATTTAAAAGTTAAACGTGCACAGAAGTTTAAAATAACAGAGTTTGGACTGATAATTGCATGTATATTTTAGATATATAATGCTGCTGTTGCACTTGGTACCAAGATTTTATTAAAAGAATGATCTTAAATAAGAAATTAATATATTTTTTCCTGATGCTGTATTCTGTGATAACATTTGCATTAACATCAAATACATTTGGATTGACCTTCAAGTTAATAAGTGAACTCTTTAGCTTAACTTTGGACTACAAAACCAGATTTTTGTGAGCGTTTGTATAACATTTCAGCATTGCATGACAAAGTCTTAAGTTTAATTTATTTGCATATTTTGAGTTTGGCCGTGCAACAAAGTCTCATTCAGGACTGTCAGTTTTATTGCGGTAAACTGCTGTACAAATACACACAAATCCCAATGATTGGGCTCTAGTAGTGATGAAGACAAGTTTACTGTGTCCAGGTTGAGGAAAGATGAGAGGGGTAACAAATAGAGTGCTCGCACTGTTTGAGAGGGGTTGCTTGACTTATCTAAACCTCACTGCTTGTTGGTTGATGTCATGTAGATATGAAAACTGTACATCTAACCCACCCCACCCCCCCAAAAAAAAACCATCAGCCAACAGAGCCAAAAGTGACTATTCTCAGTCAGCCTCCTGCCTCAAGGCACAATAAGCTATTATGAAAATAACCTTGATGGATGTTTGCCTTATCTGTTCTTGAAGCCTTAAACATAGATTCCCCTCGTTCCTCAGACAGCCTAATCATTACCTTTCCTTTTTCAGATGTCTAGATTAAATCCCTTTTGCTGCAATTTAGCCTTCTTATTCAAAGTGAATGTAAAGGATTGTTCCTTTCTTTTCACAGCATTATTTTACATAAACTAAGACTGTTACCATATTTTTGTTCAGTTTTTTATTTTTTGATTAAAAGCATGGATTATTGCCTTTTTTTAAATCGGAGTTCTGAAACACATGACCTTTTGTCGTTGTACCCTTCTAGCTCCTGATCAATGTTTCCATAAGTTCTTGAAGTTACCTTGGTGACAACACTTCTAGTTATGCATCTCAGTAGGGTAGATGCCTTTTTCAACCTCATGAACTTGTTGACATGTTCTGCTTGTGATCCACTCTACCAATTGGTTTATTTTCTGCAAGTTTATTATGATATCTCTTTTCTGTGCAGTTGATTATTTCCGGCTAAGTGCAGAACTTTGCACTCATTCTATAGAATTGTCCCCCTGCAATTATTTCAAACTCCAGTCTTCAATTCTGCTCCTTCTAGTACCTCTCAACCTGGTGTCAGCTCCAGGTTTATGAGCATAATCTCTAAGCCATTACCCAAAGATTTTACAATATTGCAGTGTATGAAGACTTTTATTTGATACAACTTACAGTTTGATAGTAAACTACTAATATTGATCCTCTGGGTACAAACCAGTTTTGCACTAGATTTATGTAGTTTCTATTCAGATCAAATTTCCTTATCTCCTCTATGAAAACGTCGATGGAACAGAATGTCAAAAGTCTCACTGAAGTGAACATCTTCAGTTTATTGATGTCTGTGGAACCATAAATGGAAATTAGATTGGTTTGATAGATTGTCATGAACAAATCATGTTGGTCATTATTTATCGCTTTGCTATTTTCCAGATATCTACAAATAATTTCAGTTTGTTCCAGAATTTTAATTAGATTGGCTGGTTTCTAATTTCCTCGGTTTTTTTAATGGTTTGATCTTTTTAAAGAAAAATACTCTATTAGTCCTTTTGTAGACTCTTGAAACATCTACTATTTTTCAAAGAGATTGTTTTATACCATTAGGTTCTGAAATTTGTGGTAGAGTTTGATTAGGAAATGGTAATAGACTTTTAAAGAGCAGAAATGTTTGGCCCAGATATTAATATTTAAATGGCAACAAAGAAGTCTGAAACTGCTCCTGTAAATTGTTTTTTTGTCTGTAAGTCACCTGAAAGTTGTAAGCATTCTTCAATTTTTAATGTTTTTCACAGGGTACTGTAAATTTGCTTTTTTTCTGCATAGAAGATAAGCCCAGTTTGAACCGTGCTGACCAGTCTACTGCTAACCTCACACGGAAGCCTAGCGGAGGACCAAACACTGACTATTTTACCTCATTTACAGCTTCGTGCAGTTGGTATGCTCTGTGCAGTTTTAATGTGATTTGGCTTTGTAAAAATGCAGTGATATTCAATGTTTTTAAAACATAGGAAGCAGTTCTTGCCTTTTTTAAAAATTATTTTTATGTAAGGAAGCCTCCTGGCTAGGGCATTCACTTAGAGCTAAAAAGGCTGCCCCAGTTTTCTCCTCTTCCACCTGAGAAGAAGAGACATTGGTTTAAGGTAAGGGGAAGGGCTGGAGTGCTCGAAGGTCACCTCCAAATAAAGTACCTACAATTAGCAGGATCCTGTCTCACTTGAGATGCATTGCTCTTCCATGTCTCTTTATCAGCAAAACTGTATGTACTTCTCTGCTTAACAAACTGGTTGTTTAAAACTGGATTTCTGAAATATGTATTTTCACTCTAACTTTAGGCTTTTGTTTGTTTGCTTCAGAAATCCAAGTTTCTAGTACAGTATTTTGGGTGCTGACTCCATCAAAGCTAGTTATCACAGCAATTAATGATGCAATGACTCAGTTTCTTCTTGGATCTAAACACTTTTTAATAGTGAGACATTGGGCTGATGCTAGATCAACTGAAATGAACAGAAAGAATCCCTTTTACTTCGAGAGGCGCTGAGTCTTGTACCAGTGCTGGTGTTATGTTGCCTCATTACTACGATTTCAGACTTTGCTTTTAGTGATTCCTGATATCAATCTGACTATATTCAAACCTCCGATCAAGCTTACATTTAAAAATTATCAGATGGTATGTTATCTGCACTATTTCCCTCCAGACAAAGCAAGAATGAATAATGCCGTTTGAGACGTTTTTCAGCAAGTGCCTGACAATAGATACATTTTGACATCAACAGTCACTGATAATTTAATATGCATCACTGCTATAAAAATAGCTTTTTCCACTCCAAATGTATAGTTTTCTTTTTGATGTATTATTGATACACTGTATGATGAGCAGTCAGAAGAAGGTTGTAGAAAAGAGTTTCTGATTTTTAAGTAGCTCTTGTTGTAATTCTACAGAACAGCAAGGAGAAGAACATAAGCTACTTGTAAATCAAACACAGATATTTTTCTTTAATTTACTACTTAAAGTATGTATGTACATGCTAGGAAATGGCTATTGAATTTCTTAGTGTAAAATCAGATCATTAAATGCAGGGTACTTATGTTTGTTTTAAACCTAATTGCCCTAAAAATAACTGCTGATTCATCATTAAAATGCAAAAATCTATTTGGCCTCATTATTGTACAAGCACTGAAAGAATATAAAAGAATATCTCATGTGATCATTCTATTAACAGATTGGTGACATATTTGTTTTTTGACAAGAAAAAAACCCATTAAAAATACTGTCAACAAAGTAGCTATTTCTAATTAATTACATATACCACACCTACCTAATTATATGGCAACTTAAATACTTAAAGTATCTTACTTAGAATATCCAACTGCTTGAGACCTTTGTAGGGATTTGCATAGTTTCTGAAGTAATGTGTTGTGAAAATGCTGCTTGTAACATTTCACAGCCTTATCAGGCTTTACAGTGTGAAATAAAATGAGTGACTGGTGGGTCATTTCTCTATCTGTGTTTTGCTGTAATGTAGGGGTTTTTTTTGTTCTTCCGTATATGTTAAAAATATAGTTACCCGAGTGGTGTGTGTTATGTTCCAGAGCTTTTGAAAGCTCTTACATTGGTCACATTAGAAAATTTCCTGTATTTATCATCACAAAATTTATTACAGAACAACTGTTGAGTTGTACTTTTTTACTCCGCAAATGCATCTGTTTTTTTCATTTCCTATCAACAGTTTTTCACATTACAAATCTTGCAGCATTTTTTTCTCCTCTTCCCTATTTCTCCAGTTTTCACCAGTAAGATCTTCATCGGGACTGCTTTGAGCTGTGACAATTTTTGTCATCTGAATATCAATCTTAAAATTTTTGTAATTTTTGTTCTCCTGTATTACCCTCACAACATACTGCCATGAAAGACTTTACAGTTTAATAATAGTAATTTCAATGTGACTCAACACTTACAAACATTTAAACATATGCTTAAGAATGGTCCATTTTAAGTATACAGAACTACATATGATATAAATGTCAAAGAATGGGCTGTTTTCATCTGGATTAATAACCTGGTTGCAAGTAATTTTGAACTCCTGTGGTATTTGTGACAGGAGATACATACTCCTGTATATAGGCAGGAGGTTTATAAGTGTATACAGTCTATGCTGTCCTGGGCTCTACCAGACTTGCAGTTAACAGAGCTCAGAGCAAAGACATCTCCTTGTACAAGTGTGCCCTTTGCACCTTGCCCACATGCCCGGTGGGATGGTGTCCCAGAAGCTGGTGTTCGCACCTGGAGAAGCTGTGCCTGGCTTTCCTTTGTGGGCGAGCAGACTGAAATGGTGCTCCTGCCTAGTGCTGCGTCCAGCTATGAAGCCGAGCTGCTGACGGTACCTCGGCACAGGGGTTTGCTTTGATTTTTGTCTTCTTGCCAAAAATGTAAAGTGCAGACTCCTGCTGGTTGGCATTATTTTGATCTTAGATAAGACAGCTGCTTCTTTATGTCTTTAGTTCTGCCAGGCCCTGGGGTGCATATATAAATGATGTTGTTAGGCTCTACTTAGAAGTCAAAGAGTTTAGTATGAATTGATGACACCCAGCCTGAAAGCTATTCTGAAATTTGCATTAGTGATTTAGCATTAATTTATTTAACCTTTTTGTTTTCTGTAGCTAAGGAGTGTGAAAAGGAGAATCCTTTGGTTTTGTCCAAGAAATCAATAAAATATTTTCAAAACAGCTGTCTATAACCTAGAAGAATGGCAAAAGCAACTTTAATAAATATATCAAAGGGCACAGGTAGAAGTTAATTTTTTTTTTTTTAAGTGAGCAATTCCAGGCATTGAAGTGCATTTTCTCCATCACTTTGCCTTAAAAAATATGTTAATAACCAGTCAATAATTGACAAACTGATTTCTATCAAGTGTTAATTTAAGGGTGAGGTAGCCCACAATTTAGTAGCTTATTGCCAGCTGGTAGCCCATAGTGAAATATGAACTGGGAAATCATAGCTAATAAGGATGCTAGGAATTCTGCCTTTAATTTACCCAAGGAGGAAAGATCTAACAAATCATATAAAGCGTTTACAAATCATCTGGCCACTCTGTCTTTGCACTGGGAGAAAATCAAGAATATCTGTTCTTACCATGTGTTTATTTTTATTTTGTGAACTGAGATTTATAGCCACTCTGTAGCCCTTGCTTTTGGTTTTTGAAATGGTCTTTGTATGTCTTTCAATTGGTGAACATAGAGTGGCTCTACATTTTCTCTGCCAAGAAATACCTTTCTGTCATCTTTCATGTGAGTGTTCAAAACAATTATTAAGTAAACAGATCAATAAATAACTAGTTGGTGTATTGTTTTTATTGGTTCAGCTTATAAAGAATGTTCCTCTGTCTCATTTCTTAAAGTAATCCAGCCAAATTTCATTAGCTTCCTCTCATATTATATGTGCTATATTCTATTGAGTGTCCTGTTTAGAGTTCATCTTTCCAGAACAAATTTTTGAAAAAGCTGGATAAAGTACTTGTAAGAATACATCAGGAATAATTTTTACAATAGCATTGAAACCTCTCTCTCTCTGGAAAATATTCAGACTAAAATATTGTACAAGCATGTTTGATTTTTTCATGTCTACATCATTTTGTTGACTGTTGGTCATTTTCTTAATTACGTAGTTTATTGAAGTTCTCATCCTGCTGCCTTCTACCTGACAAGTATGAAATATATACCAAAACTTTTAGTCATTAGTATTTAAGTGTACATTATTTATATTTTACTCTACTTTTTTTCACTTTGCTCTGGTCTTCAAGGTCATTCAGTTCTTCTCATGTATTATTTTTTCCCCAACAGATGTTTGTTTATGTATTTCACCTTCAGTTCCAGTCATGAATGAAAAATATTAGGATTGCTTACATGACCAAGCCATTCGTGACCTCCATAAAATCTGATGTGACCTTCTTTCCACTGTCTTTTGCTTTCTTCTGTTGAGTGGTATAGGCATGTTTCTTTTTTTTGGACTGCTCCCCATTCTCTCTGGTTTCAGTGGTTATTTCATATGTGGCCCAGTGCCCTTGTTTCCTGAAGTATGGCTGCGTGAAACGTACTGCATTCCTTGATTTTAAAAAATAAAAGAAACAACCAAACACCCCAAAAAAAATGTGTAGAAAAAGCTAGCAAAGTAATGCTGGATGACCTGTATTTTTGTCTTAATTGAAAACTGAAATGAATTATTATTTTGGTTCTGGAACCATATGAAATCATCTGGGATCCTTTTTTCCGCCTTCACTGTACGTGGGTCTCACTTTCTCCTTTGCTCTTGTGTTATGTATAAAGCTGAAAAACTTGTTTATTTTCATATCATTTACATGGTCTAGCACCTTTTGCACTTTGTTTCTGCACTTCTGAACATATTTGGATATTCCTTTGCTTAGTAATCCTTTTTCCTGCCTCAGAAATACCTTCTTTTGAGTTAGGCATTTATGGGAGTCTTTCCTTACAGCCTTTTTTCCTTGTTTGGGAAATAGCTTCCGTGTTGTTTTATCCACTTTTGCTTTAAGGAAATTCCATTCAAATACTCATTCAATTAATAGTCTTAAAATGCATTTTTTCCCAATGACCATTTATTTTGTAATGATGCATGAAGGTTGTTTACCTCCTCCAAAACGTGTCAGAACTCTTGTATGCTGGTGTCTCTGGTGGCAGTGTGTTCTGAGTACCATCTTTAACTGCTGGTAGCTCAGACTACACCTTTCTGCTCCTGAATCTCTGGTGTATGTATGTGTTGCTCACTGACAGCACACAGCCCTTCTCTGCCCAGTGTTTCAAGCTGGAAGTTTTGAGTGTGTACACCAGCACTGCTGGAAGGTCATCTCCGCAGAAGGGTA
This sequence comes from Patagioenas fasciata, assembly GCF_037038585.1. Taxonomy (NCBI): domain Eukaryota; kingdom Metazoa; phylum Chordata; class Aves; order Columbiformes; family Columbidae; genus Patagioenas; species Patagioenas fasciata. The sequence continues at coordinate 11,804,729 of NC_092531.1, read as the reverse complement.
TCACAACCTGGGCAGACTTGGGCAGCTATGAAGTTAACAAACACTAAGGCGTTCTGCTAAATGGGAGACTTGTCAAAGTCGTGATGCTCATAGTGCTGGTGGGCTCACAATGAGCAGGTACAACCCTCAGCTGGAGAAGGTCTCACAAGGTCTAATTGACAGCGTTAGTGTAGTGGTAAGAAGAGCGGGCAGGCTCACCCGTTCCTGCATTACTGCGGTAAATGCAAATTAAATCCCTGTTTCTCAGGAGAGTAGATGCGATATGTGTGCATTTCCAGGCGGGACCCGGCAGCGCTACCGCCGGGCTGGGCCGGCCGGGCACGGGGATCCTTGTCCTGGCCGCTGCCGGTCAGCTCGGCTGGCACAGCAGGCAGCGCGGTCACACGGAGCCGTCACGGGGTGGCAAAGTAACGCGTTTGTACGAGACCCGCATGGGGAAATGCAGACATAGCAGCAGCGGGGCTGTGCCCCCTCGGCTGCCTTCCCCTCGGTCTGCTCGGGTCGCTGTCCCGTGCGGGGCAGGCGCTGGGGGCCGCGGCCTGCCCGTGCCGAGTGGTCCCGGCCCGGCCCTGGGGGTGCGGGGAGCCCCGCGCTGCGCCGCCGCTTCCGCCCAGCAGGGGGCGCGGACCCACGAGCGGCGCCTAACGGGAGGCGGGGCGCGAGCCGGTGCGGCTGCGCTTTGCGGAGCGCTGTAAAGCAGCACCGAGTGTCGCGCTGCGGCTGGGGAGGGAGCGGGGGCTGCGCAACAACAAAACGTCGCCCGCCTCGCGGCGTGTCACCGAGTCCGGGCGGCGGCCAGGCCGGGAGCAGCGGGCGGCGGGGCAGGGCGCTGCTGAGCAGGAGGCGGTGGCCTCCCGGGCCGCGCCAGGCAGCGACACGGGGTCTCTGCGCTGCCCGCCGGGGCCGCTTCCTCCCCTCCGGCCCTGGGCAAGCGCCGGCGGCAGCCGCTTTTTCCCCTTGGCCTCGCTGTCTCAGGTACGGGGGGCGGGGGCCGCGGGCCGCGGTGTTGCCTGCACCCCGCGGGGCGTTGTGTCGTGGCGGGTGGGGCCCGCGGGGGCCGGGAGGGGGGCGGTGGGCTCCCTTCTCTCCTCTCCCCAGCCCCGCCCCGGTGGCGGCAGCGTTGGCCGGGCCCGGCCGGCTCTCCTCTCCCGTAGTATGCCGGCGGGGCTGGCCCGGGGGGCGAGGGGGCTGTTGGGCGGGTGGGAACTTCACGGTGGTGTTTTTTGTTTTTTTCCAGTGCCTCGTTGACGCACAAAGCAGTATCTTCACTGCGGGAAGCCGCGGCACTCTCTTGGGTTTTGTCTTCTTGAAAATTTGTCACAAATTTTCCCTTACAATAGAGAATTCAGTTCTATTTGTGTGCATAATAGGGTTTATTACAACGTAATTTGTTTTGTTTGCAAAGTTAGTATTCTGTTTCTTAACTCGTATTAAAAAAGATTTTTGTCAGATTTTTTTTTTTTTTAATAAACAAGGAAGCAACGTTCATTCAGAAATGTAGGCCGCAATGTTCAGGGGTGGGTAGGTTTGTAACTTACTGAAATGGACAGGTGTTAAGGATCTGTGTACTTTTGAAAGTGTTTGTGTTTGGGTGATTAACACTGAGCATAGGTTTGTGGAATTTTTGTTTTGAGTAAGCTCTTCCAGGGCACTTGAAATGGTTTTGTGAAATCATAAGCAAGTCCTGGTTGCTTTAGCTGATTAAATTATACCCTTAATTCCTGATAGTCACTGACTTCTCAAAAAAAAGACATAATGCAGGAGGTAAGATCTTGCTGTAATAGTCCAACTTTATTGGATTTTAGTGTGATTACTTCAGAGGCAAATATTTGACAAGAAATTTAAGAATTGACTGCTCAGCATGGAGACCTTGCTAGCATTTATCATGGTGGGATATCTGTATTATAAACTAATAAATAAAAACTAGGTTTTCAGGTGGTGAATGAAGCCCTTACATTCTCTTTGCTGTAACCAATAGAAAATTCCACAAATAAATTCTACATACTTAGTAGAAACATTTTTGAGGAAAATTAATATTTAAAAAATTGGAATAATTTTGTCACTCTTAAAAACAGAATTGAAAGCTTCTTTTAGTTCATGTACCTGTAGTCCTTGCTATCAAAGTCGTTTTTCACCAATTTAAATGTTTTTACTCATCTTTTCAGCTTTTTGTTGGATAGAGGGACAACTGGGTGGGCAACAACAAAAAAGACGGTTAGTCAAGATTATCACCAGCTCAGATTTGTATTGCGGCTGATGTGCAAGGCTTGATAGGGAAAGATGTGGGCTTAGTTCGTTTGATAAAGTGAACATCTGGTCACCTGTCTCACACTGTCATCCACAGTGTAAAATGACCTGTGGAATTCATAAGGCAGGAAAGGCTGTGTGCAACATTTTGCATTTCACTTTAGTTACACTGTCTAAGACACCAAGCTTCCCATTTTAAGACTGTTGAAGTCTCACATCTGTTTATTGATGGTTGAAGCCCTGGCAGCCACAGCTGTGGTTATGTCTAGTGTTAGGAGTCCGGGGGTGAACAACAGCTCTTAGTATTCATGCATATTTCACGTGTCCTTTCAAAATCTGGATGGGAACATTTTGACCTTTCAGAAATGTGTCTTTTATGAAGCAATGACTTTTGTAAAAGTGTATTAAGAGTCTATTTTAATATGTCTGTGACTTGAGTTTTATCTTCAAATTAATAACTTTGTAGACCTGCGGAACCAGATCACTTGTAACAGTCTTGTCTTTCAGTGGAGGTGACCATGTTGCAATAACATTTAGCTGACAGCAGTTACTGCCTTTTTTTCCAAGATGAAGGGTCTTTCAGTTGTTTATATTTCCTCTAATGGTGAGGACATTCTTTTGAGAAGATCGAGGTAATAGTGCCCTCTCGCTCTAGCTGATGGACTGCAGAGGCTTAAATGTCAGGCTGTTGAATAAATGGGGAAAAAAAATTGCTGGGAGGGGTGGGGAACAGGATGATTTACTTCACATGTAAACAATGGGAATAGTACAGAGAGATGAATTTGCCAAAGGTAGATGTTGTATAAAGATTTCACCACAGCTTTACTAACGTGCAATCTCCTTTAGGTCAGTTTTATCATCAGATTTTTAGTGTTTTAGCTGTTTGTGTGTCAGTGAGGTTGACAAAGAGATCTAGAAATGTCTATGTTGAGTAATTTCATATGGGAGACATGTACAACATAGGGGTAGGATAATTACTTCTAGTCTTAGTCTCTTTAGTTTTGTCAGTGTGACAGTGATCAGCTGCTTCCAAAGACTGCAGTTCCCTTAAAAGAAACACAAAATGTATCTGCAGCCAGTGTTACACGAGTGAACTTCCTTCAGGCTTAAAGTTAGATTAGTGATTTTCTCGGTGGGTTGATGTCAGGCCTAACAGAGACCCCTAATGGAGCAGAGGGGAAGGAAGAAAGCAAAATGTTTCTTTCACTAACCCAAAATTTTACTAACAAGATTGTTTTGCTGTTTTGTATAGTTTATGGTATTTGGAAAAGTAATTATTGTGAATTAAAGTGATGTCTTCCTTATTAAGTGTTTACCAAGTGAAATCAAAGAAGGCTGGTTTGTGACTTGACTAGCAAGAGACTTTCTTCTGTGGTGCTTTTTACCAGTAAAGTACAGTCCTAACACTTGGCTGCTGTCAAATAAAATGTTTGCTTTTACCCACTGCCACTTGGCTCTACAGGGTGAAGAACAGAGAATTCTGCTGCACTGTCCTGCCCTCTTAAACTGGTAGATCTGCTCAGTTTAGTATCTCAAAAATCCCTTACTTATCATAGGTTTTCTGAAGAACAGCATAAAACTGTCCTTATGGTTAATTTCTTAGTTCTTGGTTACAAGGTTCTTGTTAGCAGTTGTGGCAAAGATCATCTCTTACTTTGCTGCTCAGAGCTTTATCAAGAAGTCTTTGCAAAATGACTCTGCATTAAGAACAGTTACATTTACCTCAAAGGTCAAAACTGCTGGGGGAGCTAAGAAATAATTTTTAAAATTATTTTTGATGGCTGGTTAACTCAGAACTTCTCTAGCTGTCTCTCGAAACAATACTCTTAAGGTTGGTTGAAGCAGAATTCGTAGTTAAGGTCTTGAGCCCAAATAAAATGTCTATTTTGCCAGACTTTTATAAAACTACAACTCTTTATTCTCAAGTTCATTGCTGTTATGTTTGTCTTGGAGTTCACTAAAGCCAAAACATTCCTGGTTGCCAAATCATAATGCTTATGTCTTAAAACCGTGATTTACATAGTGTTAATGTAGCTAACTGAGTTTAAGCCTAGGACAGAGCAAATAAATGTCTAGACTGAAGAATGTACTTGTGAACACCGTGTTTGTCACATCCACCTGCTTGCATCCATTGTGCAAAGCCAAACAGATTCCTTGCCCAGGTGGGGATGTGCACGCTAATGCTTCACTGATGCCTGATTGATGCTGGGATTTCTGTGGGTGCCTTATGGTCTTGGACTGAATCGTGGTATATTGTGCGAGAACTAACTTGTTCGTAGGGCTCGATGCAGAACTACTCTTAGCCTGCCAGCTCATCTAACTGAGCTGCTTCCAGCTGTGCGTGCTCCCTGTGTTCTGTCTGTCCCAGCTGGAGCCAGGCCATAGATGTGCTCCTAGGGAAGAGCTCTTCTGTTTGTAGCTGTTCTGTGCTGGATGCTCTTATGTGAGAGAAAAACACTTCTCTCTCCATGAGAACACTGTAGTGATGAATGATAACATGGCATAACAAGGGCGTTCTGTAGCTGTTCTATAGGTGGCCTGGCATTTCTGTTGCAAGATACTTGCTTTACTGATCTGAATTGGCTTATGTGTGAAGAAACAAACCTTGAAGGTCTCAAAGGAAATTTTTTTCAGAGATAAAATTAAGGAGACTTTGCTGGTCCAGAAGGTGGATGCTGTTGGTTGCAGTACTTTACAGTACGGTTACTGTGGTCTGACTTACTTCTGAGATAGCTTTGCAAAGGTAGTACTGTACTTGAAGTAGCGTTTCACTTTAAGAGTAGACTTTCCAGCTGGTAATGGCTCTTAGAATTGTCTGCAAGGACTGAGTAGGCCTGCCTGTATTGCTGTGCCTCATGTAACTGTAGCACCTCTACAGAGCACAAACTTCTGTCTGGGTGGGATGTAAGGGAATGTTTTTGGGAGACTATAGGCAAGAACCTGTCTTCAGAACAATGTCATGCAGTTAGTAACTAATACTATGGATGTTATTCTGTACTGTACTTTTCCGTAGAGCAAAGGATAAGTATTCTGCTCTGAGAATTCTCAGGCAATTTTGTCTTTTCAAAATTTGGAGTATCTGTCATCACTGTGGCTGCATTAAAGCAAACAAAGGAAATTGAGAGTGCTTTGTAATGGTATTTCATAATGTCCTGTGAATAAAGATGTGTTTGATACTATATAATATCAGAGCAAACATAGTAGAGTTTCAGTTTACCTTCTGATTGTTGCTGTTTTATAAAGATGCATAATCTTTGCCAGAAAATAAAGCAATTGATAGAGATTAGAAGACCAATATATAGTATACTAAAATGTAGTTGTTAAAACAAACTTTAAAAGAGCACATAAATTGAAGAATAATGCAACAAAGTTTCAAAGTCTGCACTTGTTTTGCTTGTAATGGAACTGAATATTGCATTATGCAGGTTGTCCCCTGCTTGATAGGAATGAAATGAATAGGACATGACTGCCCCTTTTAGCTGAACAAGTGGTGGGGTTTGTGCGCTGCTCAGTGGGTTCTTTATTTCCGTTGGAGCAGGGTGTGATAGCAGTGAGATTTGATCTTCATAGGATTGTGTTGGGGGTGCAGCTTCTCCAGTGGCTCCATGTCCTTTGTCAGCCTCCATGGCATCAGGGTCACGCGTGAGTCAGTCTTGCTTGTCTCTCTGGTCTTGAGAAAGGGAAGTAGTAGTGTGCAGGTTATCTCACTTTTGCTGAAGGTGTTGTACAAATTTTGTAAGCTTTTTCTGTATCCCATTTCTTGTTATCTTGATTCATCTGATGGAAGAGCCTTGCCGAAAGAATAAAAATATCTTTTAAATGAGAGGAAAGAAACAACTGTTGGTGTTCAAAAATACAGCTTGTATGATTATTTCATTCACTGTTTCTTTCTTTGGGCTCTTGATAGCCATGTTTGCCAGTTCAAAAAAAAGTACTGTGGTAGGAACAGTATACACAATGTAAGATTTCTTTGTGCATACCAGACATCAACAATGAGGTTTTCTTATGAAGATAACAATACCAGCATTAGCTTATCAGAGTAAAAATAATGTTAGAAGTAAAATCTAATAAAAGCCATGTATTACGGAATGGAATTAATTTTAAAAGTTAGTCATGAGTTTAGTTGAACATATGCAAAAAAAATAACAGGACTGAATAAAGAAACTACCAATTCAACTGATAGAAACTTCCTTTCTGAGACAATCGTAAATATCCTCTTGCCTGATTTTTTTCTACGTAGAGGCACTTGGACTAGGTACATAAATGGTCTAAGATAACACAGAATTCTTGTGGAAGTGGAACTGCTGTGTTCTTTCTGAGATTATGATGACAGCGTGTTCCGTAAGCTCTCGGTAGTCTTGAGAGCTGTTGTATAGGGAAGAATTGTTGATTGCTCTGGGATCTGGGCTCAATGCTACTGGATCGACAAGTTGCCCGTGAGTGTGTTTAGGGTCTGAGTGGTGGAGAGTGCATCAGACAAGGGGAAATTACTGGGTTTATCATGACAGAGGAGCAGGAAATTGAAAATGGAGAAAATGAGGAAACAGACTACTGACTGCTTCATAAATGAAGCATTTTTTGTTCACTACTTTTCATCAAGTTGGCTTGAAGTCTAGATATTTGATGAATAAATTATTTGGCTAGCTTGGTTGAGGTGTGTGTATTACACTAGCAGGACAGAGACCAGTAATTTGAGGTTATGTAAGAAGCATGTGCGAAGGGATCAGTTGGTTTTTTGTCAAAGCACTGTGTGCTTGCTAGAGCCAAGATTGAGAGAATTGGTCAGAGTGCTTTTTGGCACCTAAAACTGAGATTTCTTTTTTTTTTTTTTCCTTGAGGTTGAAGGGAGTCAACTATATTTTAAAATGCAACTGAAAATACATTTTCGGAGTAATGATGTATTAGATTACATGTATTCATCAACCCAGTTTACACAAAAAAAAGAGTTAATGCTGTGTAATGAACCATTTCACTGTTTTATAGTGCTTTAATGCTACCATACTTTTTGATTGCTAGTAATGAAATAAATTCTGAATGACAAAATACTTGCTCTGTCTTATAACTCAAGGTGTTCTGCTTTTATATGTGGACATAAGCTTGTCTACTGTAAAGATCTCAGACTTTGAGCTTGTGTTTTTGACTTAGCTATTTTGAGGGACTTCCCAGTTTACATGAATTTTCTTGCACTGCTGTGTGTCTTGGCATGATTAATATCAAAGGTGACATACTTGTGACATAAATGGGTGTCATGTACAGTTCGTGATTCTGAATTGAGTTATACGCTTCAGGGGGAACTTGGAATAATTATTTATAGTTTTCAGGTAGCTGTCTTAATGGCTCTTCATTGAGTCTTTACTTAAAAAGACTTAAAAGAAGATATTACCCCATTTTTCCACTCAAAGTCTTGATTTTGTAAGTTGATAGGTAAATGTTTTTATTGGGAAGAAAGGACACTAATGCTGAGTGAGCATCCTGTGGCTTTTTGGAAAAGCTTGAGGACTACTTTTAATTAGAGGGAGATTTTTGTATCACCTTCTAACTGTTTAACAGCAGATTATCTCATTCTAATGAGTCTTAATTATTTGCATAATTTCATAGTCTATCTTAAACTTTGTCTTCTGTGTAAAAGCGTTTGGCTTTTATGTAGTATGGGTATTTCTTATGCCTAACCACTGAAAATACTTTAAATGGATTGGAATCTGGTTAAATGGTAAGCTCTTCTTCCAGATTCTTTTTTGGTCAAGTCTTTTGTTCGAAGGTTTTAATAGCATTTCTGAATAGTGAACAAATGTATTATTTGTCATTGTTGATTGCTGCCATTCACCAAAATATACTCACATTTTAACTGTTGTATGATTTTTCATTGGAAGCCAGCAGCTCTCCCATGTGTAAGCAGTCTTTCAGGCTATTTGTTAGCAAAAATGAGAATTTCTTGATTACTTAGTTGAGTTACTGCAGACTTTTCTGTGGTTGTAAGACTGCAAATATACAAAATGTTTGAATCTGAGTTAACTGACTATTTTATCTAGGCTGCTTTTTGGAATAAAACTAAGCTAGTAAATAGCGTTTTAAGTGCTCTGGTTAGTTTTCACTGTGTCATGGTTTAGTTTTTTGTCATCTTAAAGTAGTGTGAGGTTTCTCAAAGTGTTAAGTTTCTTGCTTTAATATTTTTACTGTAACTTAAATAGCTCTGTCTGTATTTCAGAGCTTACACAAAGATAATCACATTCAGAATGCAGAACTTTCATACTGATTGAGATTTCCGCACTAGAGTTTAACAATGAAACGGGGGAAGGGGGGAAGCACTCCAGTGAGTAGAGCTGAGTCCATTGGAAACCAGCTCCTGACTGTGCTTACATAATGAGATGTTCAGTTTTGTTTCTTGAGAAAAGTTCAGAATTAAATATCATTGTTCCTTTTATTTATCATGTTAAAAAAAATTGGATACTATTGTATATAGGATGGACACATAGTATATAATGTCATGACTCCTTGAAGACAATAAGCTCTATGGATACAATAACTTTGTCTTGTTTTGTTTTGTTTTCCAAAGGGAAATATTTTTTTGATTTGGGGGTTTATTGTGGGAGGGGCTGGCTTGCTTTTGGACTGTGGAAAAGATTGATTAGGTGTTGCGTTTCTGTAAGACAGTGGTGCGTAAATAACAGACCAAAAATACTACCTTAAAGGTGACCTTGTGAGGATAAGAAAAAGACCAGGTACTGCTTGTTCTCTGTGTGCTTGTAACAGGTTTGAATTGTGACTTCATGCCCTTGTTGTAAATTTTATAAAATGGAAGTCTCGGTCTTAATTTTTCAAAGAAAGATGGTAAATGTATGCAAGGGTAAGTGCGTGCATAGGGAGGAGCATGTGAGAGCTGGCCTTTTCCTCATGAACAGAGAAGGGTAGATACCAGAATTCTACAGCTTTAATAGACACTTCTTTGTTTACTACGCAGACTTCTTACACTCTTAATGTTTATTCCAAGTTTTTTTTCAGTTTTGCAACTTCCTTTTTTCAGCCCTAGAAAAGAGGGTAGCCTTATAAAGTACATTCCACTAAAACTTATTGCAGTAAACAGTTATATACATTGTCCAGGATTCAAGTGTCTTCCGTTTAACACTTGAAAATAAGAACTATATCCTACTGTGGATTGTGCTCTGATGAAGTGAAAGTAAGAATCTGTCCTCTTATATTCACAGACAAGAGGAGGTTTAGTCCCAGTTGCGTGCAGTTAGCTTTTGACCTACTGATGTAAAACATACCTATCTGCTGTAATTCCAGTAGAAATCAGCAACACTTTCTTAGTTATCACAGGGTATAGGCCTCACATTTAACAGCAATTGTTAAATTTGTAGCATTATAGGTGAGAACATTCAAATGGATCTTCTCTGTTCTAAGATCCACATGTTTCTTGATATCCAGAAAGACCTGGTGAATTTATGGCTTCTGTAGATGTTAGTACTGCAGCATATGTGCTTTGTGCAAAATTTTTATTCCAGATGACATCATTTGAAGAATTACTTTAGTTTTTTAAGGTTAGGAAGAGAATGCAGTCTGCCAGGGATAATGCGTAAGTTTATACCCATTGCAAGCTGAGGTAAGTCATTCTTCAGGGCCTGAGAGGAGCCACAAGCTCACAGCTGCTCCTGAAAGCATCATCAGCTTGTGAAACAACCTCAGAATGATTGAGTTGACTCTCTTCTGTAGTCTCAATCTTGTATTGATTCATTCTCAAACAGAAGCTTTAAATGTTAGCACCTCATGTAACAACACATGAGCATTTTGAAGAACTTGAAAGTACAGGCAGAAGATTATGGACCTGAGTAGGCAATGCTACTTAACCTGCCATAAATCATGCTGTTTCTACCTTAGACTGATTTTGTTAATGGCTTCAAGCATATTCCAGTTGTGCTGCTTAAGGAGCCTCATTTCCAGATGAGGCAGAGTTGCATGCATTTTTCTTAAGCAGCCTTCTGATAGTTCAGTACAACCTGCAGTGAGCCGGGCATGGCTGTTTGTGTGCTTATGTGATGAACTGGGTTGGTGTCTGATCTGGTTGGGAAATTTGTTTTTCACGTGGGTCAGCTCTACATTCTGGTGCAGTGCATAAACATCTATTCTAGAAGAACATAGGAGGTGTTCCCTCGAACAAGTGGCGAGGGAGGGAGAAAAGTGGGAATACTTCTCTGTTTAAGTAGTAGAAGTGTCACATGTGTCTAGCCTTATTCATCTGAGGCACCAAACAGTGATACTAGTTACAGTAAAAAGTGCTTCAGTGGTTATCACAGTAAGAACCAAATTCTGCTGTCACTTTTGGGAATTTCAGTGGAAGGTAGAGATGCCAGATGAAGCAGTTTGAAGGTGAATATGTTACTGAGGTTACTGTTGCCTGTGTCTCTCTTTGAGTAGTCTTCCAGTACTGAAGTTTTTCTCTGAAATAGTCTTCAAGGCTAATGTAGCATTGTATGTTGACAGCCTGATACTTTGACAGTAAGGGGAACCTGCCTGGTACCAACTATTAAGGGAACATGTGATATATCACAGTATCTGTTGCAAGATAAAGTCAGAAGCAGATGGACTGAAAATAGCTTCCTATGCTACTCCATGCTGTTCATGTGTGGTGGTTGTTTATTTTTTAAAGAAACTCAAGGTAATAGATGAATTGCTTTACCTCAAAATAATAAGATTCTTAATCTTGTCTGTTTTATATATTTTAATGTCAGAAATGAACCATGAATTCTAGGTAACTGATTTTTATAGCTTAGTTGTAACCATACTGTATCATGTATTGTGTTCAAGGTATTTACTATCCATATGTATGGCTATAGGGGAAGATGCGGGCCTTTTTTAGCATGTAGTTTAGTTTATGGCTATTGGAGCTATTGAGATGAAACTTCTGTAACTTCTATAAGCAGTAGCCTGTAAAACTCTCATGCTTAGGCGTTGGTAGAACAAGACATCATCCACATATTTTGCAGGTGACATGCATCAATACTTGCTCTGTGAAAGTGATTATATTTTCACTGACTCTAAGTTCCCTTCAATGCAAGTTAGAAGAGTTCTGTCTCAATTCCAAATTACATTGTCAAGCTGTATTCTTAATATTATGAAACAGTTGTATTTCAATTACTACTGTTTTGCTTTTCCCATGGGGTGGTAGACTTAGTAATAAATGGCTTTTCTCTTATTTCAGTTTTGCTCTCGAAAAATCTGGTGCTTCTTTTTCTTGATGCATATCTATTTTTATTTCTAGGCCTTTCTTAAAACTTCCCATGTCTAAATGGACTCCTGAATGTAATATAGTTTATACTCTAGAAGCGGATATGAAGAGTGAAGTTCCTTCTGATGCACCAAAGAGACAGGAGAGTCTGAAGGGGATCCTCTTGAACCCTGAACCTATTGGGGCAGCCAAAAGCTTCACTGCAGAAGTTGAGATGATTGCCAGTAAAGTAGGGAATGAGTTCTCTCACTTATGTGGTGATTCTCAAAAGCAGAAGGACATGAATGGGAACCATACAGACCAAGACAAAACTATCGTGGTGCGAAAAAAACGCAAGAGCCAGCAGGCTGGTCCTTCATATAGTCAAAATTGTCCTGATAAAGAAAGCCAAGGAGTCTTAGGATTAAGACAGCATCTAGAAACACAGAGTGAAGACAATGATTCTTCTTTTAGTGACTGTATCTCTTCACCTTCATCTAGCCTACATTTTGGGGACTCGGACACAGTAACATCTGATGAAGAAAAAGATGCTCCTGTAAGGCATTCTCAGGCAGTGTTGAATACTACAAGTAGAACTCATAGTGCAAGGTCACAAAAGTGGCCTCGGACCGAGGCAGACTCTGTTCCTGGGTTATTAATGAAAAGGCCCTGTTTTCACAGCAGTTCTTTAAGAAGACTTCCATATAGGAAGAGATTTGTGAAAACAAGTTCATCGCAGCGGACACAGAATCAAAAAGAACGAATTTTAATGCAGAGGAAAAAACGGGAGGTGTTAGCTCGAAGAAAATATGCTTTACTACCCAGTTCTAGCAGTTCCAGTGAGAATGATCTAAGTAGTGAATCTTCTTCCAGTTCATCCACTGAAGGAGAGGAAGACTTGTTTGTGTCACCTGGTGAAAACCACCAGAACAGTACAGCTGTTCCTTCAGGTAAAGCTAAATTACTGAGGTACTTTTTGTTAATGAGCTTTATCATGTACAATATGATGTTTTTTATGAGTGCTTTGGAGCAGTTTTTATAGAAGTTCTATTACAAATAGACTTGCTGCAATCAATGTGAATGTTACACCATAAATTCTTGTTGGGAAGAGTATATTCAGAGCTTCCAGTAAAATTAAAACAATGTAGAATCTTTGATATAAAGGGTAAAGTTAATGGTTTCTAAACAATGTACTGGAAGATTGCTGAGTCTGAAGAGTCACATGCTGTGGAATTGTTCTGTGGTTTTTTTTAGCTGTCGAATTGCATTAAAAATTTTATCTATGATAGCTTTAACTGATTGTGGGAATACCAATTCTGTCTGCTTTCAGAATGTAGAACTATCTGCTAATACACAATTAACTGCGCTTGACAACTTAAAAGATAAAAATAATAAAATGGGTCATTGTGATAAGAGCCTAAAACAGGATTAATTTGAAGGTAGCTTTATTGCAATAATAAGAGAAAATTCCCAGTTCTGAAGTTGTGGAAAGCACAGTATTTAACATAGTAAATGTGTTACCCAGGTAAACTCAATGCAGTAGTCTTGCAGTGGGTTTACATAGGTGTTTCTCTAGTATGTCTTGACACAGTATTTGAGGGCATGTTTGAATCTTTGGAGTGGGAATATTTTTGGAGGTGTTTTTTTTTTTTTTCTGGTTGGTTGGGCTTTTTTAGGTTGTTGGGTTTTTTTGTGTTGTGGGTGGGGTTTGTTGTTGTTGTTGTTTGTTTGTTTGCACCATCTACCAGTTTTCCTGGACTTCCTTTCAGCTTAAACTTGCTAAGTGAAAGGCAGTCCTGAACTAGGATCGGTAATGTTCACAATGTTGTACTTGTGCCTTCTGTTTATCATTTTAGCTTTTTAGAGAGCATAGGGAAGTAGACACATAGAATACAGTGTAGTGTTAATCTGTGCAGCCATGTTTTTTGCCTAGTGACAAGTGTGTTTTAGAAAGTAAAACCATATTTCAGACTGTGCTGATCATTCCTCTAAGAAAAAATAACTGAAAACACAAGGACAGGTTTAAAAAAAAAATGTGTACAGTTTCATGTTAGGGCACGATTTATGCTTGAACAGAACCAGAGTACTAAAAGCTATTGCTTGTTATCTACTGCAGCAGGAAATAATTTGTGTGTTGTTCCTTAATGTACTGTTTAAATACAAGAAGTAAAATTTGTAATGCAAAAGTGTAGTGGCTACAGATGCGTAAATAACTCTGAAACAGAAGAATTATTGCAGAGCCTTAATTATGTTCATGCGTATTTAGGGTGTCAGATGTAATTTTTTAAGCCTAAAAAAGTTACATTTGACATGCATGTTCAAGTATATGAAAGGCTATGATTTTTTAAAAATTATTGTCTGGGGATATGCATACGTTCATCTTAAAAACCAATTTGGGAAAGTACTCTGTTAACACTTCTGTTTCAGAGTTAATAGTTTCTTCTCATTTTCAGAGAGAAAGGATTTCTATGTAACTGTAAAATGATGTGAGACCATTAACAACTCTCTCGCCACACAGAGCACCATGCGATGGTGAAATTGGTATATGAGTAAAAAAGTGTAGGTTATGGCTTCTTGGGCAACCAACTGTTTCTAACCATGATTAATGCATTTAAAGAGAGAATTTTCAATAATTTTTTTTTAGTCTGCCTGAACTATTAAAACATACTGCCCTCTTTAAACACAAATTCAATTAATACCACTTCTGTGCTTGTATTTCCCTTGTACTGTAGAACAAGTATTTCCATGGTGAGGCTTTCCATAGGCATTTCAAAAGAATCTTTTTGGAGAGAGATCTCTTTAAAAATTGATGCAGTGATCAATCAATGTTCAAGCAGTTCAGGTAACTTCTGATAATTCAATGATTCAGCTTGATGTTATTTTTATGGTAGAAAGACTGAAATTTGCAGTTTGTTTCATTCAGTTATGTGGAAGAGTGCATTATCCAGTGGGTTAATTTTTATACTACTGGAAAAGCACACTTAATTCATTTCTGTAATTATGTTTCTTCTCATGTCATTAATGAGAAATCAATTAACTCTGCACCAGTTAATTTGAGATTAAAATACTGACATAATACTGAAATAAGGTAAGCTTTAAAGAATGTGTATTGTGGTGGCTGTACTTCACCACTAACACTTGCAGTGAGCTAAGAAGTAATTCTGGCTTAGAGTATGTGAATATTATGGGGTTTTTTCAGTGGAAATACGTATTGATGGGAAGGTTTTGAGCATTTTATTTACATTGCAGATGAAGTGGGAAGCTGAGCAGACTTCCTGTATAAAAGTCTCCTATTTTTAGTAAGATAAAAGTATGAGTAACACTTTATGTACCTTTCTGCTGTTACATAAGGCATTTCTGGTTCTTCAGCTAATTAGGCATAAATGAGGCCAGCTAGAAAAATAGCTATGCAACTTCTGTGTATAGTGAGCAAGCATGATGGTGTTTCTCTATGAGGAAATAGTTGTATTGTTAGTAATGCTACACTAGCCTGTTAACATTAGGGAAGGATTTTTTTGCTCTAGAGTGGCACATGAAGGTTATGTATGCATGTGCTGAAATTACTGAGTATACTGAAGGACAAAGAACTGCTAGGAATATGAGACTTGCAGCATATATGTAAAAGTAATAAAGAATAGACTTAAGAAACGAGAATAGTAATGGGAAAATAAAAAGTTAAAAGATATGGTAACAACACTGTTTAATAAGCAGGCATCAAAGTGATTAGTTTTGTGGCCTACTTAGTAGCCATTCGTATTAAGGATATGTCACAAAATATTTCTTCACTTTGAATGTTGACATTTATCTAAAGATACTGTGCATTTAAAGAACTAGTAAATTTAATTAGTGTATAATATTCTGAAAAATGTTTCTTTCTGATTGCTGTGAGAAGTTGAAGTAACAGATCTTTTTAACCAAATCAGTGTTTAGTTGGTTAGTGCTTATAGTTACAATTTCCCAGAAATATCAAAGTTAGTTTTAGTATGAATGGAGATCTGTGTTGGGGGTTGGTTTGTTTACAAAACCAGTTACAAAACCTTTATTAAAAAAAAAAAAAAAAAACCAACCAAAAAACCAAACCTCCAAAGAACACTATATCAGGTTTTTCCTCCTTTTCTATCAGGGCATCAGCTGTTCTTCTGATGGAACTTTTTGCTGTGCGAGTGGGAGAGTATTGAACAAGTATGAAATTGTGACACCTGTAAATAGATTATATTGTTTTACCATTTGCCATAAAAGGCTGTTGTCCACATTAAATCTGGGGTGACCAGATGAAGCTCATTCAGGAGACAGAGGAGAGTTGGGGCAAAAGGATGATGGTAAAACAGCTGTGTAGTTTAGTGATTCATTTACAGGTGAAGGTGCAAGTGCTTTCAGGGGTATATATTCTAATCTTTTGCACCAGAGCACAGATTCATAAGCAATTTGTCTGTTTTTGAAAATTTCTCCCATCATGCATGTTTACTGGAAAGTATATTCCAAATAAGTCTCAGCTACAGAAGAACTGTTACGTTTTAACCTCATGTCACCCAGCACTAAGGGGAAAGGCAGGTTCTTTTCGGGATACTTTTCAGAATGATGATGGCACTAAATTGTAGTTACAATAAAAGTTTTGTTTTCTCAGCAGGATGTTATGATTAGTATAGCACAGAATTCATTATTAGAGTGGCACAGGACTTTTACAAGGAGAATCAATATAGTACAATCTATGAGTAACATAATACAGAATTTATAATTTAACTTCTAATTTCTAGTTACCTGGGCCTCTGTGGGTCAGGTCAAGTCTTAATATGTGGTTTGCTGTATCAACATAACAAGAAAATCATATAAAAGAATGGTTACTCACTGGGTCCCTGGAGGAAGTGGACTATGGTGGGAGTGTCCCGGGCCCTGGGGATCACAGTTCTCACTATTCAGCAGTAGTTCTGGTCCAGGTTCCCACTTATGTTTTCTAACTGCTAGATTTTATAGACGGTGTTCTGTGTGCTGTTACACTCCCACGGGGGCATCAGGAACACCTGGTTGGCCAGGTGCCCATGACCTTCAAGGCCAGCAAGGAAGGGAGTGATCGTCCTGGTGCCCAGGAATGTTGAGTCTGATAGGGAGGGGACAGAGAAGTCTGTCTGTTTTGTCTGCCTGGTTCTCAGGACCTTCAGTGCCTGAGAATGAGGGGAAAGAGAACACGTACGTGACCGGCTTGGTCCTAGGCAATGGCTGCTTGCCTCATAAAATGGCAATAATGATGCTAACTGTATTACCAGGGTTGGGAGCAGGGGGTGCTGGTCACACCTAGTTCAAGAAGTTTGAAAGTTGAAGAAGGGAGTGCTCATTAACACTAGTAGGATATCATTGTTTTATACATTTCAGGCTGAATTACTATCTAGGTAATTAACTCACCAGCACAAGGTGCTGTAGAGGCATATAATACCGGCAAGTTCAAAAAGGGATTAGAAGCACTTGCAGCTGTCCCTGAGCAAGGAATCAACCAGAAAGTGCTCTCTGACATCTGTAATATTGTTGTGGATGCTGGTTGTGTGAGATGCTTCAGTTACAGATTGTACCCTGAATTTTCTACTCTGACTGCATAGTTTTGCCATTTTGCCTCAGCCGGGCCTTGGTCTGATCCAATGAAAGCTTGGAACTCTAAATAAGTCGTCTCTGTCCCTGGAAATTGGCTGCTTACTTTAAATCTCTTCTGTTTTCACTTACGGCTTGGTCAGACTGTCTCATTTGAAACTTTGTATTTTAAACCTTCTTCACTATCTTACTTGTAATATTTAAACTAGTTAAACCCCATGTTAGTTGCAAAATAGGTGTAAAATATCTCAGAAGGAACAACAACCAACCAAATATAAATTTGGATATTGTGCTAGTGTTATTTATGTCTTTGGTGGGGTACTTAGGTTGATGATGATTGATTTAATCATGCCATGATGTTTTAGAATTAATAGTATAATTTTATCTGTTGTACACAGTATAATTGTATATATTATACATGTTATACTGTGCAAAGCTTAATGTCTTGCTTGTAACTTCTGGATTATTATAAGTATTTGATTCTAAAACTTGCTTCCCAGAACTACATGTGGTCTATCAACAGCACCTCACAGCTGTAGTTCTGAAATAATCTTACAACTTTCTGGGGAAGAGATATCCTCATTTACTGGTCTAAATATTGGACTACATTGTATTACATTATCTTAAAAGTTATATTCTGCTTAATAAAGTACTTCAATCTGACAGATTCACTGTCTTTGTGGTGTAGAACCTGGAGGAAGGAGTGTTTTGGCTTTTAAGGGATGATGATGATTTTGACCATGTGCAAATTTGTATTCAAACCAGTATAGTTTACCCCTTCTGCTAGGCTGGCTGAGCACTAGGCTCTATCATAAACCAGGCCTTTAAAAGAGAGGAGAGAAGCTTCTGTAAAGAAGTTACTGCCTATTACTGGTTGTCAGCTATGTACAAAACCTAATTACAAACTGCTGTGGATGAGTTTGATTTGTTTGGATATGCAAAACTTGCAAAATAAAATATAGTGGTTTGCATGCACTATAAAATATTATTTGTGGATGTGAGTAGGGGAAAGAAACAAAATTCAGGAGAAACTAACAAAATTCTTGCTGTAATTTTCAGTAAAGGTTTTGTTTTTAACCAACTAATTTAAAATGTAGAATGAGTCTTTTATTGGTAGCCCAAAGGCTAATTTAGTCACAAACAACTAGTGTGTAATTTGCTTGTTGCATTTTGTTATTCAGCAAGATGAATAAGCCATGATGGAGAGAAGCTGTATGTACCTGCAGGAGGATAATTTTATGTTTGTTTTACAGCCATAGGTGTTCGTTATGTAGAAAATAGTACAAAATACTACTCATAGATCTGCGTAACTATTTTACTGCCAACAGTCCAGTGACCCTTCTCCTTGAAGGGGAGATTACCTTCAGGGAGTATAGGATTAGTATAGTCTACAGATTTAGCTGTTCTCTTGCAGGGTCAGTCATTTAGATGATGCGTTAATGAGTAAGGTATCCATATTTGTACTTAAGTAAGGTCAAGTTTGCTTTAAGTTCATTCCAGATGGAAGTTGACTGGTACATGCATAAAAGAAAATACATGAAGTATTCCTTGTCATGATTGACTATATAAAAACATTCTGTGTGGTGGACCACAGGGTGAAAAGTCATACTGAGAAAGATGTGCAAGTATCTTGTCATCTGGTATATTTCTGGATTTCCATTTTTGTTGCTTTTTTTCCTTGGGTGTTGGTATGTTTTGTAAATTGTGCAGTGCATTAGAACTGGGGTTTACACAAAGACCAAATTCTATTGGAATTCTGCTGTTCTTGAGAAATTCACTTTTAAAGTGTGTAAATATACCAAGTGTATTCTCAGGTAGACCTAAAGGTGTAGGCATCTTTAAGATATATTCAGCTGTTTACTGCTAATGTGTAGCCTTGGATTCACCAGGTGGCTCCTAAGACTTACATATGTGGTAAACATTTGAGGCACGTGAATGCCTCAGAATTCCCTAGAGCAAGTATTTTTAGAAACAATATAGCAAAACCTCTGAAAATCCATTTGTTTTACTTCTGCGTGTCAGTCATTTAACTAAAGAAAGTTTCCTTCTGCTTTATGGGGTTGTACACTCTTAAAATTCAAGTCAACCATCTTGAACTGCTCCCACTGACGTACCAGTAAAGTTCATCTTCAGGCATTAACTTAACCCGCAAAGTTACATTATGTGGAACTGCAAAACATCACGGCTTTGCTAGGAATAGGCTTGAAGTAGTTCAGACCAGCAGACTTGAATTTTAAGTGCGTTTTTCAGGGAACGTTTTTCTTCTTAACTTTAGTACTACAGAACATTCGAAAAAGACATCTTAAATTTCACTAGCTTTTTAGTTTTGTTGCAGTTTTAATTCTTAATTGCCTTGTAAATGGAATGCTCTAATGCTAGGATAAATCCCTTACACACATGCTTGCTGAAGTTTCAGGGACTCTCCTCCTCCGCAGCTGTGTTGCTGCTTGGGTGCTGCAGCCCCTGTCCTCCTGTTGGCCCATGGAGGCAGCTGTCCTCCGAGACCTCATTTGGACAGATTATTTCAGAGACTTTTCTTTGGTTTTCCACTATCCATAGCTCTGCTTTGGAGGAGCTTGTCTAAATTAGAATAAGCTGGTGTGGTTTTGTTTGTGATGTTTCAAAAACTGTGTTAATCTTCCTTGTAGTAAAGTATGAGGAGAGGCAAAAAAAAACCAGTAAGTCCTGTTGATGATGAAACACTGGGTCTTCATACTTAGACTGCCAGCTCTGTGGCTAATGTCTGACTGTGCAAGAGCTGCTCGATGAGCATTATTTCAGTGTTGCTTATGCTGCTGAAGTTTTGCTGTTCAGCTGACTTTTTATTGTTCAAATTATATGTAATTAAGCCAGTTTGTATTGGCCAGCTGTCTTAATTTGCATCTGCTGTTCTCCAAACTACTGCAGTGTTCTTAAAACACGTATGCAAAGTCCACATAGATGTACTTTTCCCCTTGGCATGCTTCTGATAGAACTCACTTGAAAGCTCTTTGTATTTAATAGAGAGTACAAAGTTGTGTATGATCACACCTTATTACACTGCTAACAAAACTACAAATATCTTACTAAATGCCTTACAAATATTTCCATAGTTTAGAGGAGTTGTTTTTCTGCTTCGTTTTGAAGTAAGTGTGTACTATTGGCTCCTCGTATAGGATGAAAACCCCATCAGTTTGTGCTTTTGACTTGAGAGGGCGCTATTAGAAAGCGTGAGTAATAGGAAACAGCATACAGTTGAACTATATCTGTGTTAGATCCCACTTATAGCAGCTTCGACTATTTTCCTAAAGATTTTCTTTCTTATTTTGGAAGTCAGAAAACCTGTTCATTCAGTAACAGTCATGATGGTTTCTACAGTGAAGTCTGTAAAATCACATATTGGCTAAAGATTTGCTTAAAGAAAGGGTTAAGTAAAATGAACTCTGAAGCCATGATGAAGGTATCTGAATAGTGTAGCTGTTCAGTTGAGAATTCCCTTTGGTTTTTGTGAGATAAGCTCATGTCAGAATTTAGGTAGAGATGCAGACTGAAATTACACAGCATATGATTTTTGTCCTCAAGAAGGTGCTGTTTATTTTGAGAAGTAATAATCATACTTAAATCTAAATCTTCCTACTTTTGCACTTGTCATAAATTTCAATAAATATTGAGCCGGAGGACATGTAAACTCCCAGGAGTACTCTCAAACTTACTGTAATTCAGAGAGGCGCATATTTAGAAGCACAGAGAGAGGGGGAAAATAGTTGCTCTGGTTTTTTTTCTCTCCCCTAACTGACCTTCCACCAGCTGCTTGGCTAGCTGGTTGTGTCTGAGCAGCAGCTAAGACCATTTTGCATAAAGAAGCTGTTGCTTATTTGCCCATGACTTGCAAGATGTCAGAAGCATGAGATTGACATACTTCTGAGTGCGATGATGACTTTAGCTGCTTTTCTTTCACTCTGAGTAATTGGTCTCTCTGTATTTTCAATTTTAGCATGAGACTTTATTTTTTAGACACTGTACCTTTTTCATTTTTTCTTAAAATTTTCATGCAAGTTCTGAGAATTAGTTTAGTCATATTACTTCCAATTGTAAGAATTTGGTGAATATCAATATTTGGAAGCATCACTCTTTCCAACTTTGAGGATCAGTCTCTCTGGGATAAGTATGACCAGAAACAAAGGCTGTTGGAAAATAAGTAATGCAACTTGTTTTTTCAAAATCTAAAGATGTTGATACTTGAGTGGGGGGAAATAATCTGTCTCGCCTTGTCACTGGGTAGAGAACAGCTGAGAACAGTCAGTCTGTACAGGATGTAAGTATTGACTTGAATGAGAGCAAATTCTTCAAGTACTTTTGTTGAAGAAATTTGCACATCTCAAAATGGTAGTTTGCTATTTCTAAGCTATCTAGTTCATTTATTTAGTAAGTTCTTTGGTGCTCAGTGGTATTGCTGTAGCGAATAATCCGTAGCTCAGTTTCAGTGTTCTAGAATGCTCAGGTTTGTCACTGTCAGTATTAGAGCTGTAGAAGTGTGTTCCCATATGTCTGGGTATTAGGCTGGAACTTTAATTACATATCCTGAAGTGGAAATTGTTTCCTATCATAACTTGTCTCTAAATTGATTTTGTGGGATTTTGGTTGTTTTTTTACCGTTGATGGTTTCATTTTAACTTGCTCTGTCTACTATACAATTGTGAATGCCACTGAAAGTGTAGGTGTAAAGATGTTTAGAAACACCAATGTATTTGTGATCATTTTGTTGTAGAAATAAAATATATTAGTTGGCGCAACATTTTTTATCCTGTTGCGCTGTTTAACAAGCCACCACTGCTTTGCTAGTTTAAGTGTTTTTTTCATATTAAATTATTTAATGTCATTGGTGTTATAGCTAATAAAATTCACTATAATTGCTTACAATACACAGTAGAATGCAAACTTGCATACCTTCCCCCATCTTCTGTCTCCTTCCTTTTTTTACTTGCATATTTACAGCAGAATTGCTGATTTTAATAACTACATCTTTTATTTGACAGTTGCAGCTGAAGTTTTGACATAACCTATGAAATTATCTACCTATGTGTATTTTAAGTCTAGGAAAAAACCGATCTTTTACAATGACAGCTCCTGAGATGAAGTATACTACCTTCATTCTTCCTGTTTCCTCCTCAGGAAGTATCGATGAAGATGTGGTGGTGATTGAAGCATCCTCCACTCCCCAGGTCACTGCTAATGAAGAAATAAATGTTACCTCAACAGATAGCGAAGTGGAGATTGTCACAGTTGGTGAAAACTACAGGTGAGACTTGCATCTCTTTTGTGTTAATATGATTTTGCTTTACTCCAAATTTGCCACAAACCCCAACCCAAACAACAAAACAAACCAACCAACCAAAAAACCCCACACCACACAAACAAAAACAAACAAAAACCCCCAAACCAAAGCTTTGCCAAAGCATGACAATTAAACTAATCTGGAATTGTTAAGGTGGTTGTTCCTGTGTGACTAACGAGCAGAATTTTGTGGAAGCAAAGCTGTACTGAAGTGGAATTGAAGTGTAAGCCAGTTGAGAAGTGCTTTTTGCCCTGCAGGAAAATAAACTGATCTTGTGATATGCACAGATAGGGTTGAAGGGAATACAGGCAGAACAGAAATGTAGACTGATCTCCATGGTGATTTGTGCAGTGGGTTTTGTTTGTTTTTAGTGAAGTCATTCCCTTTTCTTCACATTTTCCTCTTCTGAGTTTCTGAAGTCCGAGTACATTGTTGTTCCAAATCGGAAAATAAGAGCTGCTTGATTTATGTAAATACTGGAGAGGCCAAGGTTTTTGAGAGTGAACTGGTAAATACAGTACTGTAAAAATATTTTTCCCTTAATTAAAGACAGTGTCCTCTTAACTTAAACTCCAAAGCATCATTGATTTGAGTGTTTGGGTTTGTATTGCTAAATTGAACAGAATGGGTGCTAAGTGTTAGACCCTTGCCTTAGGTATGGTTGCAGGCTTGTGATTTCCTCTCCTCAAGCCACATTTCATTTAAGTGTTACGTAAAGCTGTGTTCTTAGAGGAGATGGGGGAAATAATATTCAAGAGAGAAAAGTCCAGATATTTTGCACTTTTAGGACATTTTGGAAATTGTAATTGAAGTATAGAAACTATCTTCTGAAAATATTCTCTCACAAAATAACAGGCAAAAGGAGCTTAATGTTTACGAATTTTTGTCTTCACACTTCTGTCATCATTCAGACACCTGCTCTTTCACACTGTTTTGGAGACTCTTCATTTACTATTAACAAAGTTCAAACATAACATCAGATACAATTGCTGCTTGACTGCAGTTTTAGGGTTTGACAGTGAGTTTTTTTATAAGTTACCTGTATGTCTTTAAAGGAACATGGTTCCAAGACATTTAAACTCTACCTATTGGTATTTGCCGTTGTTACCTAGTAAAGGCTGTAGTAAGGTTCATACGTACGTATCTAGTGAATGCGGAGTAGTGGTACATTTCAGCATAACAAAAATGCTTTTCTAATAATAAAACACTTCAAATAACTTCTCAAACAGTGAGGGGGAAAAATTAATAGTGGCAAAATCTATGTCAGTACTTAAGGTGTTACCTTTTTTTAAGGTCTCGTTCAACACTTGGACACACAAGGTCACACTGGGGACAAAGCTCCAGTTCTCATGCTGCACGACCTCAGGAACAGCGGAGCCGCAGTAGGATCTCCACGGTTATCCAGCCTCTGAGGCAGAACGCAGCAGAAGTGGTGGACCTCACAGTGGATGAAGATGGTAAGTTGCAGTTGTCTGAGAAATCTCTTCCTTTTTCAGAAGCAGGATGATCACTGTAAGGGAAGTGGAGTTAATTGCATCAGTTAGAACAGCACTCTGTGAAAAAGTCTCAATTATAAAAAAACCCGTGTAATTTCCAAGTCTGTGAGAAAATCCTCTTGCAAAGTTAATTGTAAAATAAAAAGCTTAGCCTTCCAGTGGGTCTACTAGATCTGATTTTTCTTCCAAAACAGACTTGGGTGTGTGGTTGAGGGCTGACTCATCAAGCAGAAATTACAGAACAGGTTGGAACTACTTCTTTAAAAATATGCACTTCAATACAACACTATAAAAGGAAAATTATTGCCTATGCTTTGGAATAGCTGCTGTTCTTTCAAGCCTTTGAGTAAAAATAATTTAAAAAAGAAAAAAATAAACCACCCCAACCTAGTTAAGTATTTGAGGTTCCTGAAGCTGTAGCCTTTCATTGTTTCCTAACCTTAAAACCTACTGGCACTTAAGACTATTCCTGCTGAAAAACTTAAGAGCAGGTATCGTCAGGTGTTCAGAGAATGAAAAACAGCTCATGTACATTTTTGGAGGTTTATTTTTGTTTATTTTCTTTTGGGGATTCATTGGGTGCATGCTACTGTTAATGTTTTATAGAAGTTTGGTCCTGTTGTGGTTCCATCCCTGAGTGCATTACAAGCTAGTATATTGCAAACGTATTTTTCCAGTTGTCGTGATTTTTGGAGTGTGTTGGAGAAATGGAAGGGTTTGGAATTGGTGTTAGTTGTTTGATCTTTTTCAGAAAATAGGCTGAATTGATGTACAAATTCTTTTCTGTATGGATTAACTGTGAAATATTGCAACAGCTCTATCATTGAAGGGGAGAAGGCTTTAATTTACTTCTTAAACTCAAATTATAGAATTCAGTCTTAAACTGAGGAACCAAATTCTTGTGTCAAAGAATGAACTTTTACTTCTATATGTGTATATTTAAGACTAGCTGTTTCCTCCCAGCCTGAGGAAATACATTTTTAAGATGAAGCTTCTAGGATTTCGGGGTTGTTATTTTGGGGTTTAGGCATCCAATTTCACACATGAAAATAAATGATAAAAATTCTGAATTAACATTGTCACAAGGCACAAGTTCACTTTATCATAACTTTATTAATGTCTTCAAAGATACTGATCTTAAAACTTCACTTAGGTACTTCCATGAGCCTAAGGCTCATATCTCCATCTGTCTTCCTGGATTAATGTATGTGAAGTGTGTTGAAATTAAGTTTCTGTTAGCTAGGAGTTGGCAATTGACTAAGCATACTGGCTGTTAACTGGTTTTGGGGGGAGAAACAGAACTGTCTATTGCTGGGGGTGAGTCAACACAGCTCACAGGGTGACCGCGACTTGTGTGGCTGCAGCTCTGCGTTCAGAGCAGATCAGCATCCAGCCTTGAGCACAGGGTGATCACGTATCAATGTATACATGTCCTATATACTTGCTGGTTTTTTTCTGAATTTAAACATAAATGTATTTTTTCCAAAATGTTTTCCTTTAGATAAAATTAGTGTATTGGAATGCCACATTAAAATCCAAAGGCATTGATATGTAGGTATCAGATCATGGTGTTTTAATGTGATGAGTTGGAAGACTTTGAAGCAGGGGATGTATGTTTATTCCCTGGCTCAGTGAGTTTCTGATATACCTTCTAGATATAGAGAGAAATCTTGAAAACTAGTCATATTTTATTTTGAGACAGTGTAAGAGAAGTATTTGAAGTGTCTTGATGCTTTTTTTTTTTCCTGATACCCATGCAGACATTTTTACTAAAAAAACCTGAGCTGTTTCTGAAGATATTCCCTTCTATGGTATCTCATCTTCCTAGTCATGTCATTGCCTTGTCAACAATTAGAGACACATTTCGAACTTACAGTCAAAGGCAGACTTTTTCAAAACTAAATATGAATAAATAAAATTACATATTTTTTTTCCACGCACGAGTGAAACAGAATTAAAGCTTAAAGAACATAAAAGCTTTTTGTTTTGCTAGAGCCAACAGTTGTGCCAACCACGTCCGCCAGAGTGGAGCCACAGGTGGTGAGTTCTGCTGCCAGTAGCAGTGCTGGTGCGTCTACCTCAGCGCAGGCCTCTGAAGTGGCTCCCAGCAGCTCCAGCAGCCAGCCCTCTGCAGCTACAGACACTGCGACCAGTCTTCCCAGTGGTGGCTCTGCTGGGACTTCAGCTGGAGGTACAGAATAAGAGACCTTTCTAAACTCTTATGTTGCCTCCTGGTACAAAAGAGGTAGGGAGACTCTCTAGATTAAACGGCGTGTGAACTTGTAGTACTGAACATAACAGTAATAAGTTGAGAGGACAGAAATCTGGAAAATATCATTGATTTCTCCCCAAAGATGAAGGAAATTGTGCTGGAGCCTTCTGCCTTTGCCACTGGAATGATTTGGTTATACCTAATGAACCATATCCTTGCTTTTTAAGAAGGTAGGATGTCATTCACAGGAAATTGTCTTCCATTGCAGTGTTACAGGGATAGGGTTTTTTAATGTGTATTGTAAGGAAGTGAAGGATGTATATAGATTTCTTGAACCACCCCTTGCAGATCACTGGAAGTACATCTATACAGATCTGTATAGATACTGACCTATAATAGAGCTGTATATACAGGTAGCACTCATAACATCTCTGAAACATGGATCCTCTCCCCCTGTCTGCAAGTCAGATGTGGTACAAAACATCTGAGCTGGCCGCAGTTGCACAAGAATTTGAGGTCTCTGCACTGTAACTACAGGGACAGTCTTTTCTCCTTTCCCTGCTGATTGCATGCCTCAAATTAGTGAAATAAGGTGGGTGTCAGTTTATGTCCTCTTGTGATTCCCATGTGTACATAACTTGAACCATTCAGTTTTGGTTCATTTGGCAGACATAACTAAATGTTCTTTTTTGTATCCAGTTTGGGTTTTTTAGTCTAGATCTGTTTTTCAATCAGTTAATTATTTAATCATGAAGTATAATTCTTACATTTAAGACACTCCCTATGGTGATCAGCTTTACTGATTTCTTTCACTTAAATATTGACTTTCTTTATTTTCAAGATGAAATAAGAAGAACTGCATCTAATACAACACTGGAAACTGGCCCTCCGGCCATGCCAAGGTTACCGTCATGCTGCCCTCAGCATTCTCCTTGTGGAGGACCTTCACAGACTCATCATGCCCTGGGGCACCCGCATGCAAGCTGCTTTCAGCAGCATGGCCACCACTTTCAACATCACCACCACCACCACCACAACCCTCACCCAGCTGTGCCGCTGTCTCCTTCGTTCAGTGACTCCAGCTGCCCTGTTGAACGGCCTCCTCCAGTGCCTGCGCCTTGTGGAGCGAGCAGCAGTTCTGGCACCAGTTACCATGACCAGGCACGTTTAATTCTTGTGACTCTCCCTTTGCAGTTTCAAGTTGTTACAGATATGAGAGAATAGAATGCTGAATTGTGGATTATTCTCTTGTTGTGTAGCAGGCACTATAGAAGGGAACTAAAAGGAAAATTTGAGCTATAATATATGAAAACAAAAAATTGCAATTTTGCAGAATGTCATAATCCAACGAGTAAGCATTGACAGCTGAGATCCTCTTGATGAGCGTAAGATGACGGTGGCTGTTGAAGCAAACCAAACATAAATACCTTGAAATACACTCTGTCAAGCATAACAGTTTTGCAATGCAAATAATCGAGTTGCTTTAAGGGAAGAAAAAAAAAATCTCTAATGTTCTGTTTTATAAAACGTATGAAAGAGTTGCTTTTCTAAAAGCATTGGGTTTTAAGAGTCTTTAAGTAACTAAAATCACAGTTCTAAAACAATATGGTTATAACTAAGAACAATACTGTACAAACCTAATTTACAACATGCAGAACTATGAATCTTTCTGGTTTAAGTGTATTAGGCACAACTGAAAACACTAAAGTGTTTTTCTTGCCTCCAAATATTTCAGGGCACGTAGCTGTAATATACTCACTGATTAATGCATGATAGGGTTTTTAGTTTTTTTTATACAATCTGGTGTAATGAATTTTGTGTGTCTCACCAGATTCAAGAACTTAGGAGTATGAACTGTTAACCATATCTCAAGTATCTTCCAAAATTGAGCCTTAAAACTTTAAAATTTAGATCCCAGTTGCTTGTCATAGTATTTATTTTTTTATCACATTATGTCTGAGGGTGACTTTGTTTTGAATGTCTGAAGAATTGCTTGAAAAAAGGATGGTTTGTTTACGCAGCAGGCATTGCCAGTAGACTTAAGCAGCAGTGGTATAAGAAGTCATGGAAGTGGTGCTTTTCATGGAACATCTGCTTTTGACCCCTGCTGTCCTGGTTCTTCATCTCGAACTGCAATTTACGGGCATCAGGCTGGTGCTGGCCCAAGCCAGTCAATAACCATGGACGGATACGGATCGAGTATGGTTGCACAGCCACAGCCCCAACCTCCTCCTCAGGCATCGCTCTCCTCCTGTCGGCATTATATGCATTCTCCTTGTAAGTATTGCTGATTACTGGGTACCTGGGGGGGAAACCAAGCAAGCAAGAAAACAGCTCCCCTGACAACATCTGAAAACTTTTACTATCTGCTTACTTTGATCTTTAGAACTAACCCAGCAAAACACATATTAAGAAATGTACTTAAACGGTTCAGCTTGTGCATAGGATTTGAACAGGATCAAGGTGAAGCTAAAATATTTTCTTCTGAGTGATCTTGATAACATTCAGTCTTCAAAAACTGTATTTACTGTGGAAATATTTTTCATCTCCTTTGTATTTTAGCAGTGACATTATTTCTTTTTCCTTGGTCCATCCCCTCAATGAGTTCTGCTTGAGCAAGCTGTCAACTCATTTGTTTGATTGTGATTTATTTTTTTTTAATTTATTGTCTCTGCAGAACAGTGGACTTGGGGGGTGGTGTGTGTTGAATTTTTTAAAAAATTAAACAACAAACTTGAAGTAAAATTTTTCACCATGTATACCTTTTTCAGCATGCATTACATAGGCGTCTTGTTTCTTTTTTTGTCTTTTACCAACATTGGCAACTTTTGGCTGCAGAAATTGTGGGTATCTTTAGGGTATATTGGTGGAATTGCTTTATTTAAAAATTGCATAAGCACATATTGCTATGTTGCCACTGTTTACACTGGTGTAATACTGAAGCACCTGTGTGAACATACTTTTTAAAATAAATTCAAGTTAAAACCCACTACTGACCAAATTAAAAGTACCTGATATTTTCATTGCAGATGCTTCTTTGACCAGACCTCTTCACCATCAAGCTTCTGCTTGTCCTCACTCTCATGGAAATCCTCCTCCACAGCCACAACCTCCGCCTCAAGTAGATTATGTTATTCCTCATCCAGTGCATCCCTTCCATCCTTCAATCTCCTCTCATGCATCTTCTCATCCTGTTCCACCTCCGCCTCCAACTCATCCTTTAGCCAGTGCAGCTGCTCCGATACCACAGCATCTTCCTGCAACACACCAGCCTATATCCCATCACATCCCTGCAACGGCACCTCCAGCACAGCGGCTACATCCTCATGAAGTGATCCAGAGGATGGAGGTCCAGAGAAGAAGGATGATGCAACACCCAACGTATGTCACAAATTTACTCAGAACAATATCTAAACATATAATTCGTTTCCCTCAGGTTTGTAAAATATTGCATGTGAATCTCAAACTGTTGATTGCATGGCTAGGAACGATTGGTATGTAAAGACTCTTCTTACTACTGTCAGAGTCACATGAGCTTTAAGACTGAGCTTGTTCCGTTACTCCTCTCAATAGTGTCTCCAGGTAAGGCACCAATGGGGCATGGAAGGGAAGGTAAGCTGATGTTTCTCTTGCCCATTACTCATCCTCCAGGTAACAGGCAGAAATTCCTTTTCCAGCTGGCCAGCCTAGAAAGTACATCATCAGCTCCTTCCAAATGTTTTCCTCGACAGTGTGTTTTGCCTTCTCAATTCTGTTAGGATTCTTTTTACCTAACTTATGCTTTAAAATGAAACAAACAATTTATCGTAAGAGACAGCTTGCCAGGTTTAATTCAGATTTAACCTTAGATACTTCCCCAGCTTTACTATGCCTTTATACCTTTATAAGAGAAGGAAGAAACTGAGTAATATCTGCATGAGAATGTGACCAATGTTGAGAGGTAGCTTTAGTGATACTCTTTAAAAGGCGCTACTGTTGCTGTTGAACTAGATTTGTGACACTAGAAATCAGGTCAGTACTGGCTTGGTATTCCATCACAAAATAAATGAAGCTATTTTAATTCTGGAGATAATGCTTTTAAATCTCCAAGAGACTTTCAAGAATGAGCTCTCTATTTGTTGCTCCTAACTTTGTTATACAAATTTTACTGGTAACTAGCTTGAAACTGACTTACAAGTTTATGTGTAAACAACAGTTTGCCTTAACTGCAACTTTTGAGATGGTTTGTGAGTGATTCATAGAAGTATCAATAGGCAGCAACTGCTCACAAAGTGACATATGACAGACTTTGCCCCTGTCCCCCAGGAAAGTCAAATAGAACCCTGCCTTCTCAGTCGTTGAAGGTGTGATCTGAACCTACACCTGTTCTTCTGCTATCTTTGCTATGCAAATGGCATAATGTCTAACACCCTACCCTAAACATACAGGCATGCTGCCTGTGTATGCTCATGGTTATGTAGTTATAGCCAAAAATTAGTGTTGGAACATTCAAGACAGTGAATGTGAGAGAGGAAGACAGCATTTACCAGTTCTGGGAACTTTCTGGTTGTTTGGAGATCGGAAATGTAAATATTGGCATTCCTTAGCCTAGTGAATTGTATTTTCTTTATCAGCATTTGACTATAGTTTCTATAATAAGTTCTTCCTTGACATTTTCTCCGAAGTTGCCCATCTTGGGTTAGAGTATGTCCATTTGCTCAGTATGGTTTCCTCCTCTATAGTTTTGTTTTGTAATCTTATGAAATTGTTCCACCCTTAGTCTTTCTTTTCCATTTTAGTCATCATACAAATTATGTGCAAAATCAATATTGTTGGTGTCTTGGCCCAACCCCTTATAAATCAGATTATACTCTGACAACCAGAAACTTGTGTATATTCACTCAGTTATTTAATACACAGACTGAGGCTGCCAGCAGACTTGCAGTTCCTTCTGTTCCATGTCCTCTCAAAGTGTTCTTAAGATATTGTTGCATCCTTCATTTCTAGAAATAACATATGGGATAGTCTAGCTGGTAGACCTTCTGTCTAACAATATAGGATTCTTTTGGGATTGGAAACAGAGAATGGTTAGTCCTCACTGTCACGTCTCAAGTGTGGGTGCAACAGGTGTAGTCTCCTTAGGCTCTTGGAATCAGCCACAAGATGTGCAAAAGGTAGTGTGTGAAGGTGCATTGCATTTGCACAACATAGGAATTTTCTGTCTATTTTCAATCTGATCACCCACATTATACTAGGATTGTGGGATAGACAGCCTAGGAATGTTACATTCACAGAAATCATTTCAAAGGTATTTCTTTTAAATTAAGACTCATTTTAGGAAAAATGGGCCTATATGACATTCAATTTTTATGGTACTATGAAAGTTGTTCTGCTATTTTTAGCAAAACATGTTTTTCCCCAGAGTTATTTGATAAACTGAAGGGAGGTGAGACTAGGAGTAGTTTCCGCTGATAGGTCTGTACCACTGTAGAAAACTAATCGTTCTGACGGAATTTATACAGGCTTCACAGATTTCTCTGGAGAAGTGTCAATTTACAGTGATCAGAACAGTGTGCTGTTAAGTAACTTTGTACTACTTTAGACATGTAGATTTACAAAATGTCTAGTCCACTTTATCAAGTATTTTAAGGTGGTACTGAATCTGAAGACAGTGTACTGCTTTGGGCAAAATCCCGAGTTTCTGCATTGAGAAAACAAACAAAAAAACAATGACAACAAAACCCAAACAACAACAAAAACACACTTTCTGCATTGACAGCAATGGAAAGAAAAATACCAATCCATTTATTTCTGTAACTGAGAAATGGTAAAGTAACAGAAGTCAGCCAGCAGGTGTTGAAGATTTTTTCCAAAACTGTAGTTGTTCTATACCAGCTGACATGGAAAAAAACTGTGTGCTCTTCTTAGTACTTGAGCTGTGATACAAACATGTTTCAAGGTCTGATTAGTGTATTAAATTTCCTCTAATTGTGCTTGCTAGTATAGTTTTACTAGAAATAAACTTCATCAAGCTGTGAATGACTATGGATCTCAACATGACCGTTATGTGGACTTTGCTTTCCTACCTGCAGTTTGAGTTTGGGATTAAACACTTTGTCAGTCCTTTTGTAGTCACGTCTGCTGAGTAAAGGGCAGATCACAGTCGCTGAAGCTGGTCTCGTCTTTAAATATGAAATCTGTATTATAATTAGTTTCTGACTCATATCTAAAGTTGAAATTGAAACGCTCTATGGGGAGTTATTTTTTTTTTTTTTATTTTAAATGCATTCCACTAATTCAGGCTGTAATGTTTTGATTATGGGTGTTGCTTTCTTGATACCAATAACTACATTAAATTAACTGTTGCTATTTTATGTTGTTCAGACGTGCTCATGAACGGCCTCCTCCGCATCCTCACAGAATGCATCCGAATTATGGTCATGGGCATCACATTCATGTGCCTCAGACAATGTCTTCCCATCCTCGACAAGCTCCAGAGAGATCTGCCTGGTTAGTTATCAAATACTATTTTAGCTCTTTGGGACTCAAGACAAAAGACCAGAATGTGCTGATCACAGTGTGGATAATGCTCGCTGTGATTTTAGGAAGTGCTGCGTCCACCTGTACTTTAAAAGCTGTATATGTTCATATGGGTTTGAAATACTGCTTTGAGTACTCAGTATCTTAAATATATTTCTAGGGGGTTTTATCCATTCCTTTTAGAGTGGAATGGTGTGTTGCTGACTCTAGATAGTTACTTCAATAATTGATTTTAAAAGAGGCAAGTAAAACATTGCTGAAGACTCTTACTGTATTTATGTTCTTTGTAAAATAGAGGTTTGGATTTGAGTTACAAACTAATTTATTCTTTCACCTGTCTGAACTTATCTAAAATTGCATCAGGCCCACTCGTGAAAGTTTCATTAAAGTTCTGTATTATATTTTTTATTAAAAACATTCTCAACTGTTAGGGAAGAGGTGCATGCATGAGAGCTGCTGTTCCTACAGCACAAGCTACAGAGGAGGCTCCAGACTGATAATATTACTGGGCACAATAATGGTAGAGTTGTCTCTAGCGATTTATCATACTAAATCTTCACAGCTGATTTTAAAACAACTTTTAGTTATAGTAGGCTTAAGATTGTTCTTAAGTAAGATGTAAATAAGTTTAAAGAAATTCTTACGTAAAACTGTTAACGGTAGGTGCGCTGTGTTGTATGCTTTCCAAAGCAGTTGAACTGGAGTCAGGATGTACCTTTACTGTAATGCCACTTTCCTTCATGTGACAGGGAACTGGGAATTGAAGCTGGTGTGACTGCAGCCACTTACCCTCCAGGGCCCTTGCATCCCCACTTGGCCCACTACCATGCACCTCCTCGACTTCATCACTTGCAAATAGGGGCTCTTCCTCTAATGGTAAGGAGATAACTCATGAGAAGTGATGATCATTGATCATCGTAATTATTTTGTTTGTCAGTAAAATTATTTTAAGGTGTTTACTGCATTTGACATGTATACATTGCTGGAAAAGTTAGTGATTCAACTGAAGAAGAAAATATTCCAGTGTTTCTCTGTGTGTTGCTCCCCGATGGTGAAGCTAGAAAAGGCTCACGTCTAATAAGAGAACACAGTTTAAGACACTAACATTTCTAACTTCAGCTCTTGTAAATGAAACCTATTTGAATTAATTTGTCACTTGCATTGCAATGCATTGACCCTCTGCATCTGATTTTTAAAGTTCAGATTTTTCTTTAATGAGTTTTGGATTGTTAAAGGTACCAACTTTCCACCCAGTGCATGAGGATTAGCACTGGTGCTTTATTTTTAAGGTGTGTATACAGCACAGCTAGAATTCCATCTAGAGATTTGGTTGTTTTCAAATAATATTTGATATTCATCAACCTAATTTTGTGTGACTATATATAGTTTTGTAGCATGAAGTTTTACAAGCAACAAGAAGTGTGAGGGTAAACTAGTCCCTTGTTACACATGATTTTTTAAATCTACAGTAGAAAACCAAGGAAAATCAGTATACTTTGACTTTTATGGAGTATTTATTTTTGAAAGAAAGTTTTGTAGGTTCATATAAAATATTCTTAGTTTTGTCTAATGAAAATTCATAGGCACACAAATCTAGTTTAATGGAGCATGTTTAGTGTTTCTGTGTGGTATTCTGTATGGCTAACCCATATTATTTAACCTTCTTAAAGCTAGATAATCTAATCAAAATTGTGGGCTCCTCTGTAAGTGAATGCCAAAATTGTAATTAAAAATCAGCCTACAAGCCTTGACCATCAGTAGCCAGAATTGACATCTAGGAGTTGAACTGTAAATTTACAATCAGTGCTGTAATAGCTGTCTCTTCGTAGTCTGGTATTACATTGCTTATTCCTTGCTGTTTAACTGAGAAATATGATAATAATCCTCAAGTAATTTCCTGATAAATCAAGGCTGGTCATTCATTGATGCACAGCTTGCATAATTAACCACAGACTTTCTAGAGCAGTCTGTAGAGTTCAGTATTTTAGTTTAGCCAAAAAGGTTCTTACTGCATAACCGTTTCTCCTGTGCATAATCTATTCAAATTAAGTTTTTCTTCGTTCTTCTTCAGTTAGGTGTCTGGTATATTTTCAAGTGGATGAAAAATGGCTTGCCTCTCTTACACTTATTTCATGTGTTGTACTGTAATAGATAACATCAGTTGCTTTCAGTTCTCAAAGAGAAAGGTCCCTCCTTAATAGTTCAAGGAACTGCAGTTGCATTATGAGGCAGCAGGTTAAACGTGCCTATTTTATCTCATTTTCTGTCAGGGCTAATGAGGCAATTATGGGATTTACTTCCACTATTGCTGTGAAGTTTCTAGAA
The DNA here is from genome assembly GCF_037038585.1 of Patagioenas fasciata. Classification (NCBI taxonomy): domain Eukaryota; kingdom Metazoa; phylum Chordata; class Aves; order Columbiformes; family Columbidae; genus Patagioenas; species Patagioenas fasciata. The sequence continues at coordinate 11,769,837 of NC_092531.1, read as the reverse complement.
ATGTCAGAGTTCACCTGATCTTTGTATTACAGTACGATGAGAAACTTTTAATTGGGTTTTAATTTTCATAAGGGTATTCCTGCAACTAAAATGTTACACAAACAAGTAGTTAGGACCCCACTGTTTATCTTCTTTTTAGCAGCAGAATGGAAGAAAGCTGTGATAGAGAATCTTCAGAAGTATCTTCTGAATAATAAAATACTTACAGGGGTCTTGCCATTCTGCTCAGTAACTGCTCTTACTAATTGATAAAGGTGTCAGATGGAACAGGGTTTTTTAGCTCTAGAGTTACATTTGTGCATGTCTAACAGTAATTCATGAATCGCTGGACAAAATGGAACAGAAGTTGTTTGTCTGTAGAGTTTTTGTACACACTACTGTCAGCGTGTTTTGCAGCACGGAGACTGCTATAAGCAGCACTTAACTGTTTGGGGTCTGTTTTGAACCTTGCTGTGATCAGATCGAGTGTTGCAACTTTGGAGTTGTGTTTTGAGACTAATTTTAAGTGTACTTGTATTACACACACTAGAAGAACACAAAGGCAGGTTAGAGCACTGCTAGAAGTTACATATGCAATGAGTTCGAAGCATTACAATTGCCTTTTGGTGATTCTACCCCTTCTATGGCAATAATGATAGCCAAAGCTTTCTTAATTTGCATGTGTGTAACAATATGGCAGATCTGTTAGCAAAATTGACTTTGAATAGAGACCAAGCAGTCAGTGAAGTTTTTTATCTAACACACTTAACTGGATATTAAACAAAATTACCATTTTAGTTTTTATTAAAGAGCAACATTAATTGCAGCTGTCACCCAGGTTTTTCATTGTAACTTTAGGAATAGGGGCAGGGGAGAAGAGGCTAAGCTATGATTAGAGTCCCTCTGCTAAGTGATTAATGCAATGAGGAGTGCTTTCTTCCCTTCAGTAAGTACGGTACTAACTAGCAACTTACAAGGCTCATTAGTTGTATTCTTGATGCAAATGTCATTGGATGTTATATTCTCTATTGTGGGGAAGCAGTCTTAATGTAACTCATGCAGCTCAACTAAAAAAATCCATTTGTGTTAAATCCACTTTCTGAAATACCCTACTGCCCAATACGCACTGTGCATTTTTTCTCTCTTCAGGAGCACTAAAACCCCTTCAGACTACTGCCAGACCATAAAGGGCATAATGGATTATTTCGGCGTTAATGACACTAGTATTGTGATACATCAATTTCAGTTTTTAGTTGGATGCAGATGACCTAATCTTCATCTAGTCAGTGGTGGAATGAAGGCTGCAGTTTTAACCCTCAGGAGACAAAATGATAATGTTGGGGGAGAGAATTAGTGTTCAGCAGCTTTGAGAGTCCAAACAGAAGATGGGGGAAACAAGGATGGGAATTTCCATGGTGTAATCAGTTGAGACGGATGTTAAAAGGAATGTGACTTTTTCATACTGAACTATCTACCAGCCGTAATTCTGACTAGCCAGATCATTCTTAGGGCTGTAGCACATATCCAAGCAGGATTCCTTTTTCCTGTTACTTCAGGAAAGAAAAGGCATCTTAGTTTGTAGTGAAATCTGGAAGCACAAAAGTCCAAAAAGAAAACTTCAGATGTTTCTAAATTGGGCCTGAGGACACCCTGAAGGTGTCCCATCCTCTGTACTGCCATCTCTACTGTGTCTCATCTAAAGTTGGTTTATAATTTCAAATATGATATTTCTAACATTGAGGCTTCAAAAAATAAGGAAGGATTAGAAAAACTGAGAATAGTGTGTTATAAAGTTTTAAAAATCTGCAGACATTTATTTAGAAATTGTAGTTCAGCTTTGAAACAGGAACTTGTTCTGAACATGAGTTTGTTATTAGGACACTGAAAAAAAAATCAGTGCTTTATGGTTTAAATCTGCTCTGCTAAAGAAAGGGTTGTTTTATGAATTGAATTTGTTCCTTTATGTCATTTAGTGGGAAGTGGAAAGGTTAAAACTAGAATGTCTTCTTTCTCCCCATAAACTGATAACTAAATTTTAAATGGAATGTAGAACTGAAGTGGACAGTGTTCCCTTTGTGACTTTTAACTTAGTATACTTCTGCTAGGTGAATATCAACTGGTCTGGGATTGTGACCATTTAAAACTTAAGTGACAAAATTGCCACTGAGTATTCTATCCAGCTTGTAGTTTTTAAAACATGCAAATCTGTCATATGTACAATTTTCAGATCATATTATGCATAGTAGTGGCATTTGGTGGTGGGTGGTGTTTTGGTTTGGTTGGGTTTTTTTAGTTTCTGTTTTATAAAAAATACCTTAAATAATGGAGGCTATCTACATGCCTCTCAAATTATTTCAGCTACCTGTTAAAGAAGCTCCTGGGATATGCTGTTCCAGTCTCTTGACTCCAGCTGCTTCTGCCTTTTTCAATAGTGTTTTGTTGATTGTGGATTTCAGGGGAGGGAAATGACCTGGATTTTACAGTTTGCTAGCTATGGTGCAATGATCTCTATAGGGTGATCCCTGAGAAGTCTCCTTAGTTTATCTGTGAACCTAACTGCAGCTTGCAGTTTAAAAACAGTAAGTTACTTATTAACTTAACCTCTCTCAGGTGTTATGTATCCAGCTTTCATATGCTGTCCCCCCTTTTTTTCTGTTTCATAGCCTTACTGTTTTGTTCCTTTAACTCTTGAGTGATGCAGAGTAGTTGAGGCTGTCTTTACACTTAGTTGTGAAAATTGGGAGGGATTTGGAGGTACCGGCCAATAGGTGCCAGTACATTATGGTAGATGTGTGCTGGTCAGAATATCATCACTAAGAGTGCAGTCCTGTGGGCATCACAGCTCTAAGAGATGCAGCTGTTCCATACAAAAAAGCTAGCTAACTTGCTGTAAGATATCTAAACATTTAGTTAGCTTAAAGCTGTAACTTAAAGTAGCAATAGTATTTCAAGGGGAACTGTAGGTTTGAAATAGCCTTGATTAGCGACCTCAAATTTAACTGCATTTTTCAAATAAGAAAATGAGCCTTTGTAGTGCAGCTGCTGCTTTTTTTCTTAATATCAACACAAATCACTGTTTTCAGTTTTTTGTAGAATATAGACTGTTGTAGTGTGTTCATTTTATCATCCCCTCAGATGCAGGTACAGTTAGCTTTTAGCTATGCAGAACACATTACTTGTTCCTTCACAGTGTCTCTCTATGAATACTGCAACTTTACCTAGTTTGAATTTGGCTTATTAAGATATTGATGAGCTTTACTTCTGGAGTATTGATGTGGACCTAAGCAGTTAACTGGATAAGTTTATTGTTTGGATTTGTTTTAACCTGTATGGAGATCATACTTAATGTGAACCGTTGAATAAAAGGTTGGGCTGAACAAGATAAGTAATCCCATACAATGCAAGAATCTCCTCACTGACTGTGGCAACTGAAAGGCAAAAAGGTCCTGGAAAGATGGAGGGTGTTTAAAGGAAGGTACCAAGGAAGAAAATCTTTCCTGCAGGTTAGTTGTTGAAAACTGTTTCAGAATGTTTGTGTTGAAGTGGTTCAGCTTTAGCCTTGAATAAGTTGCTGCAAATTTTTGTGGTAGTGAGAAGTGGCGATAGAAAGTGTAAAACCAGAAACAGATTATATTTGTTCTACAAGAAACAAACACCTCTTGGCAAACCTGTAGTGGAATTTGCAGGTTCAGACTATGGCGATTTAAAGTATATATTATAATTTGACTGTGTCTAAAAGACAAGCACTTAGGGCAGGCTGGCATTACCTGTAACTCTTTCTTTGTTAGCTTTAAGCTTTTTCTTTTTTCTTATGTTCAGTATGAAAACTTACTGAAAACACACGTCTGTTTGTGTGTGAAGCTGTTTCAAGAGAGCTGGAATCTTCTCTTTGCATTTGAAGGTTGAGGGTAGTTGTCACAGGGATTTTAGTTAGACTGCTCTTACTTGGGCATTATTGATAGTTCGCTCTTGCCTGGTTTTCCTCTAGCTTGTAGTCACAAATAGAACTAGAAGAGCCTGTGCATAATGTATGTTTAGATAATTTTGCAGAGATGTTACGCCATTCCCCATCAGGATAATATGAAGGCAAATGTATTAGCATGATAATGTATTGTCCCACCCCAAATTATACTGAATCAATATATCGGCATAAAATCTCTGTGAATATACTCTGTGTGTTGCATAACAACGTAGATCTTTAAATTGATACACTGTTGTTTTCAGCAGTTATCCTGTCTTGCTTGTTTCTCATCTCCAGCTCTAATTAGTACTAGGCCAACAGATATTTAGGCTGCTTATGAGAGAGGCTCCTTCTGTATTAGGATTCTGGAAATATTCTGAAAGTTCAGTCTTCAGTTTCTGTTACTCTGGTTTGTAAAAATCTAATACTAATACTGTGGTTGTGTTTGTGGCTTATATTGGTACTACATGGTCATCATTTAAGAAGCACCACGTAAACTGCTTTAAAATAATTAGATTCTATTATTGTCTGAAAAAAAAAAAAAAAAAAAATAGGGTAGAGAATGTTTTTTCTGTCCCAGTCAGCTTTTGGTTACCAGGCTGGATTTGAAAAATACAGAAAGGTAGTGTATTGGTGTGTTGTGTTATGTGAGTAACTGTGTAGGCCTATGCTTTGCCACAATGCATTCATTTAGTTTTACACCCTTATTTATGTTAAGCTTGGAAGTGTCTTCTGGAAATACGAAAAGCCAGAGATGAATACCTGACTTCACAAATAATATCTGGAATGTCTGACTTGTTGACAGCCTCATGAGATTAATTTTGAACTCATATACAGCAGCAGAGGTGTTACCAGCTGATAGCACAGAAGGGAAGATAGTACTTCTCAAGTGCTTTATTTCCAAAAGCGCTGCTGCTAACGGTCCTCCTATCAGTGCAGTCTACATGTTTAAGTCAACTGAAGCTGCTGATCCTTGGAGGTTTTTTTCACCTGTTCATGAAGAATTGCTGCTGGCATGTTTCTGACAAAAAGTCAATACCATTATTCACTCATCTTTCAGGGGTAAAAGTACAACACGGAGGCCCTGCTGTGAAGGTGGTCCTTAGTGTTTTAACTATCTTTCTGCTTTCCTCTATGAAAAGCACTGGTGCTCTACGTGCCTGTAGAGTATATCACTTGACACTGATATTTTGTTCACTGCTTGTATCTCTTAATATGCAAGGAAGGCAGTGGATTCTTGAATATAGAGTTGCCTGTGACTTTACATGCAAATCTTGAGTGTTACCTTTTTTAATCTGCCTCTAAATTTGATTATCTGCTTCTAAATTCAAAGTGTGTCTGAGGATGTTCAGTTGTTTTGGGTAAGATAAGGATATTGGCTGTTTTTTCCTCGAATGAGTGATAGCCTTGCTGCTTCCGTGGTACCAAAAAATTACATTTGCGAATCTATAGCAAGTCCTTTTTGTAACTTCAGATGTAGCTTTTAGATGTTTTGTTTCCAAAAACAAGTGGATATTTATGGCACTTTGTAGAAAGTGGGTTGAGATTTTGAGACTTGGGAAGCGAGACCAAGCAATGTGTAAAGCAGATAAGGAGAGATTATAATAGAGGATCTAGTCTCACTTCTGCTTTGCTTCTGGTTATGTTTAGAGAACTCGGAGTGGTGTTGTGTTACCCCGTCAGTTAGAATTGTATGCTCAAGCTGAGGATTGTAAAATAATAAGTGATTCAATAAAAGCAAAGGGATCTTAAATTTTACAAAGTGAACAGTAAAGTACTGAAACTGTTCTGAATAGGTTTAACTTAACATCTGCTGTTTGAATAGGTACCAGACATGGCGGGCTACCCTCACATCCGTTACATTTCATCGGGATTGGATGGAACATCATTCAGAGGCCCTTTCAGGGGCAATTTTGAGGTTTGTAATAGAACAAAACTAGATATATGTCAAAATATGTCATGAAGGGAGTATGGGGAGGGTGTATGGTAGAGCCAGTTCTATATATAGATATAAAAGAATCATCAAGAAAAAGCCCTTTATTTATAGAATGACCTCACTATGGTAAACTGGGATAAAAACCTGTTGAAAAGTCAGTCAATAAAAGGTACCCTGGACAGTGTAGGCGTAGGCGGTTATTAACTGACAGTACATCTTGCTCTGCACGCCAGCCCAGTTAATCGGATGTAGCGTTCACATGATATCTTGGTCAAAGCTAGTGGTGTCTCTGAATAACTGTGCCAGGATCCCCCTTGCGAGGGTGAAACTTGGCAACTTCAGCAGTGCTGTCATGTTTATCTAGTGCAGGAATTGAAATGGAGAGAAGGGAAAAAAAGAGAGAAAATAAAAGGTATCAGATGCAGAGAGTTAATGATCTAGTCCACTGAAAACATTTTCAGTGACATCTCATGGTTCTAATAAACTTATTGCTGGAGAAAAATCAGTCATGATATTTCAACTTAAGGAACTTTTTTTCTTCTAAGCCTTAATGAAGGCAAATAAAGTTAGAAAGCAAATATCTACGAAGTGCATTAAAATTGCATTTTCCTCACTAGACACGCAAGTACATGTGAAGATAGTGATAATCATTCCTAGGTGACAAACAAATTCTATTTTTTTTTTAGTAGTAAAATAGTGTTTCCCTATAACTTAAAATACCAGGCAGTGTTGTGTGGGTTTTTCTACAGAAACCAAACACTCTTCCCACACAACACACTCTTTTCTGCTTTGCCTATATTCAAATAAAGTTGGGAATTGAAAGTTTGTCATTCTGCAAATGGGTTAGAATAAAATTAATATTACTCAAGTTAGTTGAAATAACAGTTCTTATACTGTTTATTCCTTGATAATATTTTAGGAGCTGATTCACTTGGAGGAGCGATTAGGCAACGTGAATCGTGGAGCAACACAGGGAACTATAGAAAGATGCACATATCCACATAAATACAAAAAGGTGAGGATTTCTCAAATTGTGTCCTGTCTGTAATATTTCTTTGTAATAACATTTACGTTTAGCTTCAATCTGCAGAAATGGCAGCTTCAATGTGTGCATATTTTCTGTATTTTGAAATTTCAAGGACTGTAAGCAAAGCTTACCACGATACTACTATCACAAAGATAAAAATTTGGTCCCTAGATAAAGAGCTACTCTAATGTGATAAACAAAAGTATTTTGCTATGATTTAATAGCTTGTCCAGCAGCTGTGAATGGCCTTGTGAGAAATGAAATAACTGTTGGTAATAGCTATATTGTCAACAGACTTCAGTGAGAACTTATTTAATAAAGTAAAACTTTAGTTCTGCAATAAATTGTTCATTTTGCTTGCCTGCTTGGTGTGTATCATTTTAACATTAGGAAGATGTGGGACACTAGGAAATTTTGAATCTGTCAGAGTTTTGGCAACTTGTCTTTCAGTTGGAGTTTATTATACCGTAATATATAGAATCCCTTCCACGTTTATGTGGTGTTCTGTCACACTTAATAGTGACTTAAGATACTAGGTTTGAAAGGAATTTTTTTGCCTGTTCATGAATTAAATGGAGATGTTTATACATGTACCACACATAAAAGGACTGGTTGCAACAATATTAATATATTCACAGTTCAGTAGACTTTTGTTATTAACAATAGTTAAATAAATATGAAATGTCCTGTGATTTTGCTCCAAGTGTTAGTTCTTGATTCATTTTGGTTCATATACATTTGAATAAATATTATAAAATGTTTTCAAAGTAGTATGTGTTGAATAATGTATTAAAAACAGATTTTACTCAGTTTGTCAATAATGTCATCTCTACTAATAAGGTAACAACTGATTGGTTCTCACAGAGGAAACTGCACTGCAAACAAGATGGGGAAGAAGGAACAGAAGAAGACACAGAGGAAAAGTGTACCATCTGTTTGTCTATATTGGAGGAAGGTGAAGATGTCAGGTAAATAGTACCACTGAATATGATAATATTAGTGTTCTGGATTTGAGACCACACGTACTTGAACAATACTCCCTAGGTTAACAGTTACAATTAAAGACTACCTGTCATTGAACTAATAAATAAAACAAGTTGCAATTGAAAATACACATTTTTTAGTCTGTATTGACAATGAGTAAAATGTAGGTTATTTTCTTATGGTCTTCCATAAGCTGACTGTCTGTCTTCTAACATGAGCCCAAGCTGACATCCTGAAGTAATCAGGACTGTCAAATTTAGCTTTTCTGTAATATTGCTACTTAAGCCATAAGAAGTTTAAACCAATGTAATACAGCAGAAGCCAGCTGTTGCTTGACTTCACTGTCCATATCTGTTTCTTCTTGGAAGCAGACAGAATGCAGGTTCAACTAGAAAGGCTGGTGAAACTTGTGGAGAAACACGCATGTGCAAAAAGCAAAACAGCAAAATGCACATTACCATTTTTCCAGTGGGTATGTTAGTGTGGAAATGCTTTATTAACACAGATGTTTTTCTGTTCTGATGACAGGCGCCTTCCATGTATGCACCTTTTCCACCAAGTATGTGTGGATCAGTGGCTGATTACTAACAAGAAGTGCCCCATTTGCAGAGTGGACATTGAGGCCCAGCTGCCCAGTGAAAGTTGACACTGCTTTCCAGAACTCTTGTCCTCCCTCTCACTCCCTCTCATCCTTCCTGGTACTGCAGTCAACCAAAGATGGCATGACTTCCCTGCACAGGTTTGGAAGCATTGAACCTAGAGTGCTGGCTCTGCTATATGGTACAACTAATGCTAGACCTACGGTTTGTGTAGAAGACAGTTGAGTTTCAGTGTATTTATAAAACTTTTTTTTAGGTTTTACATTTTTTCTTTTACTTCATTACTGTATTTTTGCATGGTTCCTTGTATTGCGTTTGTTTGCACATATTATGGGCTTTGTGACCCCAAACTTGCAGGCAAGATTAGCTGCTTTAGTAAGTAGAATTGTGTGGTCTGGTTTTTTTTGTTCGTTTTACATAGTATCGAGCTTTTGAAAGTATGATTTCACTCATTACTAACCTCGAATTCCTTAATTTAATCAATCATATATTTTAGTTTAAATGTATAAAGATCATCTAGAAAAGGATAATAATATGTATTGAGACATTCCTTAATTAGGAAAAAATGGCTGCTGTATATTTACAATATCAGTTCTGAGTCAGATAACATCCTTAATACTGGGAACAGAATATGAACTGTATTCAGTTTGACTGATAATATAGCATACTCATCACCGGAGTTATTGTCTGATCAGATTTTTGTGTTTGTTTTTAAAATTTCAGCACAATGCAGATATATTTGAATGTCAATATTAAACATTTAGACTGCTGTTCGGATTGTATTTATCATTTTCTTCCTATGTCTAGAAATTTGAATCCCTAACTTAAATATTTGCTGCTGTGAAACAGCTCTAGTGAACACTAAATGTTGATTTCAGTTAGCTGGATTGTAGATACTTGCAGATCGAAAGAATTATTAGGGAAGTGGAAAAAGAGCTTTGAATCTGTTTGGTCTTCTGCTAACTTAAGTTGAAGTATCTGCGCACATTGAGGGTGGGTGTGGTTTGGTTTTTTTTTTGTGGTTTTTTTCTTTGTTTTTTAATATGAAACCATTCAATAAGGACTTAGAGCTGCAGGGGTTTTGGGGGTTTTTTGTTGTTTTTTGTTTGTTTTTGTTTTTTAGTGTTTCTGTTTGGGGGGTTTGACAGATATACATGCATTCATAGAACTTCTAAGGATTCCAGGCTCGTCTTGGGATTTTTATTAGTTTTAAAGTTAATAAAGTTAGCTAAATCTACTTGTCTCTTGTTTTATTTTTCATTAGTAAATGGAAAGCCTGTAAATTTCTGTAGAAATTGAGACACAAATTATGTGGTTACCTAGTTTTTGCCTTGATCATAGATTCCCTCTTTATAAATTACCAACAGTCCATCACTGATTGAAATATTTTCTATAGTTAAGATTTGCTGCATAATATAGTATATAGAATTAAGTTATAATGTACTAACATTTCGCCTTTGGAGGAAGTTTTAGTCCACATCAGGATTCAAATTGCTCATCAACATTCTTTCGCATATGATAGATTATAGTTTATTTAAATGTGCTCAACATTGCAAAATGCAAGTGTGCAAAAACATTTGAGACAGTATTACTGTCACTTTGGAAAAGATGTTCCTCGGGGATCATATATGCACATGTCAATAAGCTTGCATTAAGCCACCTGCTTTGTAAGTGGATTGAATAATAAATACCTTCAGTTTCTCTTGTATTTGTCTTTCATAAGCAGATTAAGTGTAAAATGGTTTACAGTAAACCTAGAAGATGAACTGTTGTGTTTACACTAAAAAAAGTGATCCATTTATAAATATTACCTTACCTAATTTGATGCCTGTTTTTGTCTGGTTAAAGCTGCTTCCTTTTTTTTTAATCAGGAGTAGCATTTGGTAGTGCAGTGTCTATTGCTGGCAACAACCACCACCTCTGGCACTGAGGCTTTAAGTGGAGATAAATGTTATTCCAGAATGTGCGGTAAACTGACATTTTCAAGCTTAACTGCATAGCTAAAACTGAACTTAAAACCACTTTATGCTTGTACGATGGGCGATAAGGGAGAGAAGCAACATGTGATTTGACTGCTTCAAAACCTGACATGGTTTTATGCTAAAGCTTCTTGAACATTATGGCTGTAGGAAACTGAAAGTGAGTATGAAGTTAAAGCTGCATTGGTAAAAATGAATAAAAATAACTGGAAGGACTGGACACACATGTTCTATTCTTCAGTGACTGTTGAAAAGGAGGGAAGTTAGTTGACCGCTGATGCTTGAAGTCTGATACTCACTTTTAAAAGTTTCCGAGAAGGTACTTGAGAGACACAGGACAAAAAAAAAAAAAACACAACAGGGCCTCTGTTATAATTGAGACCCTGGGTATGTGATAGAATCTACTTTAGCTTCCTCACAGGACAAAGAAGCACAGGTTTGGGGGATTTTTTTTGTTTGTTTGTTTAATGAAATATTTTATGCACCTGATTTGGGTGCCTGGTACTAGAGGTATTTTAGTGGTCCATGAATTGACTTGTTTTATAACTGCTACTGATATTGTCTTGCTTATAAATGTGTGCATAACATTGTAATGTGATGTTGAACACTTAGGTATTTGCCAGGAATCACAGTGTTCTGATCTTACTATTGCAGGGGCTAATAAAGCTGCAACCTACTTCTATTCCAGAAAGTTGTGACTTAAGAATAATATTTAAGGGAAGGAAAAAGAATAGGCTTTTGATTATGAAAATTTCCACCACTTACTGTGCTTTATATGCTTAGATGCATTGCCTTAAGTTTTCTGCAGCATCTTTGACTTTAAAGATTCTCAACAGTATGCATCAAATTACTTTTCATATAAAATTCCATTGTCAAAAGAAATCCTTTTGTATGCAATAAATAAAATGTTAGACTGGTATCATTAAATCTGTTTTATGTAAGGTTTTTTTCCTTTTGCCTCGTTTTGCCTTTCCATGTCTTGATCTGTAAAAATTTGTTTACACTTGTATTCTTACAGATACTGTGTAAGGAACAATTCTCTCAGTGAAGGATCAGCATTTAGCCACTGTTAAAAATGTTGACAAACAGAACCATCTAGAACCTAGGAATCAAGGAAAACTTCCCTTAGGAAGGATTTAAAAATATTAACTTGTGCATACGTGAGTAAACCTAATGCTCCCAACAGCGGAGATTGCAGAATAGTTGTTATTGGACTTCTCTGTCAGTGTAGAGCTGAAGTTCCTGAGTCTCAGGACTAGTTATTAAGATGTTAGTAGTTCATTCCTAGCTGGCCAGCATGCCTTCCTCGAGTCATGTGTGAAGTTGAAAATAAAAGCTGTGACATGCATCTGCCGGTTTCCCACAGTGCAGAGTGCGGTTGTGCTCAGTAAATGCCCCTCCTGAGCCGGGCCCGGCCTCATCCGCCTCCCAGCAGCTGAGACGGCCGTGGCCATCGCGTGTTTTTGCGGTAGCCGCACAGCTGTCGGTCGTTCTCAAGGCAAAATCTCTTGTTTTGTGGCCTTGGGCTCGTCTAAACATGATGTGAAGCACCTGCGCCGCCGCCCCCTCGCCTCCTTCGCCGCCCCTAACAGGCCGTGGCTGGCCGGAAGGTGTTCTAACCGTTTCCTGCTTGGGATGGGCCTGAGAAGATGGACCAATCGGGCACGTGCATCCTACGAAGCTGCCCAATAGGGAAGCGGGAGCGGTTTTAAAGGGAATCGCGGCGGCGAGAGGCAGCAGTTGCTGGTTTTGCTCAGGCGAGAGTGGGTCTGTGAGCAGAGCTGTGAGTGTGTGTGGCTGCCCCCACTGCTCCCCGTGCCCATGGCGCTCCCGGTGACACGCCGCGCCGCTGTGAGTGCTGCTTGTGGGGCGGGGACGGGAGTCGGTGCGGCGGAAGGGTCGTGCGGGCGAGAGAAGGGAGGGAGGGAGCGGGTGGGTGAAGAGGCGATGGGGTGAGAGAGAAGGGATGAGGGAGGGAGCGGGCAGGCGAGGAGGAGAGGGCGAGGGGGGGAGGGAGCGGGCGAGCGAGAAGGATGGGGGGCGAAGGCGGGCGAGAAGGAGAGGGGACGAGGGAGGGAGCGGGCAGGCGAGCCGCCCCGGGCCCCGCCGCTTTTTCCTCTCGGGCGGCTGAAAGTGGGGTCGCGGGCCGGAGCGGGCTGTGCCCGCTGTGGGGTGGGGGGGCGGCTCTCAGCGCCGTCTGTGTTAGGGGGCCTCCCGTGCTTTGGTGGGTGCGGGCAGCGGCTGCGGGGAGGCTGAGGCCCCACTGACCCTCCCGGGAGTGGCGCTGAGGGGGCGCGCGCTGCCCGCTCCCCCGGGCTGGCGGGCACGTGCACGGCGCTGCCCCCGCCCTGCCCTCGGCTCGCGCCTGCCCTGGGCCGCCCCTCCCCACAGCGCTGTAGGGCGTGCGGGAGAAGGAGGAAAAGCCGCTGAACGGGAAGGTGTGGGCACGGAATACAAGAGACCCCTTCTGCGGCGACTGTCTCAGAGCTTCAGCTAAACGCTATGAGAAACTCTCGAAGCCTGCTGGTTTCTTTGCTGTTTGTTTGGGTTTTGTATGCATAACATAGTTTCTTATTTGTGTGGTGGTACCTGTATAAGGAAGAAATTGCTGTGTTCATTGTTGTGGTTTAACCCCAGCTGGCAACTAAGCACTGCATAGCTGCTTGCTCACCTTCTCGGGTGGGCTGAGGGACAGAGAAGAATAAAAGTGAGAAAACTTATAGGTTGAGATAAAGACAGCTTAGTAGGTAAAACAAAAGCCATGCACACACGCAAAGCAAATCAAGGGATTCATTCACCACTTCCCATAGGCAGGCAGGTGTTCAGCCATCTCCAGGACAGTGGGCTCCATCTCATCTAGTGGTTACTTGGGAAGTCAAACACCATCACTCTGAATGTCCCCCCTTTCTCCTTATTTCTGCCCTAGCTGAGCATGATGTCATATGGTATTGGTCATCTGTCCCTGCTGTGGTCTCTCCCAGCTTCTTATGCACCCCTGTCCTACTTGCTGGTGGGGTGGTATGAGAAACAGAAAAGACCTTGGCTCTGTGTAAGCACTGCTTAGCCATAACTTAAACATCCCTGTATTATCAGCCCTGTTTCCTGCACAAATAAAAACCACAGCCCTATACTAGCTGCTATGAAGATGATTAACTTTATCCGAGCCAAAGCTAGCATATGAGAATACTGCTATAGTTATTAAGTGTGTCAATACAATAAATAGCTCAGTAGCAGGTAAGCAGTCTTAATGTTAGAAAGTTGTCAGTGAGGAATATCGAGACAGGGTGCATTGCTTTTGTCTTGCAACAGAGTTTCAGAGAGTACAGTACTGTCTAAATCCTACACAGCAGAGACTTCTTCCTCTGAACAGTGTGAATGGGTAGGAAACAAAAACTGGTTGAGTAATGGATAGCATGCACAGAGGTGCACTGGTACAGCGGTGGGAAGTGTATAATGGAGTTAGGCATCTGAAAATGAAGTTGGTCTCTGACTCTTAACCTGCAATTTTATTGTTTCAGCTCACTAGAGGGATGGAGAATGCTGTGACTGACCTTAAAAGTAAAGCCAAAACTCACGTTCCCGGCAAAAGGGCTGCTTTGGAAGAAATAGGAAATAAAGTTGTCACAAGAGGAACACATATAGCTAAGGTAAAGCAACATTTGAAATCTGTCTATAAGGAAAAGAAGGATTATGAGCTGCATACTAATAGTATTTGTTTTCACTTCAGAAAACAGAACCCTCCAAAGCATCCCTGAAGCCTACAGAAGGACCTAGTAAAATGACAAAAGTAACTGTACCGCCTAAACCTCCAGCGGCTGTGAATCGAGCATTCAAAGAAATTGATGTTCCAAAGGTAGGAAGTAATGATACTGTTCTGATTCTTAATTTGTTTTGTAACTTAGAGCTCTGACTTTGTACTAGTTTCTGTGTAGATGTACTTCATTTCTCTGATGATAAAGGGAAATATATTTCCCTGCCTCTGTACTGAGGTTTTGGTTTAATGCATGTTGTGCTTAAAGACTAACAGAACAGTGGCAGAAGTAGCTATTGAAGCTAGATGAAGTTTGTACTTTAACTGGCAATTGCTAGAAGGTCATGTGATTTTTGTCTGTACGGCATCTTGGTGAAAACTTGCTGTGTTAGAATGTAAGCTCAGTTTAAACTTTTATCTTAAGAAATTGTATTGCTAACAGGAAGAATGTGGAAATGAAGCAACATTGCAGCTTAAACAGTAGATAGATAAATAAGCACTATAATCTGTTCCTTAGGTTCTGTCTCCTGTTCCTATGGATGTATCTATGCAAGAGGAGGATTTGTGCCAAGCCTTCTCTGATGTATTGCTCAACAACATAGAAGACATCGATGCTGAGGATGGGGGGAATCCCCAGCTGTGTAGTGACTATGTAAAAGATATCTACCTGTATCTGAAGGATCTTGAGGTATGGCATACTGAGTGTGTGCTTCTGCAGCATAGTGTTAAGCTTGTTGCTCACACAACTCTCTCTCCAACAGTTGCAGCAATCAATCCGCCCACATTACCTTGACGGGAAGACCCTCAATGGGCGTATGCGTGCAATTTTAGTTGACTGGCTTGTCCAGGTCCACTCAAGATTCCAGCTTTTGCAGGAAACGCTGTATATGTGTGTTGCAGTTATGGATCGCTTCTTACAGGTAATGAATATGTTTTTCAGCTCGTGTTTGGATGAGGAGCCTTGTTCAAAGACTATGCTTTTAAAGGAGTTTAGGATTTATCCTTTATTTATAAACCTAAGAACCTACAAACTGTGCTCTTTGTGTAAGCTCTGTATAATGTAGCATCTTAACTCTGAGGCCATAGTCCTCTTTGAGCTTGTCATTATAGAGACACTTCTGACTTGAAGTGGAAAATCTCATTTATGTTAAAAAAATGAGCACTGTCATAATGGTATTTTAAACTGATTCATTAGAATATGTTTATCTGGAGTTTGACATTTTGGGGTCTGTTTTTTAAATTCCTATATTGCAGAGTCACCCAGTACCTCGTAAGAGGCTTCAGCTGGTGGGTGTAACAGCACTACTTCTGGCTTCTAAATATGAAGAGCTGTTCTGCCCTACTGTAGCAGACTTGGTTTACATTACTGACAATTCGTATACCAGTGATGAAATAAAAGAAATGGAGATTGTGATGCTTAAAGGGTTAAACTTCGATTTGGGACGACCTCTTCCGATTCACTTCTTAAGAAGAGCATCAAAAGCTGGTGAGGTGGGTACTTGTTCTCATTATCTAGACCTTTAGTGTATGTGTAAAGTGTTACCAGGAATGCTTCTGGCATTTTTATTGTATGATCTTACTTGCTTTCTGCTTAGACATGGGATCAAGAAATACAGGGTGTTTCAGAAAGATGGACCCAATTTGAAATGGCTGTATCTCTGCAACCACAAACCACCCCTGAATGAAACTCTTACAGTCTGTACAGCAGGTGAACATAGAGCATTTATAAAAGGTTACTAAAACTTGATAACTCATTAAACCATTTGTAAATTTTTGCGCAGTTGTACTGTTTTTGGTCCGTCGTTTTGAAACGCCCTGTATTCAGCTATGAAGCTCCACCACGTGGAGTAACATGACAGTATCACTGTGGTAGCCAGTAGCAGTTCACATTTGTATTTACTGGGGCCTGTGTTCAGTCCTAGTGGTGGTAATTTTACTGTTAGAGTAAACTAAACATACCTGGAGCAGAACCCTTGCTTTTAGAGTCATCTTTTGGTCATCAGGCTATTTCCTAGTAAAAGGGGAGCAGTGTTGCACTTTTTCATAGTATTCGGATGCAAATATTATATTATTTAAGGATCAAAATACACGCTTTCTCTTTGACCTGGCCCTTTTTTTCCCACCTCGGTAGTTACGCTTGAGTGAACTGCCTGTGCTTGAAGGGGGCTTCAGTTTCCTCAACAGACCACTAGGTGACTCTTGAAGTTAGCTGATTGCTTTAATAAGGATCTCCTGAAGTCATTTTACACTTCCCCTCCCCTTAGTTGCATTATGGAGGTAGCGCTTCTATCCCTAGTTGGGCACAGCAGTGCCTGATAATGGAGTTTTCTGTAAAATCCCTTGCTTGACTTTGTGTTTACATCCCAAATGACTGCTAAACCAGTCTGGTTTTGGCTCTGGTCTCAATTTTGAGATGAGTGCTTGTTACAGAGTATGGTCCCTAGACCTTAATCAAGAGTTTGTTGGCTATTTTTGATTTGTCGGTTAATGAATACAAAAACCAATCCTGAGTTATTATGATACAGTGAAGTGAAACTTTGTGGATTAACAAACTCTCAATCTGGTAGGCTGACGCTGAGCAACATACACTAGCAAAATACCTAATGGAGCTGACGCTGACAGACTATGACATGGTTCACCATCGTCCTTCAGAGGTTGCAGCTGCTGCAATATGCTTGTCCCAAAAGCTTCTGGGACATAGTGAATGGGTAGGTATATTAATCAAACTTGTTGCTAGGAGTTTTTTTTTCCTTCAGTCAGTTGAGTTGAACCGTTAAAACAAATACTTTAGAAAATTGTATTTAGGTCTGTAATAATGCTGGGGAGGGAATAGAGTGCACTATCAGCAAGTTTGCTGATGACACCAAGCTGGGAGGAGTGGCTGACACGGCAGAGGCTGTGCTGCCATCCAGAGACCTGGACAGGCTGGAGAGTTGGACCGGGAAAAATTTAGTGAAATATAACAAGGGCAAGTGTAGAGTCTTGGATCTGGGCAGGAACAACCCCAGGTTCCAGTATAAGTTGGGGAAAGGGACCTGGGGGTCCTGGTGGACAGCAGGGTGACCATGAGCCAGCACTGGGCCCTTGTGGCCAGGAAGGCCAATGGTACCTGGGGTGGATTAGAAGGGGGGTGGTCAGTAGGTCACAGAGGTTCTCCTGCCCCTCTACTCTGCCCTGGTGGGACCACATCTGGAATATTTTGTCCAGTTCTGGGCCCCTCAGTTCAAGAAGGACAGGGAACTGCTGGAGAGAGTCCCGCGCAGGGCAACGAAGATGATGGAGTGGAGCATCTCCTGTGTGACGAAAGGCTGAGGGAGCTGGGTCTCTTTAGCTTGGAGGAGACTGAGGGTTGACCTCATTAATGTTTATAAATATGTAAAGGGTGAGTGTCAGGAGGATGGAGCCAGGCTCTTCTCAGTGACAACCAACAGTAGGACAAGGGATAATGGGTTCAGACTGGAACACAAGAGGTTCCACTTAAATTTGAGAAGAAACTTCTTCTCAGTAAGGGTGACAGAGGTCATTTCCAATCCCTAACACACTGTGATTCTGTGATCACGTGACAGTTGGAGAGCCTGATGCATCGTTGTATGTAGAAATAACCACTAAAATCTTATTAACTCTTTCTATGTGAACTCTGTTATAAAAAACATTTTTCTCCCTAAAATATTGAATTACAGAAGGCCACACTGTAAATAAATGTAGATTTTCCTAATTTTCACATTACACATAGAATAATGAAATCACAGACCATGAATAGTGAATTTTAATTAAACTAGTGGCTGCTCTTGCAAGCGTTGCTGTCTTTATCCTCTGTGCAGTGTAGAAATGTGGTTCTTGGCTTTGATTTGTCTGGACTAGTACTACACACCAGAAGTTATTCTGGATCTGTCACCTAAACTGACAGTATTACAGTTCTAGCACTCAGGGCTAGTGCCTGAAGTTTAGGGCATGTGCTGCTTGAAGTGATTGTGCTTTGAACAGTGTTCTGCACTCCATAAATCTCACATGCCTTACTATTATGCTGCAGGGTACAAAGCAGCAGTACTACACTGGGTATACAGAAGACAGTCTTGTGATGACTATGAAACATATGGCCAAGAATGTGGTCAAAGTAAATGAGAAACTAACAAAATACACAGTAAGTATAACTACCTAAATATTCTTTTTGATGTTTCAGAAATACTGTTCCTGCATATTGTGGCTCCTTAGGTAAATGTTCTGTATGCTCTGTTAAAGCATATGCTGTTCTGACAAGCCTGTGCTGCATTAGTACTAAAAAATATTTTAGACAGACTGTGCTCGTGCCACTTTGCAAGCTGGTTCACTTCTAACCTCACTTGTTTTCCAAGCAGTCAGACTAATTGACCCCAAATTATCTGCCTGAACTTAAAAATACTCTGTGTAATCTTCTGTAACACTGTTCCTCTACAGGCTATAAAGAACAAGTATGCAAGTAGCAAACTACTGAGGATCAGCACAATCCCTCAACTGCGCGGCGGGATAATCAAAGACCTGGCTTCATCACTCTTATCATAACCTTGGGCAGCCAAGTCCTAATGGTATATGCACTTCATTTGCTTGTTGGGGCAAAACTACTGCTCTTTGTACATAGCATTCCAGCCTTACCACAGACTCTTCAGATGCAGAAGGTGAAATTTTAAACTTGCTTTGTAATTCAAGTCTCTACCTAAAAATAAAGCTCCTTTTTTTTTTTTTTAAGGAAAAATAAGAAAAAAAAAGAAAAAAAAAGTAAAAAGAAAAATAAAATAAAAAAATAGTAGTACTGTGACTGTGAATCGTAAAGACAACTGCTTAGACATGTCTGCAGTCTAATGTCAGAGCTGGACATTTGACTAAATAGGTGATTGACGCAACTTGCAGTGAGATGTGGACGATTATTCTCAGTAGTTGTTTCTGATGAAAATCTCCAGGCTTTATACTGGCTTATTTTAGTAACTTCAGAAAGCGCAGGTATACAGTTTGTGTTTTATTGCTGTACCTTATTTCAGTGCCTTGTCCCAAAGAAGTATACAGGAATTTCCTTTTTTTTTTTGTAGTTTGCCTTAAGTTTGGGGTGAGTGGGCTGGCTGTGGTAGATATTAGCCTGGTACATCTTTGCATTTAGGTGAACACAGGACAATGTGTTCTGTCTTTGTGTACCTAAACAAAGGGAGCTAAGGTAAGAAAACTGTAAATCTGTGATGCTAACCATTGTATGCAGGGGATGTAGGTGTGGAACTACAGGGATGAGATCTTTCAAACCACCTCAGCTCTTAAAACCTGTTCCACTTCTTAGACAAAATAACCCATAGCTTCTCATTGCCTGTTCACTCACACACCCCCCCGAAAATAAATCTCTCTACCTGAGAGAATACAGTCAAAGCCACCATACGCAGATTCTTCCTTATCACATAAAAAAAAACATTTTGATTTGCTTTGTTTCTAATAAACATTGTTAGGCGTATGGTCAAGGAATGCAAGCATGTAAGTAATGTGACTTTACTGCCTCAATACTTAATTTAAGGCTATTTGTTAACTTAGTCCTGTGTAAGTAATGTTAAGTTACAGACCCTTAGGTTTTTCTCTGTTATACTGAACTCATTACCCTCCTTCTCTCTGTCTCCAGTTCATGGGTGTGCTGACCCAGATGTAGGAGACAAGAATCCAATAATACAAAATTGGCCTAGACCTCAGTGCTCCCTCTGTGGGAGGGATGTTGAAGCTCCTGGTTTTTATCTTCTCAAGCAGGAGACTCTTCTCTCCCATAGGATAAGTAAGCCTAGCACTTACTGTAAATGGTCTTTTGAGAAACATGCTCTATCCCTTTTGTGAGTATCATCCCCCTCCTCCCCTCAGATTGAGGCCCTAGTTTCTAGCTTTCTGAAACAGCTGCTACAGTCAGTCATCTGGAGTTTAAGTGTGCCTAAGTTAGTCTCAGGAGCGGATTCAGGACTTTCAGATGGATCTTTAAGCTTATGCAACTTCTTAATATCAACGTATACAGGGGGGTTTTTTTGTGGTTGTTTGTTTTTTTTTTTAACTGCTCTTGGCAAGAAAAGATGTAATACACAGCACTTCAGCTGGGCACAGTGAAAATGGTTTGGTTTGCAGCAAAGTGATTCTTTTTCTTTTGATATGAGCGCAGTAAAATCCAACAGACATTGTTGTGAAAGGATCTGTTAGTATACATAACTGAAAACAAGCTGTGCAGAGAACAGACCTGTTCAGCTAACTGCTTCTTGTGTTTTATTTTATGGAGGTGCAGAAGGCAAAGCATGAGTGCTGATAAACTGTATGGCAAGCAACAGCCCCTCTGGTGTGGGAGGCAGTCAGACTTACTTAAGCAGTAACACTTTTGCCATTTAAAAGGAGTAGTGCATATCTGTAAGTACCGGGCATAAAAATTCTCGTAGAACTACTTCATGAATAAGAACAGTGGAATACTACATTATACATTCATACATGTTTCTATCATGTTCAGTTTTTATATACAGTATATGATCTGTTTCTATAAATGTACAGCTCTGCATAAAGACACTTCCTATAACAGGTAGAGCATCAAACATAAATCCAACATGGGCCAGCCATATTATATAAATCTTGAAGAAGGCAACATTGTTTAGCATACAGCACTACGTGATTTTCTGTTTTAACTTCTTACAGTGTCTGTTGGAGCCCCTGAACACTTCAGCAAACATAAACCAGTTCCATTACAACTCTGGACACAATTACTTAAATATACCTTTACAGTAGGGTTTCAGATGGTAATATCCCAAATGCACCTAAATATTTTTGACATGTAGCAGCATACTTAACGTGTTCCCCAGAATCATCTTCATTGGAGGAAATGTGCATTTAACATTATCTTCAGTACATAATTAAAAAGGTTACTGATATTCAGCTGAAGGCACTTACTAAATAATACACCCCTTTCAAAGTCCCTCGTCCCAGACTGCAAAGCACCTTTCTGTTTCAGGAAGATAGTAGCTTTGAATATTCCTTTCTTACTAGGTGTTAAAACCAGGTTTTAAATATAATAAATAATTGGTAGTATGTCCATTGCTGTGTGCTTCTGAGACAAAAGATCAAAGTCTGTACAGTGGGTACTTTTCTTCCTGCTCATATACAACTTTACTGGTGAAAATACTGCTGAGAATAGCAGATCTCGAACAGTGTCCCGATGGCAAAGGAAAACATCTTGAACCACTGGTAACTTCATGCAGATTTTTTTTTTGCCTGACAGTCTTTTAAATCTTGGTGACATAATTGTTTGGAAACAGACCTTGTTTCCCTCGTAGTCTTCCTGTCCACCAGCCAGAAGGATCTAGTGACAAAGAAAGCAAAGTAAGTACTGAGGTTCTGTAAACCTTTTTGTGTACTTTTTTGGGACAGCCTTGCAAAGCTGTTTGATATGGTGAGAAAAAGCCTTCTTGTGAAGGACTGAGGAGAAATGATTTGGAGAACCTGAGCTTGATGATCTTTTGGTAATGTCCCTGTGCCTTATGAGGTTGCTTTGGAGACTCAAAGAGTTGGAAATGCTTTATTTTTGTTTCTTGTGCTATAACTGTGTTTTAGGCCTATTTTCCACCAGAGCCAGTGATAGAATTGGTCTCTAATTAAATTTCTAGATCTGCAGTACTAAGTAACACATAAGTGATCTGTCTCTGACATGCCTTTAAGTGAGCATGTTTGACTGATGTGGGTTTGGGGACTTCTCTGCTCCCTGAGCTATCATAGAAATTTGCAAGAGTAATGAGGGAAGATAACTGGGGTGGCTCAAAAAGTCATGTCTTATGACAGTGTACCTTCAAGATTAGTACTAAAGTAACAAAACTGTTTACATACCTTCTTTAATTATATCAATCACGTCGTTGGCATTAAAGCTAAGTTCATCTGTGTCCTGAGCATCATATGCGTACAGTGCCCTGCACTGTGGTACCTGAGGCTTAGGTTTTGGCTGTGGTTTAGGCCTTCCTCCAGCTGGTGGGGGGCGGTTTGTTGTCTGCCTGCGAACACTAATGGGAGAAAAAATGTTAATGTGCTTCAAAGGTTATGACTTGAACCTAAGCTTTATCAACCCCTCTGTCTTAGTGGATTGATTTTAAAGCATATGACCGAACAAGGGAAAAAAATACTCTCTTAAATGTCACAACAATTAAAAAGAGCAACGTAAGACTTCCCTGTGAAAGGCAAAGTTGCCATTTCTTTCCTACTGAAATGAATTATTAGGTACTTCGAAGCAGCAGTTCAAATGCATAGGAAAAGACATTTTAGTGTTCAGGGTGGAATGTAAACAAATGTGCACATGCAATTCATGCATATCTTGGCATCTGCACAGCTGATCTGTCTCTCCCCGTGCCCCAACTTCAACAGGGATTTAGTTTGCAATATTAAAAACAAAGTTCTAGCTCACAGGCTTGCTACTTTACCATTCTTGTGACTAAGCTGTAAGAGAGACTGCATCTCTTTTAAGGTGCCTCAGATTCCAGGGCCGTCTATGGACTTGTTCTGTTCTAGTCAACTCTGAAGCAGCAGGGGAGATGCTGCACAAACTCTGTCACAGCTGTGACCACTCCAAAGATTAGGAAGGGGAAAGAGGGAAGAAATGCATTTTGCCAGCTCATCAGCTAATAAAGGCTGGAAGAGAGAACAGGTATTAGATGCAATATGTCAATTTAAAATTTATAATAAATGAATGCGCTGAATGACTAAAAATGTGGTGACGTGGAGGAGACTGAATTCTGATCATGTCAGGTAATGTCATGATAAATGTTACCCAGCTCTTGCAGAAAAGGTTTATAGTTACTTTCACAGTCCTACACTTAATTTTTTTAAGTATGTCTGTCTGGTTCTAAGTTTGTGTAGTAAACTACACCAGAAAATCAGCTTTGAAGTATGGGTTAACAACATTCCAGTTCTAAATCTATCTACTGGGAGAGACTATTTTTCTCCTGTTGTTGAGCATGTAGTGACTTTGCTTTGGGATAGGACACATTGTGTGAAACCTAGCCCTAGGTGTGGAAATGAAAGAATACAGAGCAAGTCTTAAAAAAAGAGCATTGTTTTTCTGCAACCATCTTAAATAAGATGGTTTGTTCATGAGAGCATGATGTTTTTAAACTCAGGCTTGTATTGGATTGTTAGTGATGGCTAGAAGTTAAAGCTGTGGCAGTACTAGTGCATCCTGCTCAGCAACTTTGCTAAAAATGAAGCCAATTCTAACCCTTAAAAATTATATCTAGAATGGCTGTTTTGAAATGCTGATGTCACAACTTTTCTAGCTTGCTTCTTGTGTACAGAGAAAACTAGTGTTTTCCCTTTTGAAAAAGAACTGTCACAGATTACTGTAACCAACTACCAAGTATAGTAATACTTTCTTTTTAGTACATTAATAAAGGCTCTCATCTTCTGGAGGAAGACAGCCTTGCAAATGTCACTTTTTGTACAAGTACTTCCTTTGGTCTGTTACTGCTGTAAAACTCCTCTAGGATGTTTGGTTTTTGTAGTGGTGAATGTATTGGAGAAACTTGCAGACAGTGATGCTGGGAGTGGTACTAAACAGGCAGAACCCCTCAGGTGTGGGGCGTGCCTGCCTCTGACTCTGTTCTGGCTTTGGCAATTGAGCTGTTTGAAAAACAATCCTCTACCTTGGCTAGAATGGTCAGTTTGCTCAGTCTCTGTAACGCACTTGTGCTGCCGCTTGCAACAGGAACCAAAGGCAAAACCAGGCAGGGCCGAGCCGGCTTGTGCAGTGCGCCCCCTGCTGGGGAGGGGTGGTGTCATCGTCCCCCTCCTGTTCACCCCGAGGAAATGATCCTAGCTCTGTCTTTGCAATAGCTGTTCATAGAAGTTCTGCTTACAAAGTGATACTGTTGGTAGTGTTGCAATATGCTCTTTTGTGAAACTAGGCTATAGAACAGCCCTAGAAACATCTACTGAGCTATGCCTCAGTAACACTTAGTACTGGTAAGGACAAGAACCATGTTGTATTAATACGATGGTGATTACAAATTGGTCTTTTGACTGTGTGCTCAGAATATGGTATTAGCGGTATTAACAAAGCATTTAATATGCTCTGTCAAAATACTCAAATTCCTAGACTAACCCATCACTTTCTGGTCACACAGATGTAAAATCAAATTATTACCTACTTGTTTCAATGCCTACCTGAAATTATCCTAATTGTAAAGCACTTTACATCATTTCTGACCAAAATACTATTTTACGCCTTAGGAAACACAATTCAAAGAACTTGTGGGTTGTACCAGACAGGCAGCAACTTGTATATTCTAATTTCAAGGTCTAAGAAATTACTTTGCCAGGTCCTTTTTTAGATGATCCCTTACCTTACACAGTAGCATCCATATTGCTACTGCATGTTGCCTTCAGCTATGGCTGTCTTTCAAAACAAACCAAATAACCCTCACTTCCCAATATCTTCTTCCCTCCTCACCTCTGTCTTCAGAATCATAAGCTATGTTACTCTTTTGTCTTAAGGCATCTTAGAGAGAAGCCTGACTTCCACAAAATCCATCCAGAGGGGCGCAGTTGATGCGTGTTCCCTACTTGTTCTTGTTGCAATTACTGCTGTGGCTGTTTGTGGGGTTTTTTTACCAGTCTTGAGCAGTTATCAGCAGGAAAAGTCAGAATTTCCTTTTGGGTGTCCCCTCAATATTATCTGGACAGTGATATAAGAATGATGGCTATTTAAACATACACAGGACTTTCCTACTTAACAAGGAGGTATTTATCATGTATGTTTATTTGAAGAGCTGCGGACTATAGAATTATGTCTGCAGTAGCCATTACTATACAAAGTTATTACACCATACCACAGTGGATTTTCATTCTATCTGCTAATGTAAATTTCCTTGTTGATTTAATATGCTCTTGGACAACCAGCTGTTACTAATAGAGTAATTTCTCTGAGACTTCATTATGTCAGAATTAAATCACACAAACAGGAAGTCACCAGCAAGGAGAAACACAAACTGCTTATTTAAAACCAGAGTATTTCTTTTTTTTTTTTTTTCTTTTTTTCTTGCTAGCATTGTGGAATAGAAAGCAGTCTTTGGCAACTAAGTGGCAATTTCACTATAGTAAAGCTCCATTAAGGTTCTTTAAGACAGTGGTTTACAAGGGCTGAGTTAAAGTAGAAACTGTTCAGTCATTCAAAAACTTAAAATTCTATAAGGCCTTTAACATTCTGGAGCACTAGAGTCCCATAAATATTTGACAGAAGACTTCATTATTTCAAAAAATCAGCTGTTTTGCCTGCTTCTGGATTTTCAGTCAAGATCTGAAGCAGCTGGTTTCAGAGTTGAGAACAACTTGTTCTGCTTTACTAAGTCTCTGATTTCTTGGTTCTGTCTTTGCTACTTGTGGTGACTGTTTTGATGCTTTGGCCCTTGGCTGTTGGGAAACACCTAGTTATAACAGTAAGACCTCCCCAAAATCTTGTAGGATTGTCATAGTAACATATCCTGGAAGGCTGCAGCTTAGAAGTCCAAATGATGCTGAAATAATCTTGAATGTCACACTGCCAAGCCTTCCTCCTAAAAAGAAGTACAAGTCTGGTATAGGAGTTCAGAGTCAAAGCTACAACAGAAGGACTATTAGCCAGCATTTCTGGGCGTTTCAGTTGCCATAGAGTACAACATCTACTATTTATGATCTGTAAACTGGAAGTGATTTAAAAACCTTAAGTAAAAGGCACCATGCAAATTTAAGATATTAAATTAGAACTGGTTCATCTTCATTCCTAAAGGCCTACAATAGAATATGTGTTTTGAAATCCTATGGAAGATGATGATACCTTTGAGTGCAGCTGTACACAACATAAGTTTGTCAGTCAGGAACAGTTTGAATGTGTGAGGCTATATACAAAAATTGGCCCTTTTTTCTTTGATTTAATGTAAAAATCTTACCCGGCTGCTCCTTGGTCAGGTACTTTAAGGAAATCCAAGCTTTCTGGTTGCTGTGAAATCTTGCTTGAGCCTCCTGAAAGTTGCCGTGGTAAAGTTGGTCGTGTCATATTTGCATACAGGTTTTTCTGACTGGCCCGTTGATTTCCTGGGCCCTGGGGAAGTTGTACGAACTGAGGCGGATTTATTACTCCATTTAGCTGCTGACCTAGAAGTAAAGAAAGTGTGAACACATCCAGTCCAAACTACAGCTCAATAAATGTAACCTACTCCTTGTGATCATGGCTCAGCTGTCAGATGCTGCTGTCAAGGAACTTGAAAACAAAATAATGCTGAAATCTCGAAGTGTGATTTATACACAGTTTCAAGTCCGCAGGTGATCTCTTTTAGCTTCACAGCTTCAGGACATGTTCTCAAGTTTGAGACACGTGCCTTTGAATGTTACAGGCAAACAGGAGGATCAACCTTATTAATGTTAGCTAGTAAGGAATCACCAAGCCTCTGTTTAAAACACTGCATACAATTTTATCCAGATAAGAGTTGACATTAAGCTAGCTCTTTTTTTAAAGTTCAAACTCCATCCAGCTCTCTGAATACTGGGTAGACTGTTTATACATTGCTATAAATGTCTATTTTAACAAGTAAGGGTTTTTTTTTCCCTGTGGTTTTGTTTGGTTTGGTTTGTGGTTTGTTGTTTTTTTTGTTTGTGTGTGTGTTTGGGTTTGGAGGGGTTTTTTTGTGGTTGTTTCTTTTTAAAGCCTTGCTGCTACTTCGATAGCTCAAGAGGAGTTTGAATTTTCTAGGTGATGACAAGGGTAAATACCTTTAAATAATAATTATACCTCTACCTTCAATTTAAAACAGACCCACCCATGCCTGAGCTACGTGAAGGAGTAGGGCCTAGGGAGCTCAATTCTGCATACTTTACATTCCTAAACCTCCACTAAATAAAGTAGGAGTTATGCTTATATTGAAAATCAGTGGTTAATGCTGCGGGTGATCCTGTCCTTTTTTCCTTGTGAATATGCCTGTTGAAATTAGCAGAATGAATAGCTGTGCAGAGAGGAGAATTCATCATCATGATACTTTGAAAACCTTTACTGCATTCAACAGCTGGTCTTTGTTTCTGATATTCTCTTGATAATGTGGCACAGCTTAAGCAGTCAGAAACTCATACGTAAAACTCACTTTAGGACCCGAGCTAGTATGGGACATACATTACGGTAATATAAAGCTTGTTTTATTCTGAACATACATATAACAATGTCTGTTCAGCTACTGGACCATTAATTTCAAAACAGATGTGAAAATAGAAGAATACATTTCAAATGATCAAGGATATCAGCCCATAGTGTTACTTCCCCACATTGTGAGAGCAGGGTGGAGAGAACTGTTTAACTTTCAAGGAGGGACATGCCCAAATCATGCAGTTGCCTCCTTCAAAGTCTGGACAATCTAATTGGGACTCTTTTGTAACACCTGTCTTCAGTCTTATTTTTCCAGCTATAATTGTCTACTTTACAAAAGAGTTTGAATTAAACATATTACAGTAATTGATTTGAGGTCTGTGTGAAGGACTTCTACTCAGCTTTTAAACAGGAAACCCTAACATGTAAGGGTCAACAGAGCATTTAACTTCAGTGGTTAGACTTTCCCTGCCTGGACACTACAGTGTGGTTTCCCTCGTCCACGAACATCTAGTAGTATTAGAATATTCTCTCCTCAGAGTTCATGGGCTAAATTATTTTTTTTCTCCCTAGGGCAGAGGTGAAACACCCTGGTGACATCAGTCCCATGCAGAAAGTCAGCCCAGTGTCCTGCACACAGAGGCAGGCTCTTTTAATTACGACTTTCTGTTGTAGGAGCTGTTGTAAGCAGTGGGTGTTATATGATTACAAAAGGCCATGCCACAGGTATGGGCATCCACTGGTGCCTTGGCCTTGCATGCAAATCTACATCCACACTACCTTACCTACATGAGGCAAGTTTGGGGGTGGTCTGCATGCACAGGGCTTCTTCAGCCGATGATTTTGTCTTTTTCCTGTAGCTATAAAACTGCTGAGTTTTTTGAAAATACTGAAACAGACTTTCCTTGCTTTAACTTGCCCTGTATGAATATTTACTAGCTGTGTTTGCAGACAGGTTAACTCCTTTAACTACTGTAATTTCATACTTTACTTTAAGCAGTTCTTGCAGATCACACAGTCTTAGCTTGACTCATTTACTAGGACTGGGAATTGTCTAGTTAATTTAGTGACCAAGACTGGTTGCATACCCAGCTTACACAATTAGCACTGTGCTTCTCACTAAACAGCAGCTCACTGAAAGAGAACCCTTTGTTAAGAAAAAACAAAATTGCTATGGGACTGTAAGTAAAAAAAAAAAAAAAAAAAGACCGCCACACACACTGAAACAAAACACACCACACTTGGGAAATGCTGGATCAATGGAATATTGTTCTCCCCTCTGAGTTCACAGGCTAAATTAATCATATCTCTCAAGGGCAGAAGTGAAACACCCTAATGACATCAATCCCATGCAGAAAAAGCTGTGCTGCTCACTGGCACAGCTGATACTTCTTAGCATTCAGTGCACACAAAAGTTGGTAAGTAACAGGGTAGGACAATGAGGCATAAACTGCATTCTATTCTTTACTGGCACTGAAGCAGTTTCATTGCAAAGCATTATCTGTGGCTTGGTAAGTGTATAGTTTTTACCCTAGAAAGGAAAGTGAAGGCTATGGGGTTAGTTTTAGCTTCCAGTGTCTTAAATTAAGTGGTTGAATATGCCAGCATCCGTGACAACCAGGGTATCTCTGTACCAGTTTGATTGTCTGGAGACTCCAACACTATACTTCATAAAATGCCTACAATGTATGTTCTCCTGACAGGATCTTTTAAGAAGGATTTTAAACCTTTACTCTTGTCATCTGGTAATTTTTACCCATTAAAAATCATAGTAAAGTGAAAGCCTGAATTTGGAATTTTGTTTTGGCTAAGAGGACTTACCAGGAGGAGGTGGTGCAGCTCTCATAGGGTAAGTCTGACTCTGAGACCTGTTGGAATACTTTCTGCTTTGTGTACGGTTCTGTCGAGTAGGACCTAAAAGAAATCAGCAATATTTTATTACCCTGTCACAATTACATTCAGTAGGGAGATCGTTCTGGCTGCCAGACCCCTAGTCTGTGATCAGAAACAGCTGATCTTCTGGAACAGTAAATCTCACTCCAGTATTGGCCAGGTTGTGCTAAAGCTTTAGGTGCAACAAGGATGACTTAAACATATTCTCCCTTTAGTGATCCAGTTCATCTACAGTAAAGCTGTCTCAAAAGGCTACAATAAATGACACTCAAAAGACTGTTAGCGTTATGAACTTAGGAGCTTTATGAACTTTATAAACCATGGATAGCTAGCACAGCAGTACTTCTGACTATAATGTTTCTGATAAGCAATTGCTAGGAGAAAAATGTAGGACGTGAACTGAGAGGTTGGTATATTTGCAGCTCAATCTTTGGTGATGTACAGAGGTTACCTCTTCTCGTATCACAGCCTTTCTTCATCGGCAAGACTGCAGGAACTGTGGGAGCTCAGAGCAGTGTGAAAGACTCTTCCCGAAAATGGTTGGCTCATTGTGCCATTTGCATTATGTCACATGATGAAATGCCCTCATTTCTTTTAACACAAGGCAAAGAATTTCAGACATTTCAGAAAGAGTATATAGCGAAAGTAACAAAATTCAAGCATGACTGTAGAGCAGCAGGGGATTCTGTATCATTAGGATTCTGTAACTTGGATCTTCTAAGGGTTACAGAATAATAAAGAACATGCTGAGGCTAGAGGCAAGCAAGGAGAGAAAGCATCAACCGTTCTCTAAATTTCTAAACCAGTCCCTAATTTCTAAAGGAAATTCATACTTACGGGAATTCTTTGGTAGCCCTGGTCCGATGCTGATCTGCAGCACTTTATTACTTGGCTTGAGAATGGCTATATCTCCTTGGCCTTGCATAAATTGCACTTGTCGAGAACCACCACTGCTCCAGGGCCCCCAACTCTCCTTCTTCAGCTTCACTTCAAGTCTAATATACGCACATGAACACATGAATTAAAAAACAACCAAACAAATGAAATAAAAAAACAATGAACCAAAAAAACCCACCCCAAAACTAAAAAGCAATTCCATGTCAAATCAGGACAATATCATTTGGCAGCAAATAACTTAGAAATACAAAAATAAAAAGCTTAGATTGAGCATCTGTATTCCCTGAGTGACTTAAACTTCCTTTGAGTAGCTCTACCAGGAAAGTTAAAACAGTAATTAAGAAGAACATTATTTTTAAAGCATGTAAAAGAGATTTAATTACATGGTTTAAGTTGCCCTGGAGAGGATGGGAAGTACAGCGAGCCTTGAGGAAAAACGTGCAAAGGTTTATGTGTCTGCCATCACACATCACCACTGCTTCCGCAGCAGCCTACTGGAACAAGCTAGCCTGCTCCATTCCTAAACATTTTTCTGTATGTACCACTAGATGTATATAGATGCATTAGATGTATGTATATATGTATATATATTGGCACATATATGCCAATATATGCTTTAAGAGTGGGCCTTGTGCACATTCTGGAGGTAAACATTTTTGCATACATAAAGTTCAGTCTTTCAAATTTTTTTTTTCCACATGCATGCACACACATCTATCCCTTCCCAGCATTTCCACGCTATCCATTTGCTCTGAATTCTAAACCAGGTTTGAGCTAAGGAAGTAATGGTTTGGTTCTTGGGCAAGATCCCAGAAGTACAATACATCTTATATGAACAAAAATGTTTAGTCCTGGGTACTGGTTTTGGATTCCCAGTGTATAGGAGTATACACTATAGGAATCGTCCTCCTCCACCCTTTCCAAACTAAAGTAATTTCTGTTATCTTTTATAATTCTTTCACTTTTTCAAAGGACATAAACACACAAATGTAAGGCCTGCTGTTGCTACTCTGCTTAACAAGTAGGACTTTAACAAAAGCACGTGTTTGTTGGGATAGTTTCCAGCACGTCCTTACAGCTAAAATCCATATCAAACATTCTGTGGCTATTCAGGCTTGTTTCTAAAGTATGTTCCTGATATCATTTACTTAACGAGGCTCCTTTAGAATTAGCCTATGACCCTGCAGTCCCCTGGCCCCACAACAAACTTCAGAATAGTCTTTCAAACTCTTCATGGTGACATTTCCACTCCTAGGTCAAGGTTAAGGAAGAGGATGCTCCCTTCTCTTTACAGGAAGCAGCAGCCAGCACAGAAATGGAGAACAAGCACTGTGGTTGCACATTAATTGTGCAGGGCCTGGCCTGGCCCTTGCTGTGGGGCCACGGCTGTGCTGGCACAGAGCAGCTCTGCAGCACAAAGCAGCAGACCCTTGAGCCTCACACCATGTTCAGCAGAATGAAGGCAACTCCTTGATGCACAGACAGGGAAAAGTGGCCAGGTACAATCCTAACCTATTACTCTGACGAGCTAATCAGAAAGTCTGGTCTCCTTGCACATACAGATTTTTTACACTGTGCTGCCTCTTACGGTTTTAAAACAAAGCATAGTAGCAGGAGCTCAACAACTAGCACTCATTTGCCCTGGCAAAAAGAACAAAGATTATTTCTTCTTAAAAAAAATGCATTGAAAGGAAAAAAACATAACTCACGTATTGCTAAATTTCAGAGGTAGCTTTCTTTGTGTTTTTTCTTCGTATCGTTTTGATAAGAGGCTTAAAAACTCAGTTTTGAAGACCGATTCAAGCAAACTATCATATTCCTGTTCATGTAGAATGAAAATGTCATCCTGCATTGTGCTGAAAAGAAATCAGAGCATATACTACTCAGATTAAAATTTCATCAGCAAATACAGCCAGCATTATAATGACATTTGCAGAGTACTCATCATTAATTTTTAAAAACATAAGAAAGTCCATGTAGCATTAATTATAGAGTCTTGCTATCTGAGAACAGGTTTAGGTTTTTTTCAGGACTTGATAATGGAATACCTGAAGCAATCCCTTCTGAAAGACAGGAACACTACTTAGTCATTTCACAGTAATTACTGTAACCAGAAGAACATGTGCTATTAAAGTCCACATATTGGGAAAAACTTGTGAACTGGAAACTTGAAGGTCACTAAGGTAGGACTGAAGCCCAAAGTAAGCATCACTGTTTTCTGATCCTAATTACCCAGCAATCAACGGCTTTCCACTTTGAGCATGCTCCTGCCTTTTCCTCTCCCAGCTGGTTTTCCTGATTGCTGACTCTATGAATATGAAAGGAGGGGGCAGGCCTATCTTTCCGACCCTCATTTTGCATCTGGTTACTGAAGACTACAACTCCTCCTACAGACTGTGAGTACCTTTTTATGCTGAATCAAAAATACCCTCGTAGTGCTGCTAGAGGTGCTCTTGGCTGTCATGTATGAAAATAGGATTCTAACCCACTTGGGACCTTAGGTAAAGGATAAGTTTGAACCTATCAACCACCTGTGCATTCCATAATCTCCTTTCAAATTCTGAAGTCTTTCTCATAGTTTGGAAAGGAGTGTATGAAATTATAAACTTACCTAAGTAGTATTAAAAATAACAATAAGAAATCTATAAAAATAGAGTAAAAATCTATAAAAATAGAGTAAAAATCTATAAAAATAGAGTAAAAATCTTCTTTCCTATCATCAAGCAAATCTAGAGCCTCAGCAAGGTTCTCAATGAGACATTTAGGAAAAGCCCAAGACCTACAGTAAACATTGTCCAGTCAGTGGTCTTATTTTTTCTGATTTGGTGAAGAGTCTGACTTCACAATACTGTTGGCATGTCCTGTGTCACTCCTCATCAGATGAATGATAAAGCTCAGTTATCTATTTCTACTAAAAATACAACAACATTTCCATGAGAGTGTGGGTTGTCATTCTCTGTACCCTGAACAAATTCCAAGTTGGGCATTTGCACTTTAAATTGCAACTCCTTCAGTAATTCCAATTGTTATGTAGTGTTAATTGCTCTTAATGCACGTCAATAGTGCTGATTATTCTGCCTTTATTGATACAAATTTACATCAACATATTGCACATGGGTTTCTTGCAAGATATTGTTTAGACAGCAATGCAAGAATACATTTCTATTCTCTCCCTCTTCCATTTAAGATCTATTTTATTTTCTATTGATTTAGTTAAAATTTAATAGTGCATGAAAAACAGAACAAAGAAGAATTGAAACTTCAAAAACTTTGAGGCTGCGATACCAAATAGAGCTAAATCTGTTCTGGATAAACTCACAAAGGACGGTGTTGCATTTCTTTTCTTCCAGTGCAGAGGTTTGAGATTCCCTTCAAAACTAGTCAGAACCAATTATCTTAAAGGTCTAGAAAATTTAAACTATAGAGACAAACTGGAGTTTTGAGAATGCAAGTTAGAGCTAACACAATTTTTGCTTCGAGCCTGACATCTGAAAAGCTGTTTGCAGGTTTTTTTTGTTTTGTGTGTATTGTTCCCCCTACTCCCCTCCTTGCGCCAACAAGTAGGTAATACCTGTACTAAATAAAGGTTTCACTCTAGTTTTACTAATTGAGGACTGTTAAATATTACAAGCGCTAACTCTTGTCACAGAGATAAGATTATCTCAGATTCAACAGAATTGGTAACTTTTACAGCCTCTGCAGCCAGTGTTGTATTACTACTAAGCCGCTTCAATACAGAGTTAAGAGGTCCCTTCATTAAGACCCATTTTTAAGTTGGGCCATACTAACCGGGTAACAGGGAAAAGTCCTCTTGCCCCAAGAGGTTTTTAGGGTTTTGTTTTGGAAGAATACCTGGACAGTTTGATAGCTTGTAATTCTGAATCTACTTTTAGCAGATACAAAATCAAATGTTTTTACAACAAAATAAAATCAATAGGCTAAATTAAAAACATTATTACACATAATGTAACGTACATATTTCCTCTGAACTAGGCACCTTTGGTGTTGCTTCAGAAGGTTGTGTGCAACTGTTATTTGTATGTGAGAGGAGTGCAGCAGCTTTCAGTGCCTTGGCAGGCAGCCACCCTTTCAGCGGGCTCCACGCGGCTGTGCCTTTGCAATGCCGCAGGCCCGATTCAGGCACCAGGCTGCAATCTGTTCGGCCTGCGCGCAGCACACTGTCCAAACGTGGAGCACAAAAAAGACAGGTTCCGCCCTCGTCTTCATCCTAGAGCTACAACAGTTATATTCTCGCAACTTTGGTTAGAAAAGATGTATGATAAATAAACCACAGGTTTTGAAAATGGTACTGTGAGCACAAACATCTTGCGGACCTTTCCCTAATCTTGAAATGGCCATGAAGAATTCTGCAAAAATGTGAAATCTGCTGGTTTTTAAGTACTGGATAAAGTCTGAGATTTCTGGCTATGCTAATGGGTACATTTTATAAGTGTTTACTAAAAAACCTTTGCAGTAGCTATCAATACATAGTACTTAAATGTAGGCTTGTATTATGTTAAAATAGTAATTTATTTCAATATTGAAAGTATACGTGTTGCCCTGGATCAGTATTCTTTTGTATTAAATTACACTTAGCTACCAGCTCTGATAAACTGCAATAACAAATCCAGAGGTATCCAGAGGCCTTTTCACTCGTCTTCAAAGGGAAGAAATGATATAGGCAAGAATCCTCTAGTCTTCTGGGTAGCTGCTGCCTGGTTTTCCCCACCTAACCTCAGATATTTCCTACAGTCTGGGACTGGCTCGACATTCAGTCAAGAGAAGTGATGTGAAATCCAACTAGAAATAAAGGTTTTAGTAGCTCCTCAGAGAAAGAATACCCCTTTAGGAAGAACTGGACACGTACATGGCATACTTCTATAAGTTAGAATTATTTCTGGCATACAATCTTGAGCCAAAACTTACTAGAACCTGCTTGTGGATAGTGCATATATGCTTCATAGAATGTACTTTGCGGGACACACTGGAGAGGTGTGACCCAGTACGAGAGAAAGGTTTTAACAACTAGTAAGAAAATGTGTGTTGGCTACAAACATAAACATCTATTGCTATAACACACTTATTAGGGCTGGGAGTGAAAATAAGGCTTCAGCTTTCTCTGTTTACATCATTCAATTAATATAGCTTAAGAAATTCACCTTTCATCAATCAGCTCCTTTCCCCCATCCTACGCAAATTTCTCTGTCAATGGAAAGATATTTTCAAGGTACTGACCTTAGAGAAACAGAAAGAATTCTCTCCACTTCCATCCTTCGCTTTAAGACTTCCTTCACTTGGCCTTTCTCTGGACCCTGCTTTATCTTTTCACGCCCTATCAGGTATATGCACTTCGGAGTGAGGACAAGATCTCGCTTCACACTCTGCAACACAAAATTGTTTGAAAATACATAGCTACATAGAAATCAATGCGCTAATGTTATGATGCTGTTCCAAAGGTATATAATGTACTACGACTTGTTGCAATACAAATGTTTGGTTCGAGTGGAAAGAATCTTGATGTGATTAATCACATGACCTCAGAGTCAGATTGCACAGGACAGAAAAGCAGCTTTGTTCTGCATTTCCTAACTAATGTAGCTTTCTGCCCAGCAAGTCCCATAAAACCTTCATCCTGGGACAACAGGTTTGACAATAGCAATGTTCCAACCACAAGGATGTATGTAACTTCTTCCCTGAAAGTCTTTTGGGAAAAATACACTTTTTTCAAGCTGGTATCCTAGATGATAAAGACATCTCTAACTCCCTAGCAGAATCATTAGTGCCTGTTGCTCTTAAACCTACCTTAAACCGTCTATCATATTTAGTTACAGTGTCTGCAAAATCGATCTTCTCCCGTTTGCCCACAAACTGGCGTAGCTCTGGACGGTCCTCCATCCCTATGTAATCTCCCACAAAATTCCTGTTAATGCTGTTCCGTCTTCTCTCTTTCTTGTTAAGCAATAGATCTGACGCTTAAATACAACAACAAAAAAAAATTATTAATACTATTAACTACATTTTCTAAACTGATGATCTGAAAGAGATAACTCTTTCAAGCAGAACTTCTTGGGAAGAAGTGATAATCAAATCGTCTATAATACGGAAAAAACACCGCTACTAAGGACCCATGTGATTATTAAATCCATTCCTAGCGAAATACACTGATGGCAAGCTTGGCAGTTCTGATGAATTACAAGGACTTCTGGAACTAAGGAATTTCTCACTCATTGCTGGAAACTAAAGATTAACTCTTCCAAACCCAGAATGCTGTTCATTCACATAACCCAGGTCACATATGCAACTAAGCATTACAGGCCTTGGATTGATTTATATAATCTATAAACCATTTATAGGTCCTGTATAACTGTGGAAGACTTTTCCTTTTTCACTTCCCTGGAACATCACTGATCTGTCCTACTGAGTCTGGCTTTGTTTTGAGAGCAAAACACTGGGAAGTCCTAGAAAGCCCTGCATGCAGAGCAGCCAGCCTCATCGCTGGCACCTTAGGGCTCCAACAACTTGCAGTCATTCCTAGACAGTCATCTGCAATGCAATGGTTTGCTCTATAGAGAGGGGGATATTTCCTTCATCTCTTGTGGCACTTTCCGTTCCTGGAACCATCTGTGAAATACCTGTCATCAGAAGTTATGACCTACCTTCTTCTCTCATCTGTACGTATTTTTTCCTGGCCACATACTTCCTCCATGCCTTCTGGATGGCCCTGGCATACCCATCATACTTCCTCTCTCTCATCTCTTCTAACAAAAACAGCTGTACAAAGAGAGAGTAGGATGGTCAAACATTTTACATGAAAATTTCAGGAAAAAGCCATTTTTACTTTCAACAACTTTCCAGTGCCTTTCACTCTAAATCCAAGCTGGTGCCTGTACCCAACTGTGGGATCTGGAAACAGAACGTTAAGGTAGCCTTTTCTGGAAGAAACATCTGATGCTTAAGTGGTTCTGACTCTTACCAGTCTACCCATTGATATTGATACCAAATGATGAAGGAAGAGGAATAAGGATTCTCTCTGACATGTTCTGTTGGTGCAACTCAAGGTTCTCCACTGGGCATCCACCTGGCCTCCATCTTCACATTCTCCAAAATTCACACTTCTCTTGTCAGAATGTTACTGTGTCTATGCGAATCTGTGCAATGTGGAACATAATGCACTGTATTCACACGCAACTTTCTTCACTCTCTGAATTTCATACTCGCGTCCACTGGCTCCATTCTTTGCCAGCAGTGAGGTTTGTTGGCTAGCTGCAGCATTTACAACTATGATCTTATATTTCAGAATGACACAATAAGATTTTTTGGGTCTAAAATGTTGTCAGAATTCAAGAGAAAATGCTGATTTAGCAAAACTGAAATGGAAGGTGCATCCCCACTTTTGAGAACTTCCCAGGTCCCACTAAAACATATGTAAAATTAATGCATTAGAACAACTTCATAATTATTTTAGGATACCACATATTTCACTGTAGCCCTTTACATACTTCAAGTTTAGTTAAATGTTTTCTTGTCTCATTAGAAGCACAAGCATTTGGCTAACTTTTACAGTACTACATCAGGCCACTGACCTGACAATATTTCCCTGTGTGTGTTAAACTAGAAGCAATATTTTCAACAAATACAAAATTAGTAAAAAACAGGTTCAGGTTCAAGAAGCAAACCTGAACCTTGGGATCCTTTTTATTTTAATTTGCTGCTTTAAACAATGCAAAGTTAGAAAAATACTGTTGTTCGTATTGATCTTAAAAAGAAAACTTAATCTAGTGCAACCCATTTCCACAGAATCTCACTTGCTCTTGTACAGAGTTATTTATTCAGGTGTTTGATGGAAATGCAAATAATGAAGCCTTCTTTCTGCCACCCGTAAGACCTTATTTCACAGTTGGCAACTCTCCATTTTGAGGCAACTTATTAAAACAAGAACAAAAAACCACACCAAAAATATAGACAGGGCATTGATGCAAAGCTTCCTCAGCTTCAGCAGGGCCATGATCAAAACCCTCGTGCAGTTCAGGCTACACTAACAATATTGATGCTGTCTCTCATCAACACCTGTCATTTGTTTCTCTAACAATAATGCTAATTGCAAAATCTCAATGCAAAAATAGTCTGTCACCTGCAGTTCAAGGTCACAATTAAGGAAGTTCAATGAAAACACTGAGTGAAAATATGGTTCATAAGTTATAAAATATAATAAATGCTTTTCTAAAATAAGTATTGAAGCCTCCCCCACACTTCTGAGCAAATCAAGTATTTTTCATCTGATCAACCACAACAGGTGCTCTCTTTGGTGGCAGAAATAACAACTTTTATCACCTAAAAAATTATTTTTCTCAAAAGTAATATAACCCTAGGCAGTACTTTAGTAATATGAGAGATGATTGTCTTTGATACTAAAAGATATAAATAGAGCTTTAGAATATCTAGTTCACAGAAGATTTTTCAACTTAAAATGAAAAAGGCCCAGACTATTTTTAGTACTTGTTTAAAAAAGGATTTCAGGGCTTTTCAGAAAATATTTTTTTAAATAAAATTTAAACAGTAATTGAAAGCATAGATTTGAATTAAAGTAAAATGCAACCCAAAAAAGTTTTACTATTGCCAGTCAACCTCACGTCTTAAATGGCAGAACTGCCCTTCAGTAAAACTCACAGATATGCCATTAAATGGCATATACATCTACAAAGACTTAATTCTACAAAAATGCATTAGAATGGGAAGATGCATCCATTGAAAAACAGTGTCATCTTCTTGGAAATGACCTAGTAGTGCCTGATTTTGAGGTACAGAATATTAACATCTTGGCTACTTCAGAGTGAAGGGAAACTAGATCCATCAAGCCTATGTGAGCACTTGGCTATTAAACGGAAGACAGACACTAGCAAATTATTTCATTTCACAAACAACAGAACAAAACAACCAGGATCAGACCCACCCACTTGTGAAGATATGGCTGCTGAAGGGGCAAACATACCAGGCTTAGGGTACGTCAGCAGCCAGGAAAGGAAGATAGTTCCTTATATGATTTATTACATAAAAATGAAAACGAAAATACTTTAAAAACTTGGATTTATCCGTAAAGTAGCATAACATGGAGAAAACAGCCACCACACAAAAAATATTTTGGTGTCTTCCCTTAACTGTGTATCTCCCAAACTGAGATTGCATTTGGTTCATAACTAACTGCAACGAATGGCAGGGATGCAAAATTATTTCACAGCAAAAACAAGAAAATCAGGTTTGCTACAGTGTAAGATAATGAACACAAGTCTGGAAGATGTTGCTTAACTTACATGTGCTGGTCTCTTGTCCTGGCAAGCAACTAAATTGCCTGTATTAATTCAAATAGATATTTGACCGAATGTGTACCTGCCACCACCCTCTAATAAACTTGAGGTCATCAGTAAAAGGACTAAAAATCACAACTGTCACGTCATAAGAAGAGGTATCAAAGACATCCACTGCTGTCCAAGTCTATTGCACTGACTTTGTAAGAAAAACCTCCTCAATAATCTTAGGAAATAAATCGTGGCCTGTGCTACAGAGGAAAGCAGATAAAGCTCACACTTCCTCACAACTGGCTAGCTACAGTGCCACTTGCAATGACTAAGTAGGATTAATCCTATTCCTGAATTTCCTGCTCTGGCAACATGCACTTAAGTATTCTAATAACATCTTGAATGCTAAATGCTTTGTTATGTAAACATGTCTCTTAGATGGCAGGAATATAGAGTCCCACTATTCCTGAACAGAGATGATACTATCTTACCCTATTTATGGTAGAATATGATGATTTGGAGAAGTATTATCTTTTTCACAGAGATCTTACCATGTGATTGGGCACAGCAGTATCATTGCCTGAATTACTGTTGTTACACAGAGCAAAAAATACGTTTCTGGAAAAGAAAATTATAGCAATACAAGTGTTCTGCTTTTATTTTGAGATGTAACTTCAGGTAAAGCACCAAGAAACTACCTAATGCTCAACTGCAAGGTATGCTACACAAACTGAGCCCCATTGCTTCTGATAAACAAGGAATACATGGTGGTGAGCAGAGCATAGTTTTTTTCCTTGACAATTTTCCTCAGTAGTGCTATAAGAAATCTATTTTCCAACAGATTTTGTGCACTTTATCAGCCACAGGATAAAACCAGCCTGATGATGCCTCCCTAACATTCTCTTTGAACAGGATTTCAAGTTGTGGTCATTCTGGAACATTGATTTACTGAATGATACATAACACATCCTTACTGTAACTGAGGACTATTCTATTTTCATCAGTAGTTCTTGCACTGAGAAGAGCACCTGTTTTCTTGGGCTAATGGTCATAGATTTTCATGCCATAATATTCCTTCATATGACAGATGCTCTGATGGAATGTCACAATGTGCAACCTGACACCAAAGCACCTTCATATCCCATCTTCTCTTCTTATGCATTTAATGCTCCTTGTATTAGTATCAAAATCATGCAGGGTCCTTCTATACTGTGCGCATTAGAACAGTGCCTAGAATCCCTGTACAGCCTTGAGGCACATGACATAGCTGCCCAGCTTGACTTAGATTCTTATGCCTCTCCCACCTTAGCAGATAACATGCTCAACTTCTGCATGGGCAGGCCTTTTATTTCAGCAAAACAGTTTCATATTTGAAGACTCACATTCTGCCACACTTACAGACTCTGGAGCTTTGATGAAAACTTTAGATTTCCCAAGCTGGTACTGGTCAGGATCCATGTTGACTGACTGAAGCAGGTGGAGAACTCCTTGTTTCTCTTCTCCTTTCCAGGAAGGCCAGGTTGCTTTGGTCAGAATGGCATACCTTAAACACCAAGGAGAAGAGATTAAAACCTGACACCAAACAGCAGCAGAATACCACTGAATCTAAGTCAGTATTAACCTGGTGGGAAGGCTGACAGTTCTGGTGGGACTTACAGAAGCTTGGAGTGTGGGAAGATGCACAGTATTAAGATATTACTTGTTTAGCAAGACCAAACAACTGCAATGAGAAGGGCAACAGTGTCCAGGAGTTGCCAGATGCTAAGTTACTATTTGGAAACTGCAGTAGTTAATTACAGAAAGTTCTGCCGTCACCTCCTTAAGTTCAGGGCAAGGTTATTTACTAGCAATGACTTATGGTCCAGATTTAAGTACCTGCACACTTGGTATTTGAGACTCATTCCTAAATGTGGCCAACTTCCCACTTAATCCTTTTCTCTCTGACTTAACTCTTACAAAGGCCTTTTGTGTTTCCAAGCAAGTGGGCAGCTCATGCTCCTAACCCACCTGTTCAGCAGCTGCTCTGCGTTTAGCAAGGAGCCATTCTTGGCTTTATCACAGAAAGCCTTTGGCTTGCCCTCTGGTACAAGGAAAACATACAGTGATGTTTGTGCTACCTGCAGGGAACACCAGAACCAAGCACACCAGGGGCAAGGGAAGGAGGCAGGAAGGAGCTATAATACCATGTCTTTGACAGGAAGAGGTGAGTAGTCTTCTGTCTCATTCTCTTTAAGCCTTGCAAATGAGGTGGATGCTTAGTTGCAGTACCTTTTAAACTTCACACTTTTTCAGGCTTAACTTGGGCTTTTGGAACTGCCAGGCTGGAGTTACAAAGCTGCCTTGTTCCACTGCCCACCAAGGAGCACTGATGGGCTTTAGCAGCCTCAGCATGTCAATAGACAAGTAACCTCTCTAGCACAAGCTATTTAGATTCCTTTGACTATAAGACTGGAGAACAGCTAAAGATGTGACAAACCTCTCCCCAAAATGTTTTATGTTCTTTACTCTTGACAACTTTTTTTTAAATGCCTTAAGTGTACTTGAGTTATACAAACTTCTTAGTAAAATTATTCAACTAATGAAAAAAGTATGTCGTTCAGTTTGTTGTAATTCCAAAGTTCTTGTTTCTTAAGAAGATTTAAGCAGTTCCTAATAAAATTTTCTCAAAAAAACACACAAGGAATTGTTAGAAAATGAATTAAGAGAATGTTTGTTACTCGCTCTTGTAATATCTAAAATGTTATCCAGCCAGGAAGCAGAAACAGTTTCGTGCAACTTAAATAACAATACCACACAAAGAAAAATAGCAAACAGTTAACAGGAACACATCGCACAAACCAAACTACTCTGAATAGCAAGCATATGAAAGGGAAAGCTAACTTATGAATAATTCAGTAGGATTCAAAAGGGTCTGCTGCTGTTATGTTTAAATCTATTATTAGTTAACAAATGCTCAGGTACTATGCATGATGGTGTAACAAAGTAGGTCTTCTACCATGCTAAATATAGAAGTATATTATACATAACTATGTTTACAGCTGATGTGTATGCTTTTATGTTTACGTAATTTATCAGTATTATAGCATAAACAGATGCAACCTAGTATGGAGTTGTAAATTCAAGTAACTCCCAACTTAATTAATTAACAGCCTCTTTTGCAAGTTCACCACATACTGCCAGCAGTATAGTTGTACAGGTGGGCCTAAGCAAGTCTGAATGTAAGGGAGCCGATGTTAAGAAAAGCATTTGAAACGGCTACCTTCCACACAACAGAATTTTATGCTACATTTCAGCAAGTTACAGCTCAGAAGATGTAGGAAATAATTTGTAAAGGAGGGCACAAGGAAAAACATGACTTAAGACCTTTTAATATAAGTAAAGCTCTTGGGTTACAAAATAAGAATACATTTTAAATTCTCCTTTTCCATTAACTCTAACTTCATACGTTTTACTGGTGTGACAACACTACAGGGCAGAAGAAACAGGTTATTCTATAACATGCACCAATTAAGAATTTCACAAGTTTATAACATGACAATTCCATCATTTTTCACTGGTGTTTAGAAATAGCAGTTTCATGTACTTATGCATGCTTCTCATTAAACTGGTCATGTCAATATACATATATCTAGGTTTTTCAAGCTTGTGTAATTTGATCTTACACAGGATTTTGGCACAAGTACTGTGATCTTAAAATGCTTCTGAAACAATTTCAAGTCATGACTGCCCCCCAAAAGTTACCTATTATATATTTAGAGTGAGCAATTATGTCCTATGTCTAAATGTGGGAGTATGGAGTTGAGCTTTCAGACTGGTTATGCTCTGAAACACATAGGCCTTTTCAGAGACTGTGGCTTTTTGCATGCAAATGTAAATTTTGTACATAAAAGTCTATTCAGCTTCCACTTACTGGAGCTGCCAAGGAGCTCCCAATGCAAACAAGTGTCCAAGCATGCACTTCCTGGCCATCCCATGCCTCAGCCCGTCTACTCATACTGACTCAGGCTGTCAGAACACAGCTTGTTCTGGATGCTACAGAACTGTGAATGGAAAGGTTGCAGGAAGAGCTTCACTCATAACAAAATCTTAAATTTAAGACGACTAATTTGAAACAAAGGGATTAATTCCATAACAAATGGTTTCAGTTGCTTATGGATCTCTACATATAAAGTACAGAAAGCTATTACAAGTACCAGGTAGCTTTCCTTTGTGCAGACCTCTCAGGCAGATATCTAGACCTGCACAGCCCTCACAAACAGTGTTCAGCAACCATGGAGGCTTGACTTAATACACATTATTAACCTGCTATTTTGCATCAGCAACACTCCCTGTTAACTAATGCAACCTGAAGCATATCATGTTTATATGTCTGAGCTTGAAGATCGTGAAGAAAAATTGATTTTAAATTGCTCCATAATTAAAATTGAGTTCACACTTTAAGATATTTTAGGTCTGTCTATTGGTTAGAACTTTGTCTGCATTATAATGAAGTACTATCAATGGCTTTGTTCTGAGCTGTCTGATTAATTATACTCCATTCCTTGCAACAACTTATTGGGTTTTCTGTTTTATATTCTCAAATGCAACACAAAGACTTCCAACGAAATCTGATTTGTCATGTAATTCCCCAGCTTGGGCATTTATTAGCTGTAGGTCTCAATTTTCTAAAAACCAGGATCTAAATGTTGTATAAATCTTGAAATTACTCTTATTTAAGAGGATTTAATTAGCTAGTGGAGATAGTTAATCATCTTAGCAGCTGATCCTGAGACACTGAAAAAAGGATTGGTGGTACAGAGCTCTGACTTGCTTTCA
Source organism: Patagioenas fasciata (assembly GCF_037038585.1). NCBI lineage: Eukaryota > Metazoa > Chordata > Aves > Columbiformes > Columbidae > Patagioenas > Patagioenas fasciata. The sequence goes on along the minus strand of NC_092531.1, from coordinate 11,725,609 downwards.
TTTAGTGAGCAGCTGCAGTGGTTTAAGTTGTAACCATTCCCAGCTGCCAGAACACGGGGGGAAGGATGTAAGGAGCAACTTAAGCTAAGGTCACTAGTTACATTTGAATGGCAGGCATGTTTTTCTTTACCTGTCTTCTATCCTTGGGAGAGCAAGAGCAGTAACATTTTCCAAAGGCTAGCAGCTAGGCACTCGGGTTCCAGGCTCTACAGCTCACAGCTCTAAGTTCCCCTAACTCTCTAGCTTTGATGAACTTAGAAATCTCTGTGTAACCTAGACTGTGAGCAAGGTAAATGGGAGAAAAAGGGTAAGTGGGAAACGAGAAGCTTTCAAAACTTGCAACTTGTTTTCCTCGTCATCATGTAAACAACTGTGCTGTAATAGTTCAAAAGGAGTATTGCCCTACCTCTGCAAAAACTTCTTGAACACCCGCCTGTAGGCATAGCCAGCTCTTCTTACTCGAATATTTTCTTTCAGACCTAAGTATTCCACTTGATGTTTTACCCTGCAGAGAAAAACAGTGCAAGATTTACAATCCATTTTATTTCAGCATATTTGTAGATTGAGGTATTCTTAAAAGTCTGTATAATGTTTAAAGACTATTGAGTTCTAAAATTCATACACAGGTACATGAATCTATTCTTGGGCATTACCATGCACACTGCATGGCAGGAAAAATATTAAAGGCAGGTAGACTACATTACTGAAATATATGTAGCAAGTTTACCTTAGCATTTTTTTTAGAGTTTAACTTAACTAAGTTGTGTATAAATTTTTTGTCTATTATTATTACCCATAAAAGGCTAAATAACTACAACCTATACAATTACACCTGCATAGTTGGTATCTAAGGGTGCAGGAAATAGTTTCATGTTCTACCTCAAATATCAACAGTAGCAGACAGCAGCTCTTTTTTGTTTGTTCTGGAAAAGGGACCAAATCTGATGCTGGAGAAAGCCCCAGATGCCACACTTCCATTACACAAAGAATGAGAAGGCCAGTATATTCCTGAAAAGCTAGCATTCCTCATAACGTTACCATGCTGCACAGGAAGGATTTGTGGACAAGCACGAGACTGGCTGAAGCATGCCTGTAAGGTTGTCCATGGCATACTTCAGTTACAAACACCAACTGAGCTGGTACCAGTCCCACACAAAGAGGACTCTGCTGCACGTGTGAACTGAAACTTCCTTATCCCAACACCATTACAGTTCCCTCATGCAAAACATGTTCATTTAGGTTCTAAAAAGGGAACAAATATGGCCACATGAATCTCAAAGCAGAAAAACAACAACCACCAAAAAAAAAAAAAAAAAAAAAAGGGCAGCTTCCTTCTGTGGTACATTATTTGATGTTCCTTCTTACATACCCTGCTAGTCTACTAGTTAATATTTAGAGTTTTGATTTGAAGAATTTCAGTTTACTTCCTTAACAATGTATGGCTCCTGCAGCTTTCCTTTGCATGTCCTTATTTTTCTCATCTAAGTCATGGCTGGGAAGAGGCAATGTCAGTTTTTAACTGAAATGTGGTGTTCAGGGGCCTCTGTTGCTGTTCTTTTAGAGGGCAAATTATAGAAGCTTTAGCTTTCAATCAGAAATACAGGAGTTGTTAAGACTTTGAGTTCTGCAAGTTTATAAAAGAGCATTTATTTATATGTAATAGAAAAAAGTGAGCCTTACTATTTCATGATTTTTACAAAAGATTTTTCAAATCCTGAAAAACTCTTGGTTAACTCAATGTCATTTCTGTAGCTATTTTGAAATGTTACATTTCAATATGAAGTGGTTTGCCCATTGATTTTTTTCCTTTTTTTTTTGGTTGAGACATTCTTTTCACATGACTCATAGTAGAAAGGGGAAAAAATCGAAATCCCATGCTGCAAATGACAAAAGCCGTTTAGTTATTTCCTTTTTTTAAAGAACAGTTATGAGAGATGTTTTACTAAATAAGTTATACCACTGTTTTAGCTTATAATAAAAATACTGCACACTTTAATCTTGCTGTGTTCAGGGAATAAAGAATATTTTGTACCCACTCCAAGAATTCTGGTACAGTAGAAAGTTGGTGGACAAAAATATATTTTCCTGTTTATAGCTTTCCCTCCTGTTCACATCTGGAATAATGCACTGGAGCAACAATATTCCTCCCACTTTCTTACTGTCCTGCCAGTATTAGTGTCCAGCAATAGAGAATTTGAGACATTTTTCTGTTTTTCCTTTTCTTCCTGAGAAAAGGCACACTGAAAATCTCCTTCCAGGCATCAACCTCAAGCAGGTCAGGGTCTGGGAATTCAGCTAATGCAGCAATTTTGAATACAAGTCCAAGTGGCTGTGCCAGGACCTGAACAAAAACACATTTCAAGAACACCCCAATTTTTTGAATAACTAAGCTATTATACAAAGTTTAAATATTACACAAGGTCTATGTTTCAGTGCTAAATATTATGGAATTATTCAACGGCAGTACAAAGCTGGAGTGACATGGCTTCTGTGAGCATGAACTAAGAAAGGCTTTGTGAAGGTTTTTTTTTTCCCATTTTCACTGTCTAGTAACAGGCTACTAATACACAGCGTAGATATAGTGTGCCCATCACACTGGCTGTTGCGGTATTAAGTGATCACAGAAGAAAACAAAAAGCCCTAAACCAACATTCAGCAAAATTATCACAAACTCAAGTTTTTGTATTTCCCTCAACAACAAACTTTCTCACAGTACAATCACAAAATGACAAAATTAAACTCAAGTTTCAGTTGTCATACAAATTTCTTTTCCCCAGACATGTCACTAACTGTTACAGTGGTAGCCTATGGGGGAGTCCCAATATAATATATGGGAAATCATTCTTTGAAATGGGAGAGAACATCAGCATTTTTAAAGAGAGATGAAGGATTACCATTACAAGAACTCCTTCTACTTGTGTCTGAGTTTGAGTATGCAATCCTTGGTATTTCATTTGTTCTCAGTAGCTGCTGCATTTGCCAAATATCATCCTCATTATGGGAAAACCAAGAAGAAACCTTGCCCATTTTTGCTCCAAAAGGGGTTTCCTGAAAGCTGGCTTTTTCTCAGGACTATGTTTGTTTGTTTGTTTCACTGGTTTCCTAGCAACACCTTCCACAACAACAGGCTGGTCTTCCAATATGTAAATGGTTGATTTTAAAAGCCCTTTAACTTACAGGTAAAAGTTTTAGACATACTTTTTCCAGGATTATTTACTTTCCTCCTTTGGTCCCCAGTATCAGTGGAGAATGAAGTGCTGCATAGTTGGAGTTTCAGGGGTGGAAAGGCTAGAGAAAGATGGTCTGTGTTTACTGCCAAGACTCAAAGGGCACTTCCAAGTGCAGTCCCAACTGCGGCTTCTGTAAGTGCTCTACATCTGCATGTCAAGTGGCAGGAAATGAATCCTGGTGTGGTGTTGATATGGTCAGGAATGCTTTTTATCAGACAGTTGTTTCACTGTGATAAAATTAACCACTTGCTTTATCAGCACTTTTACTGATACCAAAAGTAGTTGGTAGATAGTAAAAAATGTTATCTATATTAGGACCTCAAATAGTATACATACCACACTGATCACCTACTTCAGTGAAAAAAGAGCATCTTTTTTTCAGATAACAGGAATATGCTAGAAAGCACCATGTACTTAAAGATTTAAAGATGCCTCAAAACAGATGAAAGAAACCAAGCTGATGTTTTATACATCTATTCAATGTCTATATAACCACGTGATATTATATTCTAATGACTTCTCTTTAAAAAGCTGGCTAATGAAACTTAAAAGTCAAGTGAAAAAGAAACCTTTTGCATTCTTGGGTACAGAGACTTTTTGGTAAGTTTGAATACATAAAGCAGATACAGACATTCTGCTGGCTTTTTAGCTACCTAAATAGAAGCTCTTTTCAAAGCATAAAGCAAAAGTTAGAATCGATATATAATGCATTTGGTGTGCAAATTCTACATGGAAAACTGAGTTTCTAATATACCCATTGTGTTACTGTTATGCAAATGTTGATTATTCATAATTGAGAAAAGCCAAGAACTACATATACGAATTGCTGATTTAGACAAAGTGACCACAGCTTATCTTCAAAGTATGGGAGAGGTCGTGCCAGATTTCATTTCTGGTTTTATAGTAGCTAGTTCTGTTTGTTTGTAGATGGCATGATTACAAATTAGGAATTTTTGTGGCTTTTTTTGGCTATTAGCACTGTTTCTCATCACATAATCTGCTTATCCATACCTGCTCTCTTCCCAGTCTCGAGACTTCTTTGTTTCATTTGGTTTGATGCAGCGGATGTAATGGGGCGTACACTTCATCAGGGTGCCAACAAGGTCATTTGCTTGTTTCTGTAAAATTAAGGGAAAACAACAGGATCTGAGCTGGACAGGGTGAATCCTGTGAGAGAATTCTAAAATTATCAACCATCTGCTGATGATTCACTTGACAGGATCCAGTTGACTTTGGTCTTTCTCAGGCAAAGTGTCTTGGGATAATATGCACCTCATGAAAAAATGATCAGTAATAGAAGGCACCATTACCTCCAGCTGTATAATACTATATAAAACTATTACATAAAAACATGAAGTGACAAGGAATGCATCAGGTGGACCTGACTGTCAGGATGGAATGTGAGGAAACAGGCTGATAAAACATCGATTTCCAAAGTCTGCAAATGTGTAATCTAAGTATATACTTTACAGCCAGCCTCCAAAAAGATGCTCGCCTTCTAACACTTGCTGCTTTATTCAAGGCACGTTATGGTCTACAGGAAGACTCCCTGTTGACTTTGTGGGCATTGGATCAGGTGCTGCCTCATTTCTGCACTATAAAAGAGACTGGTTATGTGTAGTTAATTGTAGGACATGAAGTGGTTGAGTGAAGGGGCTCATTCATTATGCACATGACAAGTACTGTTATCACTACTGTCAATTGTTCATTGGGAAAATTCATTACTGTAGAATGCCACTGAACAAGACATCTAATGGACAGTGATGCTGGGCAAAACACCATTCTAACAGCTGAAACAATGCATCCCTTTGCAGTAAAGACAGTCCTGATGCCTACCTTTACAAATGTCTGCACAGACAACTTTTATTTTAGGTATCCACACACAACACACACCCACCCATATATGCACATACTAACACAGCAAAACTAGACGTACTTTGATTTTACTGCCCGCAGTGGTAGGACGGCCCTTCTTGTCCACTTGAAGATTTTCAGGAAATAGAGCCTTTATGAAAGGCCTAGGGAAGAATCAATAAAATAGTGTTGGCATAGAAAGACAATTCAATGCAGGAATATCAAGGAATATGCTGTAAAAGTTAATAGTTGAGGAGAATATAAATAGCTATTTCTATTAATCTGGAGTTGTATCAAATCTACTTTAAGATTAGTATTTTCCATGAGCTTCATTACTTGTAGAGATCCCTCGCTATTTTAGTGAGCCTTGGAAGATGCGATACCAGACTTCTAGACTGGAAGAAACACGCACTTCTTAAAAAGTAAGCTTCAATTAATTAAAATACATAACAATAAAATGGTACTTTATATGCTAAAACAGTGCCTGTTCTGAGAGAATGACAAATCACTGATGACCTTGTTTGAGGCCAAAACAAATGGGTGTTATTACACCATTTGACTGTGACACTGCAGTACCTTACTTTTTCAGATTTGCAGAAAATGAAGGTCAATATAATGCAAATGATACTATTCTACTGCAGCGATGCTTTATTCCCACTTTTATGCAAATGAGTTCACAAGTTGCAAAGGGGTGCAGTCAGGCCCTCTGCATCCATCTGAACTAACACGTTATTCCTAGCTTTAAGCAAGTTTTGCTTACGTACAAATCACTGCTCTGCATGAGTTCAATCAAGTCCATGAAAAGAACATCCCGATTTCTCTCGCAGAATCCATCCATATCATAAGATACCTGGGCCAAGGTGGAAATTGATTGTTTGTGGTAAGTTGAGAACCCAATAATTGAAGAAAATTGAAATCCTATCCTCATCAGTAGCTGTTCTGAACTACAATGATGACTAATTCCTTGCATATATTATTAGTTAACTCTTTCACAACAAAGTAATCTCATCCATATATTTAAATTCAGTGAAAAGACTGTTATGGAGCTAGTGAATGAAATATGACATAAGTTAATTTAATATGAAATTTTATTGAAGAAAATTTTTTGCATATTATGGGTTTAGTGTTATTAACTCTATCTGCAGGAAATCACGAATAGTCTGAGAAATATACCCAAAGGAGACAGCACTGTACATTCTGTTCCCAGTTTTATTGGTATATCATCACCTACAGATCATCTTTATATCTGACTTCTTTAAATTCACTGCTAATATATCCAACAATTAAGACAATGAATAAAAACTAGGAGCATTTACTTATTACATTTATTATTAAGTTCTGGTTACTATGTTTGATAGCAGCAAGGCCTAAACTCATCTCTCCTAAGTAAAGGACATATGTTAGGGCATATTTGTTCTAAGCTCCCTACATTGTGAAAGGTGGACACCATCTCCTGAGATAATCTGACTATTTGAAAACAAACAGCCCTCTACGTGGCTTCCCTTCCTTTCATTACTGTTCTTTTTCTTCATAAATACATTACACGGAATTCAGTGATGATTTTCCATATTACCTTTCCAGCATAATGATGAATGATAAATCCCTGGTTCCAGCTGTTGAAATGTTCATGAGTCCCAATCTGCATCTGAAGTTTCTGAAGCAGTGTTTGGTCAGCTCCTTCTCCCACTGCATGCATTGTAGCACACACATCATCTAAAATACTCATAATCCCTGGGGGATTCTAATGCATTGGAAAAGAGTAACAAAAACAGCAAAAAGTCAGGAAAAAAATTATTATGCCAGTTTCAAAAACACTAGAGCAAAGTCAGAGCAAGAAGTTGTCCCCCTCCATCAGTAGAGTTCATAGTAGAGATTCATTTGTACACAGCATGCAAATAGTTTGAGACACACTACTTTTGTAATGACAGTCAGAGTAGGAAATGATGGAGAAAACAATGATTGCTGTTCAAAAAAACAACGCACAAAAAACCCCACCAAAATGTCCAAGATTTAAGTTTTTAATTCTTTCACAAAGCAATCTACTTTCTCATTCCACCAAAACATAAATGTATGTCTGAGGTAAGTATTTAAATTCACATGCTGTAGTTGGACAAATCTACAGCAAAATATCTAAGATTGTGACAGAAAACCTGTCTTCTTCCTAGTTATCCTGATACAGATATGAGATGGGTAAAATCTGATGTGCATTCAGGCACAAGTCACTATAGTACTTGAGCTGCTGTTAAAATTATCTGGCCTACATGAGGACAAAGAACTAGCTGAAGAACAACCTACTTCTGCCCTAAAGGACAAATCAACATTTGCTGTCACCTCAAATTAGAACATAAAGACTTTAAATTGCAGAACATTCTGTGCAGCAAAGACACACAATTTCTTTTATCTCCAACGCTTCCTAATGCTTCCTCTTCACTGGTTTTTGCTTTATTTGCAACAGTACCGCAAAGGATGCCAGTACTGTAGCTTCCCCAAACTGAAATATATCTTCCCAGGGACACAGAGAACCACATCTGACGTACAGAATATGTCATGAAGTTCATGATAAATCTAGGTGGAAAAAAGCTTAATTTCACTCCTTATATTTTTTTAGTCACACATCAATCATGCTATCTTATGGTTCTCTTTTTGGTCAATATCTTGGATAACATATATCTTAGAGCTCTTATAAGGCATGTTATATAAGATTTATATATAGGCTTAGTATGACTCAGTAACTGAACAACAGTATTTGCATTTTTCCTATGAATGTTCTTGACAGCAAAGCAGTTGCCCAGTTATTTTAAAGAAAATCTTGTTTTTTCCATCTGTTTGTTCTAAATACTTACCACTTTGTTCTCTATAAGGTCACACACTATTTTGTTGTTGAAGTAATCTATTGGAGTCCATTTAATTCCTTCTTGCACATATTCTTCCTGTTAAGTGAAAAGAAAGACACAAATATTCCTTTGCGCTGTGGACGCAGCACTAATTTACAGTGCACTACATATACATGCACTCTGTGCTGCTTGTGTTCAGAAAGATCTGTGTGACTGGGGGAAGGTGGGAGAAATGACCCTAATGATAGTTAAATCCAGCTCTCTCCGGCCTGAGAGATGAACTGGAATCCTTCTCTCCACACATTCTTTTGTCATTCATAGCCCTTGAGTAGTTACTAAGAGCAGGAATATTTCAGCAGTGCATTCACTGTCAAAGCACTTCGCAAATCCTAACAAAGTGACTTTTACAGTATCTTGACAGTGCACCTAATCATCCATATCCTAACCTGTTTTAAAAGTAAGAATAGTGACAGGCATATCAAGGGTCAGACCCCAAAACCAATGCATTTAGAAATGCATGTGAAATGGAGACACAATTCTATATTTCTGTACACAACTACTGTAACCATAAAGACACCTAGACACTGTCTGGGGAAAAACATCATACTAAAAATTTATTAAATTGATGCACTCAGTTGCCTGTATATGAGATCAGCTAGACATCTAGCAGGTCATTTGTATGCTCAGCTGCAATCATCAGTTACGTTTATACAAAGGCAACTGTGTAAGTGCATTCTTGAAAACATTGTCCTGAAGTTGGTGCCAGGCCTGAGCTCATGCTGTAGACAATGCCTCTGTCTCCACTGCATTGTCTGCCCTCCCGTGCAGAAGCTCACATTTGTGTATAGAGAGGTTTTGCAGTAAGACTATGGGCAGAGAACTGCAAATAGTTTTTCAGAATTATTTTTGCATTTGACTCAGTAATCTATTTCATTCATATATACATATATTTTTTTAAAAAAGAAAAATGCTGTGGAGGAAATTAAGTATTCCCATTTAACTGTGTCATGTCCAAGAAAAGCACAGGAATGGAACTAAGCAGTTTTCCATTTCTGTCAATGAGTCAGAATATGCAGCAGTCTGGGCAGTCATATGACTGCATTAGTACGCTGTCTGACGGACTCACTTCTATACCACTGTATCACAGAATAAATGTCTCTAGCTGATGTGGTTTACAGTTTTAGCGTTAGCCAACAAAGGGTTTTTTTTTCTTTATTTTGCTTAACAAGGCAAATCTTATTGTTAATAGATGATGAAACCTTAGTTTTCCCACCAACTAAAAAAGCCATAGCTCACTTATGAATTCAAAAATAATAAATGTCTGGTTACCTGTTCTGCCTTCAGCGTCAGTTCAATAAAAATCTGCTGTAGTTTTTCATTAACAAAATTGATGCAGAACTGTTCAAAACCATTTTTCTATAGAAAAGGAAACAATTTAAAAATCAGTCTCGTGCTTTACATACAATAATTCTTAGTTCTTATGCTGGCAATAAGCTTCAAAGAAACATGTTCAATGATGGATGGGTTGCTGACTTTATGGACATCCTGTGTAATCTCAGATCAATGACCTAGTTTCTTTGAAGTTTCTTCAATAATTCATGTTTATTAAGTGAGACATTACCAGTGAGAACTCAATGTCCAGGAAGCTGTGTTGGGGATTTTTTGCTTTTATTCTGGCCACAGGATTTTCTTTTTTTTTTATGTTTTGGATTTTTCCCTCTCTAAATAACAAAAAACTCCCAGGTCAGATGAGCTCAAACCCTGCGTATTGCATTGCCTTACCTGGAATATTTCAAAGCCATAAATATCAAGGACACCGATGTTATATTCTTCATGGTCCTTCTCCATAGCCTTATTAATAGACTAATAAAACAGAAACAAAATGTAAAACAAAGTGTGGTTTACATATTTAAAAGATATATTCATATCCTTAGATCTTTATATAAAAGCATTGGGTTTCTTCAAAAAGAACTTATTTGAATGTAATACAAATATATGTAATAGGGTATTTTACTTTCACTTTTAAATAAACTGTTATTAACAGCTAGGAAATGAACAACATACTATCCTGTTTCCCAGGTTAGTGAGCCTTTGGGTCTACTGTCCTTTCCCCTTTGGTGTAACTGGCTCAGTTAAAGAAAAGGAACCAACAAAAAAGTAACAGCTTTAAGTCTGATGCATTTTGCAGATAGTGCCACGAATCTTTCCACCCATTTCTGTATTACTGTACTTTGCAGTGTCAGTGCTGGTGCAGGCACACAGTGGTAATTACAGACCTGTCATGATGAGGGCGACTGTGGGGACACTGGCAGTGTCACCACAGCGGAGACTGTTCTGCTTCATCTGGCCCACAGCTGTGGCCAAAGGCGAGGTTTCTACCCCACCAGTCCAGCCCAGGGTCTGCTTCTGAACAGCAGACTACTTGAGCACGGACAATGGAATTTGACCATTTGCCCCAATGCCACAGCACTGGGATGCTGAAGGTGTTCTTCACAGGAGAGTGGGGTAAGAGAGCAGGGGACCCTAATTCACTAATTCTGCTCATCCGGAAATTCTCAGCTACATGAGACAACGACTCAGAGCAGTCTGGATGCTGACAGGAAGATGTCATAATATCATATGGGACAGTTGTGGCAGGAGACTGAGCAAATATAGTGCTGAAAGCACAGCTCGTTTGCTTCAAAGAAAGTGTAGCATTTGTCATACGTTCAGTATTTAACATCTGTGGTTGTGCTCCCACTGCTCTGCTCAGTACTGCTACTAAGGTTTAGGTGAAGAAACATGCTGGGTAAAAAATGATGGGCAAGTAAGACACTGCAAGGAACATTCCTAGTGTACTTGTACATGTTTTGATAGCAGCAGACTCAAGCAAATCCAACTTACATCCACCAAGTAATCAAAAACGCGGGAATGAAGGGCCTTGGCCAGTGCGTCCCTGGTGTAGCAGGCTTGTTCCACATTTAGCGTCACATTGATAGACTCAGATTTGCCTCCCCACTTGCTGTCCATTTGTCTGCTGGTCAGTTTTTCTTTTAGGCGGTCCTGGTTAATTCCCAGGAGAAAAGCAGGAAAAGCCAAAACTGCAAGAAAAGTTGGAGTTGCTGGATTATGATTTACAGACTTAACCAATACAGAACGAAGGGAAAAAAAAATAGCTGTATCTCTACTAACAACAGCAGTAAGAAACCTCATGGGGCATGCATCTTAAAAAGACCAGGGATTTATGTCATTAAAATTTCCCTAAGCTCCCCAAAGACACTTTCAACTCTTTACTTACATGGATTTCAATTAAGATAAACCACTTAGAAGCAAAATAATCAGCTACTTATGTACCTTCAGTCCTTCAAACATGTAAGGTAGCTTAGGTCATAGATTTGAACTATGTGGTTCAAACAAATCACTCTTAGAGGAGGTAAAATAAAACATAGAGTTCAAACATCAAATAAAATTGAGACAATTTAAAATTCTTTGTGGAAAACATGAAATGTTTAAAATATAATAATTTGCTATCTGCTTCCTAATATTCTTTACCTTTCTTCTTCTAAGTTAGGATATTGCAAAAAGTTTTCAATTGCCTTGCCATTTATTTGGTTTTGGTGGTTTTTTGTTTGTGCGGTGTGCATTTTTTTTGTGTTTTTTGTTGTTTTGTTCATGGTTTTTGTGTGGGTTGGTTGGGTTTTGTGTGTGGTGGCATTTTGGGTTGTTTGGGGGTTTTTTAATCCCTTATTCTGGACATGCTTTATAAATTCTGATTTCCCTTGTTTAAAAGTAAAGCAGAAAAATACATCTATGCAATAAGCTGCCACAAGTCTAGTATTATTTGCATTCATAGCACATGGTGCAGATGTTACCTGCAGGTGTCATACACCTTAAGGAACAGAAAAAGAGAAACAGCTTGAAAGCACATGGAAATAGCTCCCAAGGGCAGCTCTTGGAGTTGGCATTGCACCTCTGCTAAACCATCTCATTCTCTACCAGTGTTTCCTCCATGTTCCATTGCTTTCACATCTATTTTACTGGTGTGAGGAGGATGTAAAACAATCACTAAGGCAGCAGCCAGTTGTGTTTTACACATCTGTAACATCACAGCATGATTTCACTAAACCCTTCCGTACATTAATCCAAAATGACTTTCAAAACTGCAAACAACTGCCAGCTTTCTGGAATTTTATTTATTCCCATCAGCAAGCTGATTAAATTTATACTCTAGGGTACTAGGAACCACACAACTAACCAAAGCTGAGTCCCTGGCACCATCTCTGCTAACTCACTGAGAACTCAGGTTGAGGAGCACATGAAAAGGTCGTATGCTTTACAATGGAAAAGAATGTAGGTAATTACAGACCACATATGCTCACATATACTGTAAAGATGCCAGAGTAAGTATTTAGCCAATACTGCTGTAAGAATTTATGAAGATAGTCTAATGGAATGAAGCACCACGCATACCTCATGAACTCTTCTTCACAGTGCTCGTGATTTACCGTAAAGGAAGAATAGCTGACACTATAATAACTTCACATTCCTAAGATGCCTGGTTATTATCCCTCGGTAGGAACCATAGTTACCAGCTAGAAACTACCATAAAGCAGGATATGCATGTAACTGAAAAAATGATCCTCAAAGAGTAATCAGTAGCATTCTGTGGAACAGTTTCAAATAAAATTGGTGAAGAAAAGCTGAAAAACACTAGGTTCACTTTGTCGGCTTTGGGAAAGTATAAAACAGACCTTTCAGTACAATGCAAGCATAAAGACAAGTGGTCAAGTTTGCCTGAAAGCATTTCTCACTATTTCTATTATTTCATACTTAAAGGCTGAAAAATTATTTCTTCAATTCAAAATGCAAAATGGCACTCCTGTTAAGTCTGTGGCATTGAACAAGACAAAACAGGGACCTCAGCACCATTGGTTTTGGAAGAGAATCTAAATGAGCAGCCTCACACTGTAAGAAATGATGCGCTGTGTTTGGATAAGCAGCTCAGGATTGCAGTTCACCTTATGCCATCTGGGTTTCAGCCCACTGCTAGTTCTCTAACGGTTTCCAGAGGTACTTACACTCCTCACTCTCCACTCCTGCATAGTTGCCAACTTCTTTGAAGCTGATGTTTCCCAAATGCAGTATTCCTGCCACTATCTGCAGCACCAATGCCTGTTCTTCTGCAAAGATCCCAATCACACTCATTGCATGCTGGGAAGAAAAAGAAAACAAATTGAATCAGCTGCAGAGCCTGTTCAATGACTCTTGTCATAGAAGTCCTTTCCAAATTTTGATGTTAAAAATTAGAGCTTTTCACAACAGTTCAAACACCTAAGGCAACCAAATTTCATTGCAGCCTGGACTGAAGTTTCAAAAGGTACCACATGTCCTACTTCAGCATTTTTAAATTTTTTTAATTTAATACAGAAGCATCTACACCATTTAGATGATGTGTTAGCAAAATAAATTCCGGAAAAATTAAAGTTACTGAAAAACAAGCATCTATTCTGAAGTGTCACACTAATAATTAGCTAGAATACAGCAGTAATTTTTTTTTTTAGGCCTTTACATATGTGACATATATAAATAAAGGATGTGTTAATATGCTTATTTTAAATAATAAATTGACATGACTTGCGTAAAGGTCACATAACGAATTGGCAACAGCAGTAGTCAAAGATCCCTGATCTATGCTTTCTAGTCCCTTTCTCCAGCCTTTAAGTTGCACCGTTTTAAATAGGAATGGAAGATGAGTCACCACTAAGAATTCAGCTAAAATAGGGCACTCTCTTATATTTTCTTTTAATGGAATTTCCTCACTGTGTTTGCATTTTCGTATTTTTCATACTACAGATTATCTGCATTCAATTCAATTTCATTAAATTTGCACCCTTCTGAAAAAGAACAATCAGATAACAAAACACCTTTCTATAGAAAGTATTTATCTACTTCAGATTGTTAGGCTGCAACACAGGACCTCTTCAGGGTAACATACTTCCTCCTTAGCGTAAAATATAATTAAATAAGTTATATCTACATTCATTTCTCATCCTCACATTAATACATCAAGGTCTTTGCTACTAATGGACAGTGAAATGAACATACATCCACCACTATGCAAATCACAGAGTAAAACACTCACCAGTGTTTCTTGGAAATCCAGTTTGTCATTGATGTCATCAACTTTGTAAGACCCAGAGAGACTCAGATAGTAATAGTAGTCCATACTGGTAATTCCAAGACTGCTTTTTTGTTCTGAGGAGGCCCCTTCAATTAGCTGCAGAATAAAAATCCCCACATTAGGCATCACACAACAGTCTTCAGGAGAGATGAAAGAGGTGACTGAGCCTGAAATTATTGGGAGGGACATGACTAGTGTTAAGCATATGCTTAAGATATGGCGTACGCTAAGCAAGTTTTAAACTGCTTCAGCACTATGGCTCAAGTCACCCCTCTTTGCATCATTTAGGTCAACAGGGCCAAGAATAAATAACACAGTAGTTAAAACAAGGTTCCTGTACTCTCTGTGATGCCCTAGGTGAGGATCCTCGGATCTGTGTGAAGTCTACACAGTTGTGCAATAGGAAGGATGGAATGAACAAACTAACCTCAGAAGACTCAAACCCCCATGGTCTTTTAACCCCTGTGTCAAAATGCCTCTCCAAGCCACAGCAGGACAGTGCAAATTGTTAATAAACCTCGGAAAAGAAGAACGCACAGCCCCTGGAGCAATTCCAGCTCCAACTCAGCTTTCCATCCTGGCAGAGGCACTTCAACTTAAGGTGAAGCTGCTTATAGTCACGATGCACTGCCTTTAGTTTCATAGAGCTTGATCAACAGCACTTCAGCAGATAAGGAACTCCCATGTCAAGGACCAATGAAGGCCAGAAAAGCCTTCTGAAACACAAAAAAGCAAAGATGTTTGGAGGATTCTATGAAGAGATATTATCCTAAATGTCCTAGAAAACTCAACTGAGAATCAAATCTCTCTTTCACAAAGGTATAATTATACAGACCAGTTCAAACAGAAATCTGTTGGAAAGTTCTCATTTTCTATTATTGCTACTGGACTTTTCCATATAGAAGTTCACACTGAATTTCTAAGCAAGGCCTTTGAAATATTTAAGCACTTATGTTGTGGAGCTGGAAGGCAGTGAGGTAAGTCTATGTTGGATGGCATCTCTGATATCCAGATTACCTTCTTGAGTATGCACCCAGTAATCTCACTGTGTTGAGAACGACTTTTCAATCAAAAGGAAAAACGGGTCTTAGTTATTTTAAGTAACTCAGAAAGGAGCTGTAAACTTCTGACCTGGTAAAAAATGTGAAAACTCCTCTCTCCAGGATTCCTCATTACAACGCGAGATTTTTCCAGTAGGAAGTTAGAGATTTTCCCTCCATCTGGTTCTCCACCTGGGCTAAACTGGATTTCAAAGTATTTGCCCTGCAATAAACAATTAAAGCTGTTAAATGATTAGTAAAAACAAACCTGAAATCCCGCACTGGCACTGTATCTCAAGGAAGGTTACTGGGATGTTTAATCTTTATGGATACAGTGACGCAGCTGCCTCAAGGTATAACCTAAGCTTAGATTCTTGAACTTTTATTCTTTCTGCATTTACACAGTGCTAGACTCGGAATAATACGTCATATGTTAATGCCAACATAGAAAGGAAGTCAATGGCTTCTTTTCATTGCTGAGACTCTTGCTTAGTATAAAGGAAACAATAAGGCTCCCCTATATGGGAAGTCAATATAACAGATTTACCACCCACAGCTAACATAGTGTTCTCCTTGGAAGCAAGGTAAAGCAATTATCTTTTTCTTTCAGGGAAACGTTAATTGCATTAACATTCACGTTGGGTGAGGAACAATCTCAAATTTGTAAAACCTACATGTAACTTTTTGAAACAGACCCTTCAGTATGTTATCTAGTGAACTGTCACTGCACAACATTATCGTGTGTATTTTATAATGACAGACTGGAAATAATTCCTGCCTACTTTCTGTACATATTAGTAAAGGCATTTCCCATCAAACAACTCTAAGGATGGTATCATCTATTTTCAAAAAAGCCTTTTTTTTAAAAAATCCATCTATTACTGTGTATACTTTACTGATCTGAAAAGCTGGACAGTTTGTTGCTGATAAGCTATTTGCTTGCAGACTGAACATTTTATAAATTGTGACCTGTACATATTGTAAGAGAAGCAAACACGCAAACTATACAGAATGAAATACAGGCTTCTCAACAGGTACTTTATTTTTTAAAACACACTTTATATTTAATTCAGGTTTACCTCATTTATAGTCAATTTATATTATACTCCCAAATACTGTCTCTGTAACAGCACAGAAGTTGGAAGAATAAAGTAATCCCTAAGATACAGGGACTTACAAATCTGCTGGAGTTGTTGTTCCGTACAGTTTTTGCATTCCCAAAGGCCTCCAATAAAGGGTTGGACTGCAGAATAATATCTTTAACATGCTAAAATTTTAGGAAAACAGGAGAAACAGAGATTCAGAAATTGACATTTTAAAAGTTCTTACAGATTTTCTAGAAAACCACGACATCTAAATTATATATTAAAAAGCATGAAAGCCTGCATCTATAAGGAATCTTCTTGATCAGATAAAGAATAGAATCAAACCATATATTTTTAAGAGCTTCTAGTTCCTGTTTTTTGAAGAAAATTCTACAAAATTGAACAAAATGCCTGAGGCTAAAACTTAGTCCTTCTGTTCACTGTACTGCCAAGCAACACAGCCAATAAACTGATTTGGTGTTTTTCATCATCTTGATTTTAAACAATTTCCTTCTTACACATGAGCATTTAAATCTTTTTGGGTCTGGAACCACCATCAATTAATTCAGAGCAGCATAAAATCTGCAAGTGCTTCAGCAACCTCTTTTGGGATCACTGATGCTGCAGCAAAGTGTGTTACTGTTGTCTCTGTGTATGGTCCTGCCTGCTGGAAGTGTGGGCAAGATAGCAGCTTTGGAATAAACCCAGTGCATGCTGGGTTATGAAGATTTTGTTTTATTTCCAAAGGAATGCTCAAAGCAACTTATCAACTTCATCAACTGTTACTGTGTAATCACTAAGAATATTTTTTAATTTTGTACAAAAAGCTGGAATCTTTTAAACAAAATATTTACTTATAAAGTATGATTATATTCATTCACAAAATAACACAATGTATACTTTCTCTGGATCATTCTCTTGGTCACTGAATTATTCTCTGCAATGTTGTGCAAAATTAAGCGGAAAGAACGTACTCAACATCAGAGACCAGAATGGCACAAAAACTAACAGTAAGCCCTTAAAAAGAGTAGACTGATAAAAGCAGTAACTACGTACCTACCGCTGTCTGTCAGCCAGTGAATACCATTGTAATGTCATTAAGAAAATTTTTATGGCTAATGCGCTCAATAAGCTTTAGTTAATAGGTTTCAGTAGACAGAGCAGACATTGCTAGTATAGTTATTAACAAAAGCAACTATTTGTTGTTGCAGCTAGCTTGCAGATACTCTCATTTTGACAAGATAGCCTCATAAAACAAGCTGATGTTCCTGCTGTTGGCTCTCTGACACATGCATACAAATCAGAGATTTAATGGTAGTAATAAAAAGCCGGAAAGCCAGTTCAGTTTTCAATAGATTGTCAACACAGGAGGAGAAAAAACCCACACATCTACTAGAAGGAGATTAATTATTGTTCTTAACCAGAGTAAGAACAACCACCAAAGTACATTTTACCCCTTAACTAACAACAACAACAACAAAGCCAGTAGACATAATTGAGCATGAGAGCTGCCAGACTTTCAGCAGAGAGGATCCTGGGTCTGTGGGTTTTCCCCGGGGCAGCTCCCCAGCCCCTCCAGCTGCCTGTGGAGCCGTGGCCTGCGGGCGTTCCCCGCTGAGCGCCTTCGGCAGAGCCGCGGGGCTGCTGCACAGACCCTTGTCCTTCTGCCTCCCTAGCACATCTTCAGACGATGCTTGTGCTTCACTATTAACATCTATCAACTCACCTGTACTTTAGGGCCGCCACCTGAAATTTTTGAGACATAACTCATGATGTATTTAGCAGCTACAGTCTTTCCAGCACCACTTTCCCCACTATGAAAAAGAAACACAGAAATGTACCTGTTAGTTTTTAAATAATTCTAAAATGGAGTAATTTGAGGTTTATCTTGTTCAATTAAGACTAGGTACTTTAACAATGAATATTTTCTGAATTTTTGAGAAGAAATAATTTTGAATACATCATTTTGCAGGGACACCTGAGTTTCTATGGGACTTCAAAGTCAGAAAACTATGTAAATTGAGAAAGAAAAATATTTAAACTAAGATACTCAAAAGAGAACAAGTGTGTTAAAAACTCAATTCCCATCTACATTTAGAGGGATTTCAGATCTTAACACAGAAACTCATCTAAAAGTCCAAGCTTTCAATGCCATGCCAGATACCTCCTTCATTTCAGGAGTCTTTTGTTTTAGGTGTTCCTGAATGAAATAATGAGACATTATTAATCACATCCTGAATGACGGAAGAACTTCCTTCCTGTTCCTATGCCTCTTGACACAGGGTACAAGACGTCTTAATATTGTATATTAGCTTTCACAATTCCTTCTTGCCATTATATTTTACTTCAATGGTGAATAACATTTACAACATCAGTAGATTTGCCTTCTTGCAATTAGTAAGCTCTCAAGAGGGAAAGAAGACTGGCATGCCAGACAATCCAACCTCATGCTTTATTTCATACCTTAAACAGAATTTCTCCAGACTTACACCAATGTTGGTGCAAGTCTGCCTTGACCTTAATGAATTTACCTTGGCCTGGACAACAATACTAATAGAAAAAAAAACAACAGATGGGTGTTGGTTCAATGTCATAAAGATACCTGATTTTCTTCCTTGTGCAAAATCTGTGCTCTCTTTAAGCTCCTGACTAATGTCAGTGAATGTTGTTGACTCTTCTATCCTGTGCCTACTTGTTCCTGGATATGGATCAAATACACATCTTTTCCTGCACAAATTTAAGCTACACTTGCCAGAAAAACATCAGCAAATCCTGTGCAGGAAAAGGACTTGCTGAGAAAGTCAACTCATAGCTCTTTATCAGCATGAATAATGGAGACGTTTCCAAAGGTTTAATTCTGAAAAAGCTCCCCAAACTGCGAGGCTGCATTTTACACCCTCAGTGCTTCCAAACAGTACACACATACTGAAAGGCACGTTTCGTTTTTTCCCCTCAGAAATGTGTTCATGCTTCTGCCTTCTCCTGACTGCAGTTTTACAGATCAAACAGGAACCTTGAAATGATGAAAAAAAAACCCCAAACCCACAAACTTCTTGATCATCTCATCTGTGAAGTGTGGATTATGATTTTTATTATTCCAAGTCATCTTTTCCTAAGCATCAAGAAGAAAGCCTGTATTATTGGCATCTGCTGCCTTCACAGGGACAGACAAGTTTGCTGGATGGCAAACTTATTCAGAAATTCAAATCAGCAACAGTACGATAATTAAAATAACATTTCTTCAAAATTTGCTCACAGTAAATTTTCTCATCCTGTGGTAAAACGAGACAGACAAACCACTAACTGAATCATCCTCCTGAGTTTCTATATGCAGTTTTCAACTGAATACAAAAGAGGATCCAGGGTCAAACATTGAATGAATTTGATCAGGGATTATATATCACACAATAAAAATTTAACACCTTTCTGTAAGATTTTCTTTGATGCATAAATTATCTTTATCCTGTTTGTTTAAATTAAGGGTGGCTTATATTTCTCATTCTATAGTGTCTGCCACAGAAACTGACCTGGAAGAGTGTAGTTCCATTTTATTCTTAGTCTCTGTTTTGATCTAAGTGGTCCTTTATATTAAGTTAACTTGGCCAAAAGACTACCTTTCAGAGTTTGCTTTAGATTTGCACATGCATATATTTTTTTGTTTTTAGGATTTTATTGATCGAGGATGAGTAAATTGTCCCAATTAAACTAGAATAAAACATGATAATGCATTATTTATAAACCAAAGTAACTTTATCTGATGGGATGGTATCTTGTCCCCCGTGAAAGCTCAGGTGGTCAGCTCTAGCAGGGAAATTATGGCATTCCTGCCAAATTATTCTCATACTGAGGCTTCTTCACATACATCTTACTGCTCTGCTGCTATTAAAACTATTTTAAGGAGAGGTAAGAATAATTTCTAGCTGGGTAGGTTTAATAATGTTGGAAGTATAGAGGTTTTTGAAGGTTGAAAAAAATGATTATAATGGTTTAAAGTAAGCAGATTGTGGTACTGACAATTTTCTCAGACTTTTCTTACTAAAAATAGAAACATTACATAGTCTCAATCACTAGCAAAAAAGATAATGCTTTGAAAGAGGTATTGTTTCTTCTAGCACTACTTGCTACTTCAGGAAAGTCACATTTTGTTCAGCAAAGTCAATTAACCCTTAGCTAAAATCAGAATAGGACTACAAACACAGAGGGAAAAGTTTTTGCTCCTTCCTTCCCAGGAGAAATACAATCAGTGATTAGAGAAGCAAGATGCAATAACTAGCCTCATCCCTCTCCTTAAAACTAATTCTCTGAGTGAGGTTTAGTATAGAATCCCTGGCTATAGAACAGTACCAGTAATACCTATGTCCATCACCAGGACAGTGTCAAAATTTGAAACACAAATACTTATAAAGAACTCTTGGTTCTGCCAGTAAAGAGCACTGCATATGTAAAATACTCTGATGTGTTTGGATAAGCTTTTTAGTTTGTTTACATAGCACATTCACTTTCTCTAATTATGTTCAAGGAAACCTCAGTAGCATAACCTCAGAGAAATGTTTTTCCCTTCTCAAGCAGAGATTTTAGCTAACTTTTCCGACGGCAGTAAATTTAGGTTTCTACCACTTCTCCATTAAAATTCAACCATATTGCCAGTTGGATTCTGTACAGATGTTTTAGAACAATCAAGTCATTTGAGTCTTCTGTAAAGCTGAGATACAGAACCTGACTAGAAATCTCACATTAAATTTTGAACTTAATAGACAAGATAGATGGGAGTTGCTCACTAAAAACAGTTGGGGTGGTAAACGATCTTTCATTAACATATATTTGCAGTATTTTAAATGTATTGTCTTTTCAGGTATGCAGTCATCATACACAGCTTTACTGTACTCAAGCACTGCCACATGGATGTCAAATGTAAACTAAAATTACAAATAAGAACTGAAAACCTGCCTTAAAGAAACTGCATCATCTCCTGGCAGAGACTGCAGAAAGAAAGTGAAAATAAAGTCCTCAACTTTATAGAAAAGTAAAGGTTTAAGAACACTCTGAATAAACACATTTATTGCTACACAACAGAAAAATAATAATCGTAATCTCCATTCTCTTAATTAAGGACAATGATAGTCCAGAAGAAAGTAAAAGTCACAAGAGACAATCCTTCATAATTAAAATCTTGATTGGACAACTCCTTGTGGACAGTTTGGGAGGGCCATCATTCCAAGTGAGGAAGAAACGTGAACACAGTCTGCTGTAACAGACATTTATGAGCTTGTTTCAACAGAGGTTTAAATATCACGCCCCAGTAAAGCATAAACTTAACAACAAAATCAACTCCAGTCTAACTGCATTACTCATATGAGTAAACTTCCCTTGTAATTCTGCTCGGTGCCACGAAAGGAGGGCAGACGACTGCGGGTGCTGCTCCCTCCTCCCACCTCAGCACAGGCTCTGCACCCGCGCCCAGCCCGGCAGAGCCCGGCCCGTGAAAACCTCACTGTTTGCACCACCAACTGCCACTCCAAGCCGCTCCTGGCTCCTCAGCTGGAATTAGACATGCGTACATGTAATTTTTTTTCATGCATATACATATACACTGTTGTTACTCCACTAGTGCAACAGGCTTCCTTGGCCCTGGAAATGCTGTTTAGTATTATCACCTAAAAATCTGAGTTTTGGTTGCTATCTATTCAGCCTTTCAGAGAACTTTATTTTCTTTTGGATCTGCTTTCCAGTTCATTCACTGACTTTCTGAAGATGAGCTTTTTCTATCAGCGTCTAAATGCATTATTTAAAGTTCTGCAATTAAATGATCCTCACACACACCCAGGGTCCTGACTGCAGCAGGGTGATGTGGCAGGAGACATGAAGCTGTAACAGTTAAAACACTCATTTCACTCAAGAGCTGCAGAGCCTTTGGAGCTTCTAGATTGCGAGCAATTTCAGTGCCTTCTGGTCTATGGAATAAAACGTAAGCAAACAAACCCCAAACTTCAAGAGCTTCACTCTTATGCCAGCTCTAGTTGTTAGAAATAGTGATGATGTTAAAATCAGAAAATATAGGATGTCTCTAAACAGTTTCACTTCAATGCGGTGAAAAGGATTAAAGTATCAACCAAATAAAATCAGTTTTGCGAATGGCTGAGTTACTTGATTTCATAAAATAATTTCCAAGTGTCCCAAAAAATCAAATACCATCATGAAAACTACTTGTAAGTCTAGTCCACAGTTTTTACAGTATTTGTAACAAGAATAATCATAGGAAAAATAAATGTGTAGAAAGGAAGAGGAACTCTCTGAAATGTCACTGGCATACATGATTTTTCTTGTTTTAGTTTTGCAGTAGATTTCAATTAACTCCAGATTTTGTATAGGCTGTGCACACTGTGAGAGAAAATTCACTCTGCATATACAAAATGCAGACACTCCAAAGAGCACGTCATTCATCATTCAAGCTCAAGAACTCTCACGTGAATTAAACCCGTAAGCCTGCAGCTCAGATCTGCATCTCAGGTACCTGAACGTGTGACCCCCTGCATTCATTGCACTTCGAGGCCTTTGCAATGAATCAAAAAAATACGTTTTTTAATCACAGTTCACCAGAGCTTAAAGGCTTTCACTATGAATTTAGCTTCATGTAGAACATCCCAGGCTCTGGGATGTTACTTTATTCAAAAAATCAAAATAAAACCCAATCTTACCCATCCCTAAGAAGTCTGAATTTGACTAAATGGGACTAGTAACTTCAGTATGGAGACAAGCATCCGTTTTCCAGAAAAGACAACTGAGCTCAGGGAACAATTCAGATCTATGACAGACAAGAGTATGAGCATCTTGTTTCATACGGCACCATGCTGTAGCCAGGGGCCCAGGAACAGGGCGGCCCTGACAGCATGTTTGCTCAGCACAGCAAACTCTTAATGCCTGGCTGACCTTCCTACATGTAAAATCAACAGTCTCCACATACCTACGGACACTTGGCTGATGCTAAGAGGGACACACCTCTGCACTTTTCCACTGTAACATGTCACCTAGGAAACTCTGCCTGGACAACCCCCAGGTACAGATTCAAAGGAATAAAACAGTGAATGTAACTTTCAAACAATTATTCCTCACAAGCTTTCATGGCAGCTCATCAGTGAGATATATTAATATGAAATCCATTTCCACAGTGGACCATTCAGGAGTGTACAGACACACTTGCAGATGGAGCACCTCCACAAGTAGGACCCACACACTGAGCCCAGTTCTTTATAATACCCCTGTGACAACAACAAACTAGTAAGTGGCTGGTGCAAGGACATTCAAGTTGAAACATCAGCAACCACCCACTGTTTCCTGGCAGGTTCAGCCCAAGGGACTGGGCGCACTAGGTTACCTGCCCCTGATCGCCACTGCCACCCTGCTCCCTTGGGCACACAGCCACC
Organism: Patagioenas fasciata; assembly: GCF_037038585.1. Classification (NCBI taxonomy): domain Eukaryota; kingdom Metazoa; phylum Chordata; class Aves; order Columbiformes; family Columbidae; genus Patagioenas; species Patagioenas fasciata. The sequence continues at coordinate 11,701,985 of NC_092531.1, read as the reverse complement.
CGCGGAGGAGACCAGACAGGGCCCCTGGACAAAGAAAACACGCAGTCTTGACATCTCTCTTTTGTTAAATTCAACAGCAGTTACATTCATAGAGCTGCCTCTCGGCATGACCCACAGACAAATGATGGGCAGCATAAGAAGAGCTGGTGTTAATAAAACAATGACAGTTTCCTTTCAAAATATTTTTTCTTTTTCTCCTTTTCCCCAAGTCCTTGGAAAAATCTCACAGGCCAGTGGTCTATGAATGCTTTCGATCACACACACCACTAAAAAACATGTTTGAGCACACCCTCCCAATTCATGTATGCAATTTCTCTGTTTATAAACTACAGACATCTACTACTGAAGGTCTAATATTTTCTTCCACATCGTGGCGGATTTCCCTGCACAGCCCCTGTGATGCATGCACCCACCCTGGACACCTCTGCCGCAGGTGAAGAGCAGTTCCAGGTGCACCACAAGGAACCTCTCAAGTTTTCCATGTAAGAAGTCAGAAGAGGTACAATGTACCAGCTCAAACATCCTGCAGTTCTTGCTCTCTGCACACCTTCATTATTATACACCATCTGTAAACCCACAGCTGAGAACAAAGCATACCTCGACCCAAAACTCACTTTGTGACTTAAGTAATGCCTGTCATTAAAAAAGTTCAGTAATAGTTCCACAGTGAATTCCTTCCACCTAATAATTAAAATAGATTAATAGTGAATACAAAATTATTTTTCCTGTATCTCTCTCCTCCTTTTGTCCCTGACTGAACGCAAGTAAAATTCCAAAGTATCAACACTACATTTATTTTTAACAGAGTGAAAAAAGAAATAGTACTAAAACCGGAGTATGGTAAATGCCATCCATGTGAGAATGTTGGATTTAACAGTTTCTGTGGCTGCTATACTTGTTAATCCATCTCTTTCCTGTAGCTACTCAAGCTATTGCAGTTTTGGTTTGGGGCATGAAGCTGGCTATGTGACTAAGAGATTTCTTGTGGTTAAGCTATCGTCAGGATTTCACTGGAAAACAAAAGGGAGGGTCAGAAAGCACTTAGCTGTCCTAGAAAATCCCAAAATGTTCAGTGGGCATGGACACAATATTTTTACTGATATAACAAAAAATGAACTTTTCTGCTTTTTGAAGTTAAAACACCAAAGGAAGATGAAAAATATTTTTTCACAGCTCTTTTTCTTACCTAATAATGACACACTGATTTTCTCTGTCAATAATCATGTTTCTGTACATGCTGTCTGCAAGAGCATAAATATGTGGTGGGTTTTCATATTGTGCCTAGAAGGGGAAACAGAGAATAAGTTTTCAACACATAAAACATAAAACAATACAGAAAGATCAAGATACATTTTTATTTCAATTGGAATAATTATTTTCCGGGAAAAACAATTTTGAGTCCCAACTTATACTGATTTTTCCCCGGAATTTTTTGTTTGTTTAATAAAAACAAATCAAAGTGTCTGGGTTTTGTTACTGATATTTCTCTCATGCATAATTTTCTCCTAAAGTGTTGTAAACACCCTGTCCTATAAATGGTCTGTGCTTGAAATACATTACTTGTCCAAGAGAAACTCACATAATTTAAGCCTATTCCACCAGCAGTCATATGCTAACAATAAACTACCCAAACCGCTCGGCAGAGCCTGGTGCTGCGGGTCTCACTTTCATCCAGAGCCCACCAAACCAGTTTCCCACACCTACAGATATGCCCAGCTTGAGCGGAGTGGGAAGCTGACTTCTAAAGTCCCCAATGTCCTTGTCCTGACCCACTCTGCAAGCTGTATTTTCAAAAGTGGCACCTAATTTTGGCATCTCAATTTTTTTATTCTTCTTGTCCAGTGAGAGAGTTCTCAAGTCATAGTCTCCAAATGTACTAATGGCCTTTTTGTATTGTGCAGCACACTTTAAGCCCACAATAACTTAAAAACGGCCTTTGCAGGAGGAGGGGTGTGTCAAAGACAGAAACCTGATATGGATTAGAGTTAATCAATACAAGTATTTTCTTGAAATAATACTAATCCTATGATCCAGAAAATTCAGTTTGAAGACTCAATATATGGTAATGGCTATCAGCCAGATCCTCCCAGGCTACTGCAATGCTACCAAAACCCAGTAACAAACGCTTCCAAGAGTGTAACCACGTAGAATAATATTTACACGTCCCTGAACACAGCAGTACATTTTAGACTGCTTTACTTACTGCTCCTTGGTACATTTCAATTTCCTTTTCCCCAAAATATGGCATTTGCTTGAAAGGATTCACAGAGATTAAAACAGAGCCAATATATGTCTGTATTCAAAAGAAGTTAAGGTAACTACAGTTTCACAAACTATTATCTTACCACAAGTGACTGCCAAATAAGTTTTCCATCTGTTACATAACACAGTGCAGCTTCAAATGAAAAAGTAAAAACCCCACAGCTTACAACAATTGTTAATAAAAATGAAATTAGCAGGCTTGCCAGAATATAAACATATCATAAAATGGGATACTTTCATATTCTCAAAATATTTATTTTAGGAGAAGCTAAGTATGGAAATATGTATCAGAGGCCCAAACACGACACACCTTGAATCAAAATAGCGAAAGGAAACGGCATATTTAAACTGGTTTACTCCTTTGTAACTGAGGATGTTGTATTGTCAGTACTAGAAAAGATTGTTTTGACCTTTGCAGCATACAGTACAGTGATGAATTCTGATCTCATAGTGAGAGCGCTGAGCACGCAGTGGGATGGAAGCACCCACGGCCGAGCTCAACTGGACAGTCACTGAGCTGCGTGTGGCAGTGGGGGACTAAGGGATTAGGTAATTCAGTGTGTGGTGTGATTTTATGAGTGTAACTATTAACAGTCCCTAGAAGCCTTATCCTGCCGGCTGCCCTGGAAGACACTCAGTTCAAGCCTTTATTAGTCAGAGACTGCTTTTTTGCAACATTTTGAATGTTCATATTTCACTGTTCTGCATTCAGCTGCACATGTACCTACAATTACAAAATACTTTAGAAACCTTTGGAATTAGAATTGTGGTGTACATACATGAAGCAACTGATGAAGAACTGATAGGTTCTTTGAGCTGGGACTCAGCAGTGTGCCCACGCCAATGAGTCCAAAACACTTCGCTGCAGCTTTCATTAAACAATCTGGAATTGTTCATAGGCAAGCTTACTATCCAAACTTTCCATGCAAAAGCAGGAAAACTAACAAATTTATCCTGCTGGATTATCCACCATAAGAATCTCTTATTTTGGTGCCACAGCACAGCATGGTAACATACTAAAGAAGTATAACTCAGAGAACATAATTTCTGTATTGTTAATTTGCAATGCTTTCTTCATACATTTTTTAATTTAATGCAAACAGAAGTGACAACATCTGGGTCTCATATATAATAAATCGAGCATTCATTGTGTCAGTATAAACATCTGAAGTGACAGTTTTCTGTTGGTAAACAATACCAGCATTTTCTGGGATGATTTGGTAATCTCTCTGCAATGTAGCACAGAGAAATGTTCATTCATGGGTGGACACACAAACAACTGAAAGATTCAAGAGATGATCTCCATTTTAGAATGAAAAGCCTTCGCAGAACTGCAAAAGGAGTCTTTTCTCCCTACACAAAGGAATTATAATGCTTTAAAAGAAGACTCTGATCCCTCAGTGCAAGCACAAGTACTCTTGGAAAACAGACTTATTCCTGTTTCAGTAAAAGACCATCTCAATGGTAATCTCAGTTATTTTTATAAGATAAAAAAGCATAGAGCCATTTCTTCAGCACAGAGCACTGAAGACTTTGTGAATATACTGCATGGAAGATGCAACATTCTACAGGGACAAAAGCATTCATGTTACTAACAGAAAAGCACTACAGTTTGCCCCAGTACTACAGTTTGGCAAATATTGTGCAACTTTACCATGTTTCTATAAGGCAAATTTAATAATGGCGTGGTCCTTTATTGAACAGAGGGTCCAAACCCTTGTGCACATGCATATTAAAAACCTCTGCAGTTTGGAACAGCAATGTCAGCACAACTGCAACATTAATTTTCGTCTATGAGTCCTTGCTAAATTGAGCTGCTACTTAGCTCTTAACCATCTGAATATATGGAAATAGCCAGATGTTATATTTCCTTCCCTTTCTGCTAAAAAAAGTTAAAAACTGTTCTCCAGAAACAACTAGGAAGTATCTAAACCTGGCTACAGCAGAAGAAGAAACAGTATCACTTTCTAGTGCACAATCATATTGACTAGTGTTAGCAAATTCATTATTGCAGCACATGCTACATTGTGAAAGCTAAAAATGAAATAGTAACCTTTTTATCTCAAAGAATTCCTTTTATATGAAATAATATTAAAAATATCAGCAAAACTTTGGTGCTGAAATCTGGTTTTCTTCTTAGGTTATATATTCAGGTAATTAAATGTTTCATGTTTTCATTAATCACAGAATAAAAATGTTAAGTGTGAACACTGTAGATTTACAGATGTCCACCTGTTTCCACCAGCCCATGATTCACAGTATTAACAATTCCAGAATAACTTGTAAATGGGGTTATGTCACAGAAGAAATACTATTTTGAAAAGCATTAGAATTTGGGAGGTACAGAAGACAACATGATCTCAAGACACATGTATACACCCTAAACCTATTAATTCTTTCTCTTAGAAATACCATTACTGCAGTAGCTTCAGGGGTCACATGGATATATAAATATATGGAGCTAGAGGCCTATCTTCAACAATGAGAAAAACAATTCCATATATCAAAAAGAATACTTTAAAATAATTTTTCAGATCTTAATTTCAACCCTCATAATTAGCTCAGTCTACAAAGTATTTTGTGTAATCTCAGGTGAACTGTCACATAAAATGCTCAGCATCTTTGAGAAATCTTCTTAAAGAGAATACACGCATATAATTAACTTCTCAGTGGTTCAGCAAGTTCACAGGGCCCCACTAAAAACAACACCATAAAGGATACAAAAATATAATCATCCATGTATCGTTTCTTTAAGTTCTCCACTATGGAATCCTCTGTGATTTTGGAAAGAAGGACCATATCGTCCACACCGCTGTGCTTGACATTGTGGCTCTGCCAGTGGTATCTGTAGTGGCCTTTGCTGCCCTGCAAGAAAGCACAATAAGCATCAAAAAGGTTACTGTGTTTCTTATTAGCATTAAATAACCAAACCCAATCTATTAAAATTCCAACTTCCAAAATATTTCTCTTTCATTGAATTCTATTCCTTGATCCAGGCATCACACAAAAGCATACAGAAAATATGTCAATTGACTTGCCTCTGAACTACTTAAGAATCACACTGCCCTCAAACATTAGAAGGTAATTCCATGGGCTTTTCTGAATGTCTGCACACAGAAGGGATTTCAGATGGCAGACATTTCTAAACCTAGCAGGGAAAAAAACAAAACAAAAAACCCAAACAAACAACAAAAAAAACCCCAACCAACCAACCAACAACAAAATGCCACACCACAACCAAACAACACAACTATTCCAACTGAGATGCAGTTACTGGAAGCTAAGGATGCATAAATTAGACTCCTACATTGCAACTATTAGTAGTGAGGATAATTCCCACTTGAACTGTTAAATTGGGTACAGTGGATTCCCCACTCTTCACAGAATTTTAAGTGAAACCTGCACAAATGGCAGCTGCGAGCCTGATCAGTAAGTATCCAGTGACGTTCTGCGCATTATATTATGCAGCTTGTCGGTTGCTTTTGATGTTAGTCACCATCCTTCACTGACATCAAATTAGATATTCTCCCTCCACACTTGGAGACTATTTCAGGATGCAACTGAAAACTTGTGACATTTCAAGCTGTACCAGTTGAAATAAAAATCTGGGTGTTTTAGTGTTGTGTGGTGTGGTTGAGGTTTTTGTTGGGTTTTTACACACATATATATGTGTGTATATATATATATATATAGTTATTTTTTCCCCCAGCTGATTTGAATAGGAGCTATGTTCTACTGATACACCAACAAACAAATTTAAGTCCAGTCTAGATCAATGCTATTAAATGACCTATAGGTCTGCTCTCCACACCCATATCTATTTTCTGTAGCCTGGCAGATAATGCTAATGCAGTTCAACCCCCTTGCCTTTTTATACTTCAATTTTGTTTACACAATACTGAAATTAGTGATGCTGGAATTAACACATTTTACAGTGAAAATTTACCAAGTACACTGTTAAGGAAGATGTGACCAACAAAATGGCAATTCTGTGTATTCCCCTCATTTTTTAATACCACAATTTCAAACAATGTGATTTAGCTACATTGTTCTCATGTATGTTATGGGATCAAATCATATTCAGCAGAATACAAGAAATCTTAACTATTATAAAGTATTTTGCAGAACAAAATAATGCATAATTTTACAGATTAAGAAAGAAAACACAGGTACTCTAAGCACTTAGGCTGGACTCAACTATTTTGAAATGGGACATCAGTAACTTACAGAGGTGCACATTTTCTGTGTACACACTTCCTATGCAACTACTAACACGAAAGTGCATCTGCCAAAATGTTTCTTCAAATAAATAGCCAAGCACTTGCACCAACACCAGGCACAAGAGTAAGAACTACAAATGGGGTCAGGGGAGCACAAGGCTTTTATTTTAAGCTGGGTTGGCTAAAAGCGTTCATTAAACTAGCCTTGGACTATGTTTTTCCACTAAACTCACTGCCCCTATTAGGGGGAAAACCCAACAAAACCTAATGAAGACACGTTTAATGCATAATGTATTTGCAATATTAATATTAGCAAATGGAGTTGGGCCTATAGGTTAGCCTCACTTCAATTTGACTGACATACAAATCAAGGGCCAATTGCATTTTTATCTCAAGTTAAATTAACTTGCACTAAACCCAGACCATTTCACTACTGCAGACAGCACAGAACTTGCAGACTTTACATGTGTTTTCTATTAAGTCTCCGGCCATTGCTACCACTGATGCAGCTCTATCACTGCAAACGACACTGTAAAACAATTGCAAATTTTAATTAAAAGAATGCTTTTAAATATAGTATACCAGAGTATATGTCTGAAAACACATAATCTCATCGATTTTCTTGAACATCCACAATCTTACATGAGTTTTAATAAAATAATAATCTCAAACAAGCTTAGTCTGTGTGAACATTGTCAATTTTATATTTGAACAATGGAAGCAGTGATCTGGAAACACTGAGAAAATGAAGGAACCAATTAATTTTTGGAAATAGTTATAAAACATGTGACTGAAAGGAATCAGTTGAAGGTTGGGTTATTGGAGAAAATGGAGATCCAACACAGAGGCATTTCCTTCAGTGTACTCATCAGTTATTTGTGATATTACACTTGGAAAAAGGAACTGGCAGGATGGACAAAAAGATACGGTATCAATATAAATACAGTGAATTGCATTCTTCACAAAGCTCAACAGAATGTGGTTTAGTATCAGATAATAGAGTAAGCTACAGAAAATGGGTAGTAAACGAGAGTGGGAAAACAATCAAGCTTCCCATTGGAAGCTACAGCATTAGACCTAGTAAATTCAATGAGAAGACGACAAAGCTCACAAAGCCACGGGATCCATGGAAAATGTGCACACAGTCTGCACAACAGCAGGCTTTGTACCAGTCAGCGGCTGCTGCTGGCGGTGATTAAGACACGCACGCTGCCGGGCCAAAGGGCTCTTCCCCAAAGCCATGCCAGCAGGCACACCAGCCAGGGCAGCGCCAGGAAACCTCTGCTTGTCCCAGAGCAGCTCTGCCCCGCGCCCGCACACCGCTACAACCCACACACCCCGCTACAACCCACACACCGCTACAGCCCGCACACACACCGCTACAACCCACACACCGCTACAGCCTGCACACACACCGCTACAACCCACACACTGCTACAGCCCGCACACACCCCGCTACAACCCACACACACCCCGCTACAGCCCGCACACACCCCGCTACAGCCCGCACACACACCGCTACAGCCCGCACACACCCCGCTACAGCCCGCACACACCCCGCTACAGCATTGCCATCCAGGCCGAGTGCTGCAGGGTCACACACAGCTACATGGAAAAAGATGCAGAGAGATTTAATAAAAAGCAGCAGCCTAAATATCCAAGAAAGCAAAAGCATGGAAGATACCTGAGAGTGGTAGCACAAAGTAGTTCACATTAACATTCTATCACAGCTTAAAAGGCAGTTGCCATCAGTAGCTTGGGACTACTTTTTTCCCTTACAGCACAGCCTTACATGCAAATATACAGAGAAGCAGCAAATCCTCACCACATTATTGTCAGACTTCTCCCTAGGATCTAGAAATAAGCCCAACTATCAGTAGTGTCTCACTGCATCTGTGGTTAAGTTTTGCTCTCACTCTCCCTTCTCCAGGAACCTAACACCAGTAGGATGGCCACACACAGTGACTAGCACCTTCTTGGTATGGGCAACCAAACAGGGAATGCTGTTTCTACAGGATACCACCTACCCCCAAGTTCTTGCTCCTCCAAGCATGAGTGATGACTACAGAGTCTAACCTGAATTTATCAACTTCGTTCACTTTCAACTGGTACTATAACCATGGCCAGCTAACAATTAACCGGGTTTTATATAGTTTTGAAATAAAAAAAGAATCTTCCTATCATAAGTCATCTGAAAAAAACTCCACATTATTAAGAGTTGTAAAAGCAACTCTATTTCTCCAGGTTGTGTATTTCCTAAAGGTCAAGGACATATCCTTAAAAATTACAATGCTTTTCAGTTACCCACATTGCAAACACTAATGATTTGTTCATATTGGATATTTCTCGAGAATTTAACCTTTGTTTTAACATACACATAAAAATGCAGTACTCTGATCTGGAGACAATTTACACCCGAGCTAGTTACCTGGTGTCTACCTTAACTTGAACCTCCTTTGCAGGGAGGACTCAGACTAATTGAGTCAGCTGCTAATAGTGCTCTGTTGCCCTTCACACAACACACTGTCCCCTCCAGCCCCGTCCACCTGCTCCAGGGACGGGCTGGGTCTCCTGGGGCTCCCCCAGAACTTCAGAGCCAGCAGAACAAGGGCCGGTGGGGATGCCCCACGCCAGTGCTGGCCACAGCAGGGCTGGAACAGAGTCCCCTGTGGCGTGGTCAGATCTGGGCACACAGAGGCTCAGAGTTCGTGGTCTGCAGAGCTCACATGTCAGTAAACAGCAACTTAGCTTCTCTTAGCTTTTCTCAGGGAAAGATGTGGTCTAACTGTACAATAAATAAGCAAATGAAGTCTTTGTGTCAGCACCAATAATGCCTAAGCAGCTGAAAAAAAGATGAGCTGGGCAGATTAGGAAAAATACAAAAACCAAAAACACAACAGCCAGCTAAACACCACAGAAGTGGAAGCACGGGTGTTGAACAACCCGGCTGCCAGGCCTCCGCCAAGCCTCCTGTGTTCCCAGCCCAGCACCCCGCCTCACGCAGGGAATGGAGGCTGGGCGGGCCGGCTGGAGTTAAAGGCGTGTACTGCACTGCTGTCAGCTGTTATTATTCATTCAGTTGCTGTTTTAGGCTCAAAATCAGATCTGCTTTGCACTGACAAGAATAATATTTATGAGTCACATGCTGACCCTGCAGGCTAGGAGCCTACTGTTTCTGAGCAGAACTGCTTCAGGAGCACACAGGCACCCTTCTCTCCACCTCAACAACTTCATCATCTTCAGCGTCGAAACAATCCAGACTCTAAGGAACGTTAAAAATTCTACTCTCACTTTGTACATCTCCCTAACACCCACTCATCAACAGGCTAAGACAATTGCTACATTAACACCAAGAGAGGGAATGTAAAATACTTTCTATGTACTAAATACTGTCTATACTTTCTGTACTACTTTTGGTATGATATGGTTAAAGTATATTATTGTTTCATTTGGAGTCAATAATAAATATTGATGAGACTTTTATTTACAGAACATTGTTGCTGCCCTCCACCTTGTGTTACAATAGCAACTGCTGGTTTCTTACTTTTTGTCTTTATTATTGTTAGTCTATTTGTACATTATCCTAAGCAACACATATTTGATGTGGCTATAAAAAGACTGAGTCATGCTGTGTCACAACAGGGTTTTCTTTAAACTGGAAAAAAAAAGCAAATATTTTTGTATTTCAAGCTGTTTAAAAATAGTACATCTAAAAATAAAGCACTAAAAACAAGGGATCAGGAGAGACTGTATATATTCTGTCCCTGAGAAAGAACCTTGTTTCTCTCTCTCCATCAGAACTCTGTCTAAATTACAACAACCCACATGCCATAAATAATCATTCGTGGTTCCCAAAAGGGGAAAAATTGCCATCCTGAATCTCTGACAGCTTTTTTCAGTAGCAAACATCAATTCTCCATCCCAGTGCGGAACGGGTTCTCAGCCTCCACAAGGGAAGTAAGAGTGTCATATGATCACAAGCATGACCTTTTCTTTTTTTCAGCTATGGCAACATATTATTGCACAAAATCCTTGTAGTTTTGGAGGTATGTGTCTATCTACTCAGAGAAGTATTATGAATACAATACTAAATGATACACAGCTATCATCTTCACCAAAGATGTCACAAAACTGAAAAAAACACACATCAGCTACTCTACACCTGACATCAATGCTTCTCCCAATGGAGGCATATCACTAGTGTCATCCATGCATAATTTGTGTCAGGTTTTCCATCTAACAAAAAAAGAAACACAATTTTTTGCAATGACATAATCCATCAAAATAGCAAACTTTTATAATCCACTTACAGGAATCTTTCACGTATTTCTATAAAGTAGAGAAGTCTGCTTTCTCAGTAGAGGATACATCAGAAACACTTAACGTGACTTTTGGTCCTTGACTGGGATAATTAAAACTGAGAAGACATAGTAGACAAAAATACTCTTGTATATCTAGTGTTACAAAAAATACAGATATTGTCTGCAATGATGTGACCATATTTCAGCAAGAAAATTAAAGGAAGATAGCAGAATCAGCTAGATCAACAAAGAGAGAGGGCAAATTATTTAACATGACAGAATTATTAAGGGAAACAAAAAGCAGAGCTTTAAGATTTCAGGAAAGAGCAAAGCAAAAATACTGAGCATCTAGCAGCAGGACAGACGTTTTATACAGAGAATCAAAAATATCAAAAATATATTAAGGACTGGCGACTACTAGCAGGTTAATATCCCCAAAACCACAGCTAGGGAAATAAAATACTTAAAAAATCGCCAGTTCTCAGTGTTTGCTCTCGGAGCAGAGTGCACTCAGGCCCCTGTGACAGAAGGGCTGACTCCCCAGCAGGGCCAGCCCAGGCAGGTCCCCACGTCACCGCCCGCAGCCAAGGCCAGAGCAGCCGGGGCCACGGGAGGGACAGGACAGAACCCAGAGCCTGCTCACCTGAGCAGCAGGTGCAGGCTTGGAACACAACACCAGTTACAGAAATGCGAGATGCCTACAGGCTACGTACATTATGCTCATTTTCAGCAGCCAAGGAAGACATCAGGATTCTTGTAAGATAAATAACAGAACATGACCAAAATAAAAGTTACTGCAGTGTTTCACTGTGAGGATCAGGTATTGCGTTGGTATTAATTTTCACTAATATTTTTGAAAAAGGCACAGCTACTTGACAGAACACAATAAGGATGGGAATGTGCTTAAGAGCAGATCATGCTAACGTGCATACGTTTCTGACACAACTTACAGAGACAGTGGGCAGATACCAGAAAGTAGTTAATGAACTGTAAATTCACATTTACATACCCCACAGCTTTTTGGGCAGCTGTGGCCTAATGTTCCAAGAAACAATTTTCTCAAGGAAATGCAATGCTGCTATCTACTTAATGTGCTTGACTTGCTCTTAGACATGAACTGCCTTCCTCAACTTACTGAGCAGTCTCCAGAACTGTTCTAAGTTTGACTTCTTCCTTCTCGCACGAGTAGCAACATTTCTGGTGACTGTGGTGGATTAAGGATAAACCTTGCAATAGCAACATTTAGTTGATGAGTGTATACATAAAAACACACACACATACACGCACCCCATTCCAATTACTTAACTGAACGGCATCCACACACACTAGCTCTTGATCTGTAAATTGTATATGTAGTTTTCATCTTTATATGCATATTGTGCAAGTTAAGGAAATGCAAGACAACAATTACAACAAACAAGTTTCATCCTGGCTATATCAGTGCTTAATGTATAAGAAAGGTTTTATATCTGTCACTCTTCTCCACTAAAAACAAGTTTCAAAGAGGTTTGTGCAATCATACATCTTACATATAACACTACAAAATACCATATGTTTTAACCCAAACTTACTATCACAGTTTATCTATAGAGTATTAACATTCATTTTGGCATTTGTTCTCTACAATACAGGTGCACGTATGTCAACTTTTTTGTCCCTCTTCCATTGTCATTACAAAAAAAGGCTGAGTGATGGTTCCCCCTCCTGTTATCTCCCTGGAAAACAGATGCTGTAAGATTATTTGCATGCCACCTCCCCCAAAACGCAACAGAGCAACTAGGATCTCAGAGGCCAAACATCACTAGATTCTCCACAGCTGCAATGCCTCCGAAGTCTCCTCCACCTCTTTGTGAACAAGAACATTTTATTTTTTTTCTGGCTGTTGTTTGTTTGGGGTTTGATTGGTTTGAGTTTTTTTCAAACAACAGGAAAAAGTTTGTCTATGATGAATTTATTCTGAGTATTCCTCTGTGTATTGTGTTTACAAAAAAAAAAAAAAATTGTTACCGTCTTTAATTATGTAATTTGAACACTCTATCAGCAAATTCAGACAAAACACCAGTGCCTCTCCTACAGCATCAGACTGAAAATATTTTTCCTTGATCAGCCTGAAACCAAATAAGAAACTGAAGTCAACTGTGAGCTTATTATCTGGTTTCCAGAGAGCAGTCTCAGAACAGGCTGACTCAGAAGCTCGGACACACGGACCAGTGTCTCAACAGGCACGGCCACAACACAGCGTTTGATGCTGTATGGTACCTGCTACACTGGTGCCAGCTGAAGGGAAAATAAATACATTGTGCAAGTATTAAAGATGTAGAAACCATTTAAGTATTTGTAGAATTTCAGAGAATAAAACTGCTCATGTGAAATACCATTTGGTTACAACAGTTACAACAAATCCACTGTCTGCATCTACTGAATCAACTTCCAATTATGTCACTAGTACTTTCAAGTGACTGAAAATATCTCATTCCCAACAACAAATGTCTACCTAATCAGTTCAAAATTTTAATTATTAGCAGGAAGATACTATAAAATACTTATAGTTCATATTTTTAGTTACATTCCAGTAAAGCGTGACTTGTCTTTGAAAAACATGCTCAGTACTGCCAGTAATCACAAAGCACGATGAAAAGAAATGCCAAACTATTACAGTTTTAAATATTTCCTTGAATTTAGTATAAAACTTTGTTAACCCTGACATTATTCTCATCATAAAATAGTTACTTTTCAGCAAATAATTTTATTGAAATTGCATTACCAAAGGAAAATTTTACATAATAAAATGAGAGCGAGCATCTTATATAGTGTATTGTACTGATTAAGAATTTACTGCCAGTAATACTTTTGCTTTGATTTTTTATTACGATCATGATATACCTGTACACGTTTTAGCACACTAGGTATGTTAAACTTGGGTCATAACCTGTTTTCCCACATTGTTATAGCTTTCAGGTTGTTTTTTTTTCTCTTCTGCTTCAGTACACACACAACATAGTTCTATTTTTTCATTAAAAATACTATATCAGTTTAAAAGCTTCATGAAATAAGAATAATCAAAATCTAGTAATTTGTGTTCAGTCTGTAGTCCGCTAATTTTCAAAGATAAAGTAACTTTCTGTTACCCGGTTAATTGGTAGCAAAGCGGTTCACGCCAAACTCAGGCGGCCCAGACCCGAGGGCCGGGTGTCAGGGCAGCGCAGCCCCCCTGCTCACTACGGCTTTTTTATCCTTTTTATGCATTCTGAAATTTTACCTCAATATTGCTTTTTTAAAAATCCTTGGGTATTGAACTCTGACCTACAGAAACACAATTTTTTACTGCCTGAACAGTCCAGTAAAAAAAGCTTTTTAAAAATCCAGTTTAAACACAGCATACCAGCTCTCCTACACAGATGGCAGATTTTTTTTTTTTTTAATTACTATATTACTTTAGGAAGAGCAAAACTCTCTCTCTCAAATAAGTAAAGAAACTGAAACAATCTCAAGAAATGGATTAGTTTTGGTTGGTTTAGACATTTATTTAAAAAATAAAGACATCTATGCCCCAACATGCCTGCTTCATTAACTTAACAATACACTAACTAGGGAGACACTCACCTACCCATCACCCTAAACCTCCTGTTTCTTCTTTTATTTGCTTAGCACATATTCATAAGAACTCCAGATACAAAGCAATTTAATTCCAATGTGATGCTCTAACACACACCACAACAACAGATGTTATGAAACGATATTATTTTCTCCTCAATAAATTGCTGAACATCTACAGTTTTCCTGGGTATATTTGTCCTCATCAATCACTAATAGATTTTCAGTAAGAATACAGCAGGTTGGCAGATGATAGAAATTGGCATGAACCTTTTCTTATTACTGTTGTTTTTAACCAAGAATATCAAACTATGTGCTTTCATGTCAACTGCTTCATCTAGTTGAGTAAAAAGTACATAGCGATACCACAAAAATTGAAAGATTGATTTATAAAATAAGCACATTAGCTACATCATCCCCCTGAATAACATGTAAATTTAAAATAATTTTGAAAAACTAAGTTGAGACTGTTGGTTTGTTTGTGGTTTTTTTACATGTACTGGGTTTTGTTTTCCTTTTAGGTATAAATATAGCAATTTTCTGAACTTATTTTCAGACAAGAGGGAATACAATCAGTTTTTGCTTTTTAGCTGGAGTTTGTCATGCAGTCACATGCCTGTGGCAGGTCAGACTGGAGAAAAAAAAACCCTCTATTGTAACAGGCATGATAAACCAGCAAAAGCTGCAACACAGCAGATAGCTGTGGTCAGACTGATTTTTCAACAGTATGTACCAAAAAGCACCTCTGTGCTGACACTACAAAACTTTATTAGTGTAGTGCACTGCTCAGAGTTATAACATTTAACTGTCAAATGCCAAAAACAAGATACACAATCAACTGCTCATTTAATGCAGGCACTGGAATGGTCATCGCTCTCAAATGTGAGATATCTGCTGGGATCTTCCCAAATATTAGAAGAGACACCTGCCATCCTGTGTGCACCATGTTGTTTTGACTGGGATGATAAGAGATAATCACTGCTGTGTTGGACCAGGGTGGTGCCCCATGATTACTGTTGGTTTGCCAAAGCCCTACGTGCAGAATCTCAAGGTGTACTGCATGGTTTATCAGGGATTTTCCTTATGACAATGTCTACCTTCAACAATGTCTACTTTCATGTTGGATTAAAGAGTTACATAATCTGTCCTTGGACTTTGCTCAGGTGTTTAGATTTCTACACAGGTCACAGTTGTGGGAGAACTGTGTGAACAAGGAGTCCTGCAGCAGGGGACAGCTCTGGCACTGGGAGGTGGGACGTGCAGTGAAGAGCTGAAGAGATGTTATTGTGGTTCAGGGAGAAGCAGGAGCGCTCCCCCACATCAATATCCCCAGTTCATATGTGAGCTGTCAACTCCTCTCACTGGTGACAGCAGATGGAGAAGCTTCTTTGGGGGGACAGAAGGAGTTCCACAGTGGGGGAGGTTCTAATGTAAAAATTGCTTTCTATGTTTATTTTAATTTCAGAGAGTGCCAAGTAAACAGAGTAAAAGCTTCAGGACTACAGCAGTTCCTGTTTACCTGGGCAGCACTGACTCACAGCAGCAGGGGAACGCTCCACCAGGGAGTGGTGTTACCATCCACAGCAGAGCCCGCACCTGGGTGGCAAAATGCATGTGGCTCAACCCACACATTCCTTTTTATTAGCTGTTCTGTCTTGTTATTCATGCAAGAAATCAGATTTTACTTCAGACATTGTGGTAGACTATTTGACGCATTGATTAAACCTTTAATTTAACTCTTAAAAATTCCAACTTTAATGTTAGTGCATGCAGATACAACTGCTTCCTTGTGTAATTATTACATAAATACAAACAATTCCTTTGAGCATTCCACCTCAGATATTAGTTACACATCTTTCCAAGGGATCAAATCTTCATGTTGACATCAATTCCCCAAAAGCTGCTATTATTCAAAAAGCAACAGGAAGCAAATTCTTGGGAAAAGCAGTATACATTAGACCCAAACCTCATGCACTGTGTAGGAGACTCAAAAAGATACCCCTTCACTTTCTCAGCTGCACATTCACCTCTGCCCTGGTCTGCAAAGTGCTTACTATCCGCTTCCAGCATAACGGCTGAGGATGGTTGCACAACTAATGTGCAGCTGAGGAGCACAGGGTTTCCAACGCTGCCAGCAGCCCCCTCAGAAATCGCACTCCCCACCAGTATGACAGTCTCATTCCTTCCTTATCCTGCAGCAAGGACCTAAAGGCCCAATACAAAACACTTTGAAGACCACTCCAGGTTTTCAGTGATACACGCAAGCACCAAACCTAAACATCTGAAGTGGGAGCTCAGCGAATGGCTAATGAAAGTGGCTTGGGGACAATTTCATGCACAGGTCCACTCATTCTTTGTCAGGGTTTGATTTTTACTTTAATCAATAATTACACTATGCCAGGGCAAGTGGGTCTCATTGAGTGTCCATACAAGAAGACATTCTCATAACCAGATTATCACCCACATGCACATTATGATCAAAGTTAATATTTGCCATTGCACTCATTTTCTAACAGTTTTGATTACCCCGTTCAGGGCAGCTTTGAGAAGAAACTACACTAAAAATACAGCAGGTAGTACTTTGGTTGTATAGAATAACTGGCTTATTTTAATTTAATGTTAGCTTTACTCCATTGGCTTTTATTACAGTATCTTTCTAGTCGATATGAGAACGCTATTATTTGAACATTTTTCTAAATAACCCAGCCTATTTAAGGTTTCATGAAGCTGTCATATCTTCTTCCTGTCAGACCCCATGCTTCAAATTATTTATTCTAATTTGTATTTAGCTTGTATCCTGGCTCTATAGACTTTCATATTTCCATAATAATTCATAAGGCACCCAACAAAATACTACGAATTCATATACCTGATCTCCACTGGTGAAGCAGCTGACTGCATTCTGCAAAGGAAGCTGATGGCCCAAGAAGGTGGAAGCATAGAGATACGCTGGGAATACAAATAGTTCCTTGTGCTCTAGTGGAACACCATGGTTATTAGTTGAATTACGTAATGGAAGTGTCTGGCCCAACATTTTTTAATATAACCTTCAAGAGCTGGGAAACTGGGTCTTCATGGGTATTGTGCAGGCTGCAACAATGCATGTGTGTGACTCCTGCATCTGTACTATCTTTGTTTTATTAACTATTGGCGTAAGTTCACTTAACAGGTAAAGTGATAGCTCTTATTAGTCTACAAAAGACTAGTTTTAGCATGGAAACAGCTATTCCCTCCCCCCCACTTTTAAAAATACATTGGAATGTTTAATGTTAATGTCTAGCACTCAAGTATGGTGCTAATAGGACACAAAGCATCCAAAAATAGAAGCCCAGTCCAAATAAGCGTTTCTCTCCCCCCACACCCCCCAACCACGTTGAAGCAAATCTGTATTCAATATGACTTTACACTCTACATTGGGTTCTCTTCATCACCATCATCTGTATCCCTATCAGCCTGTACATCTCATTTATGTCTTCAAGGAACTTCTCTGTTAGAGAACTTTAAACATTATGAATCCAACTACTTGTTTATATTCCTTAACAGTAAAAGTTTAGCATTTTACCTCAAAACCAGAAAGCTAGCTAGCTTTCATCATCTTAAGCAAAATGCTAAACTTCATAATGAAAACTCAGAAGAGGTAAAATTCAAGCTAAATCACAATGGTCTCAAAATTGGGGGCAGGGGGAATTAAGAAAAAAACCCTTAAGTCTCAGGTATTAAACCGTGGCTGAAGACTTGGGCTTGCAGGGCATTAACATAAAACCACATTAAACTTAGATGTTTGTGACATACCTTGCCTTCAAGCTCTAGGCTCATTCAAACTCCGAGATCCGAGTCAAACCAACAAACTAAAAAATTAATTTTAAATGTAAACTAAAACCAGCTTAGTGACTTTTAATCTAAGCATAGCATTCTGATTCAGCTAAGACAGCTGTTAGGTGAATATTGGTTCTTTCCCTCCACTCTTCAACAATCTGGACACAAAATGGATGCTCAGATTATCAATGTCCTTTAACTTTGAGCTGCTGCAATTCATTATACCATTGAATCACTTAGAGGCAGCTTTACCTTCTTCTACACTCCATACTAAAGCCAAGATTTGCAGTTGTTTAAAAATAAAAATCTGGCTCAAAACCCAACCTGCACTCAAGTAGCTTTCCTCTAAGTTTACATGTCATCTTGCTAAGCAATGCATCCCTTATGACCCCATCACAGCTACAGGAGTGGCTGTTTTTCAACTGTACTACAAATGCTGCCTTTCACTCTAACGTGCTGAAAACAAAAAATTTAAAGTGGTGTCCTAAAAACGTGACCCAAAGACACAAGTAGTTGTTGTACCCTTATGCTGCATCGGGTCAGTAAGAGTGTGTTCTGCCACACGCCCCTCAGCTGTGAGCCATCATCACCAGCGAGGCATGCAGATATATTCCGGGAATAGGTACCCGTTACGAGTTCAACTTGGCATTACTGTCAATTGCTGCATACAGGGCTGTCCTGAACTTTGACAAACCTTCCCAATATATTTATTCTTCCACACTGGTTTCTTCACCTTCCTCGCACCTGACCTAGAAACACCTGTAAGTTAGATTGAGAACCATAAGGAAAAAAAATACAATTATCAGGAGCATTCCAGGAGCAATAAAAAAAAAAAATTTAAAAAAAAAACCCCACCACACTGCTTAAGAAAGAAATGTTGACACTTTCTACAGACTTCCCTGCTGCTAACTAAGGGTTCAGCACGCTGTATTAATCTTTGGATAATCCTAAACCTGCAGGTCCATTTTCAGGGCTTTCACCACAGTTGCTGAAAAAGGCATACTGTCCAAGATCAGCCTCTAATTCTACTACTACACCTCTACCTTGTTTTGTCCTTTTTCCTGCGAGCAATACTCAGCTGACGGGGTTTCTGAAGCAGATGCCCACAGCTCAGCTGTTCTCGAGAATGGTGCAGATCAGGCAGCTCCAAGCCTGGTGAGAAGCAGGACAGACTTTCAACCTCCTGCCCCTTCAGACAGGCAGGTATGTGCAGCAAAGACACGGCTGCTGGCTGCAGACCACAACTACTGCATATTTTGTGTTTTCCCTAAATTTCATGTCAATGTGATTATGTGAGATTATATTAGATGACTAAGAATTTAAGTCAATGCCATAAACTTTTGGAGCATTGACCTATGACGCTGGAATGCACATGAGAGGATTCCAAGGCACTGATGCAGTACATGTTTCTATATTTATGAGACTATTTTCATTAAAATCTATTTTCTTCCTTTGAAAAAAAGATTTAGATATGAACTTAAAGGCAAATTCTTCTGAGAAATTCCAGGTGAGATTTTTTCCTCTCTATTTAATCTCACACAATTCCTTGTGCCCTATGGCAGTTACTGCACCTGATAATTATTCAGAGAGAACTAAGCTATTCCTTGATACTACCACGAACCATCATTCCAGCATGGTCTGAAGAAGTCAGTGCTCAGAAAGTTTAAGGACAAACATCATTTTAACGTCTATGAATAAACACTCCAACACGGCTCATTTTCTAGTAAGCTGCTTGTCCTTGGGCATAACATCCATATAAACCTGAAAATAAAGTGCTCTTACAAAAAAGAAAAGCCAAACTGGAAACAAATTTAAAGTGTGTTGGAATGTTTTTCAGAGGAGGCAGAATCAAATGGGAAAGATTTGGGCAGCCCTCAGAATTCAATGAGGAAGCTCGGCATAGCACCAGTCTTTATGTAAATTTTGCTAAGATTTTGGCAAGATAGTTGTGTCTAAATGCTGTTATTAACCAGAGGATAATTGTAAATAAAGGAATGCGGCAAGCCTTCTTTTCATCCCTTGCTTAAGGTTCTTTGGTACCACAAACAAGGTGTAAACAAAGTTTAACATTAATTATTCAACACCTAAAATACTGAAACTCATTGAGGTTTTCAAAAACAAACTACTTCTAATTATGAACATGTAAATAAAAAAAACAAAGAACCATGAAATATCCAGGTGTTTGTAATAAGTTGCCAACCTATTCTTCCAGTTTTATTTATGCCTAGTTAGGTTCTGTTGAAAAGAAAACCATTCCCTTCTTGCTTCTGCAAGAAGTATCTAGGCCAATTAACAATGTTTGTCCCTGCAGGAGTGTAAGGAAAGACAATTCTGGGGTAGGCTATCCACTTTTATAAATAGTGTCCTCTTTAAAAATAATAATAGAAACCCCTCACCACACATACAAAAAAACCCACACACAAACATCACAACAACATAACCTATAGATCTTAAGTTTTCTTCCTTGTCTGTACATTTCTGGTTTTGGAAAATTAGCTGAAAACTTAAGTTACAGATTCCATCTAATGTGCCACACAGAAATGAAGGACATTTGTTTTGTTGCTTATGGAATTGGAGCTTCAAACATCCACCAAGGTAACCTTTCACAGATACACACAAAAGAATATCAACAAACCTAAGTTCAATAAGACCAAATACAACAAGACCAGAGTAACTTATACACAGATTTCTTTAACAAGCAAGGTGTACAGCCTGCCAGCAACTAAACAAATCTGCAAGTCTGTGCTATTTTGCTATCGATAATACAATTTTTAGTATTTCATTGTTAATACATCTCATTAACAAAAGCTATTAGAATCATGTACAGTAATTAAGGAAAGCCTCAGGGCTTTTTAGTAAAATTTAGGAAAATTTGCAAATTTTTTATAATATAAGAAAACTAAAATGCCGCCTCTGTAGGTTGTATTGCATTCAAATGCAGAATACATGCATCTAAAAGCCTTTGTGCACTAGAATGCCTCATCTACTTAAGTTTTTCAATACGCAGATGAATAACCCACTTCACAGTTTCCTATTAAGTTTTATATGCAGTACCATAAAATCTCCTTCTATCACTTCAGATATCTATTGATTTAGCTTCAGTTTAATTTATTGAAAAACTGCTAGGTTTTAACACATACTATCTCACATTTCTGCAGTGTGTGGAAGCAGCTGCAGCCCTCGAGTGGGGTCAGGCAAGAGGGCCCAGTTCACTGCCATGACATGTCCCGCTTCTAATGTTGCTGGGGACAGTGCTGGTGACGGGGCACTCGCCCCCACCACGGTCACCCGAGGGCAGCGTGCTGTCCTGCGATATGGCAGATGATGGAAAAGGGAATAAAGGCAAGGAACGCTTTAAGCATTTCAGCAAAGAGGTGGGATCATTGGTTGGTCATTCAGTGATGTAGATTTGGAATTCACACTCCCACTCTCAAACCCCCCACTGATGTCATTATGTGCCTTGGTTTATTTGAAGTATAGCAACTGAGAGAAGCTTGTTTTCTAGAAGGTTCCTTTAAGATGTACAATTCTATGTATCATCTAGTGAAGCAATAGTGGAAAAATACATCACACATCAGGCATGTGATCTTTACCCATCCCAGCCCTTTGCCTGTGCCTTTTTCTTTCCTCCGCAAAATGTTAATCCCAGAAACCATATGAAAAACTATGTTGTGCAACTAAGTATGCCTCATCCAATGAATGAAAGCATCTATTAAAATCTGTAGCTTAAGTAATTAGACAATCAGATACGCAGATGTGCTTCTGCACACTCCTCGTGCAAGGTCTGACTGACAGAATCATTTTGTTTCCACCAAAACAGAGTAAAGAAAGAACAGGAGGTAGCCTGCAGCTATTCTGCTTTGCAGTTTGCTCCTGTCAAATCTCAGTGTTTAGCAATGGTTGATTTACATAGTATTTGCATAGGAAAGCATCAGTTAAAGCCCAAATTTCTAAATAGAGCAGGACTAGTAATTTAGTTGTAAGTCAATAACAGCCCAATGGTTCAGCAGAAGGGCTATCAAAAGGGACAAAACCTTTCAAATAGCATCAAAGAGGTTTCAGTTATTCGTAGTGATTAAAAGTGCCATGGAACATTTTGCAATAGTTTTTTTTACTCTGGACTCCACTTCTAAAGTAGTTGTATTGCTCTTAGGTAGTGTTAACAGCAGCTTCAAAAAATACTCTGCATTTTAAATCATATGATAACAGCTAAGCATGACAAAAGGGCTTTCCTGTATCTTTTAAACACACACTTGTGGTCTGTGGTATACAGGCAATACCTAACACCAACTATTCCATAGATTCCTTTTAAAGATTTACCCTTGGTGTTCTGCTAATTTAGTGGTAATGCATAAACTGAGTAGTGTATATATTTCATTGCACTCCTAAAAATTCACCAACACCCTGTAGCAATAACTGTAAGAAGTACTACGAAGATAAAAATTAATTTTTAATCTACTGTTAGTCACATGTTTCATATTATTCTAATAATAACATGACTTATTCATATAACCAGGTTCATGAATGGAGATAACATTTGTACATACGTTTTCATCTCCATCACCTTATTGCAAAGTACAAAATAGAACTTCCTTGCCTTTATGCAATGTATTTCATTGCAAGTTTCCATTTAGTATGTGCTAACATAGATATCTGAACTTTAAAAGGAACCAAAGAAATGTTCCAATGTTTACATACACAATTTAAGAACCATTGTCTGGGCAAGGCCGAATCATTTAGAACTACTAGCAAATGCAAAATTACACATTACATTACATAGTATTACAGATAACATTTAAGTGAAAAAACTCAAAAATCACACTGTAACAAAGTGAGCATGCCCTTTGGGATTTGCAACTGCAAACAGAGGACCTCGGTGAAGGCTGGCTGAAAGCAGAGATGGAGAAGGGAAAGCTTGTGGAAGACAAGTGCAGAAGCCAAGAGGTAAGACCACAGTGTCAGGCTGAGTATTTCAAAGTCACATGGCTGATCAGTGCGGATGAAGACAAGCAGAGGTTTCCTGCACATAAGGTGTCACACACTGAACCAGTTCCATCAGCAATATTGAAGTCTTATGAACAGATGAAAAGAGAAATAAGGTAGAACTGAAGGAGCAGAACTTCACCTCAAAATTGGAAGCAGCTTGCCTGGATCAGGCAGCTCCCACCAACTTGCCAACCCAGACCATCTGACTATTCCTTCTTAAATTTATTCCTCTTATTCTCTTTCCTATTTGAGAAAGTAGGATCTGTCACAGCCTATTGCAAACCAAGTCACACTTCCATTATGGAGGACACAATGTAGTTTGGATATACATTGTCAAAACCAGCATAGGATTCCAGCCCTCACACACTACAGATTTAGGCTCCTAGGAGAGCTCCACAACAGAGTGACCATGGCAGCTGCTAAGAACATGCCCCTAAGACATATTCCTCAGTACTTCCTTCTTAAAATAGCAGCAGAACAAAACATCCACAGAGAGATTACTGAGGCTCTGCACAGCTTTGGTACTTCAGCAAGGTTGTCACACACTGTCACACTAGAGACTGGAAGAGAGCAACTGGAATAAGGGGAGAATATGTTCTATTACAGCTACAGTTCAAACGGATAGAACAACAGAAAGTACTCTCCCACCTGCCAGTTCTATTACTTACATGTCCTGACTTGCCCTGACTAAAAACATAAATTAAACTGAGTAGTTTCAGTTCTTAAGTACATTCCCAAGTCTTCAAAAATACCAATAATGAAAAAAAAGTGACTAGGCATCTCATTGAGACATCATGCCAAAAATGTGGGTTCATTTAAATGAGGTAGACTTCAACCCACCTCAAGAGCTTCAATTGGTCAAAAGTAATTGCAAAACAAGCCCTAAAAGGACATATTTAGCTACAGAATGCAAAAAACATTCTTCATTGTTCACTGTATCCTGTTACCAGCTTGAACATAATTTTAGCTACTGAATGGGTGCTTTTTTGTTTTGGCAATCAAATGCTATTAACTTCCCCTTTTTCTTTTCCTGTTTGTACACCTGCACTCTCAATGAGCAAACAGCAGCAGGATTAGTATTTTAGAGTTAGCCTACCACTCTACATCTGTAAAGAGCAGAGTGACTAATTACTTTCAAACCCTGGGTGTGGGGAGGGAATAACCTTGACTTCTGACTTTCAGATCTTAACTGTAGTCTCTAGGTAAAATAATTCTGAAATAAAAATGGATATTCTTTCAAAATACTGTCTGCTTCAGATGTAAAATTCACAACCATAGCTACCTCAACAGTAGTTAACAGTCCAATTACTGACTCTCCAGCTACAAATTTTGAAGTGCAGACTAGGAGGACCACCACAAAGTCTTAAGTGCAGTCTAGAACAATAGAAAGTTACCACTGATATTTTTTATTAAAGTTCATTTTCCCCCATAAGTTATGAGCTATTTAACTGTTCTTGAGTATCAGAGATCCAGTACAAACCACAACAGGCAGTTTACAATCAAACTTGCTTTGTCCCCTGCAGTCCCAGGCTGGATCTAGCCACACTCAGCACAAAGACAATCCCACCAAACAGTAGCAGGATAAGCCTGCGAACTGCTTTTACAAGTTTAAATGTATTCTGGTCTGAGAACAGACCCATGTACTGGACAAGTCAGGTGAAAAAGTTACCTAATGGCCTCAGGTGCAAAAATGCCTCAGCCTCTACCATTAAGAAATTATCTGAACAAAAGAAAATCTGATTTCAGTAGGTGAACATTCTCGAGGTGTGTCAGACTAAATAGCTATTCATGACTAATTCATTAATTGTGGTAACAACATGCTTCTCTATTACATTCAAACTACTACCTTCAGTACAGGTTCATCAGAACATTCTTCACAACAGCAAAAGTTTATGACGTATCTGCCTATAAACTAAGGGTACAGGCTGTACTGTCAATACAGCCAAATATATAATACTTGCTTCAGCACCTGTCATCTTTCACACAGTTAAGACTGTTTTCAGAATAAACAGCTCTTAAATTGCTTTCCACAAAAGCAACTTTCAGGACTGGAAAAGACGTTAAGTCTATAAACTTACCCTATGTCACTGAAACAGGGACTTAAGGGTTTTGTATTATGTTCTGCTCCTCTGGGTGGTTTTCAGACATTTCTTTTCCAGCATGGGAAGTTTTTAGTTGCAATACTTACGAACAAGAAGAGGTCAAGCTCAGGACTCCTAAACTGAAGATCAAAATCTGCTGTCACAGAATTCATTTGTATTTTTACAGGTGAATTGCACAGGAGCAGGTAAGGCAGCAGGAAGTAGGGAGTACATTTCTAGTAAACGCAATGCCTTTCTGAAGTACATTGTATTTGCCCCTCCCTCTGTATTTATTAGAGACTGTTTAAGAAATCAGGTTTAGGGCTTGGGGTTCCCCTCCCACCCCCAAATCTGCACTGGGAATACAGAATACAACATGAGCCCATTCAAGTACAGGTCTCAAGAAAGAGAAAACAATGAGCAAGCAAGGAGGTACAGCTGACATTGATGTTCTAGTTGTTCTGCCCTCTTCCACTATCAGCAATTAAAGGATCAGTGTTCTTTTCACTAGAAGTACTTTGTAACCTCCAGTAATTCCAATTCTTTACACACCACTACTAATGTATAGACCAATGGAAGCTCTGCTGTAGAAAAAGGACTTGTAGCTGTTTAAAGACAAATTTCTAGTACTGTGAAGCTGCAAGCCCACTTATTTTAATCCATTCCATTAGTGCCACCTAACTGCTTAACATCACTATAACTCCATGTAGAAAACTGCACTGGACACAGCTACAAAGAAAATAGACCCCATCAATATTAACCCATGGTTTGAAGAAGGTTAAATTGCCCAGAAACTCTGTATCACCCCTCGCTTTTAGTGAAGAAGGATGTTCTTTTTGCCTAGAACAATACCAAATATGGGAACAAGTAGCCACTGTTGTTCCGCTTCCTCTCAAGTCTTCCTAGAATGAAACTATGCCAGGGTGAAACTACTCACACTTTGTTAAACATATTCCCGAGACTGGTGCCAAGGGCAGTGGAGACTGGAGTAAGTTCTGCAGAGAGTACATACCCCGTGTGTTCGAAGGCAGCTTTAAGCTAGAACAGATTAGTCTCCATTATTGTATGTACTTTTTAAAACCACAACAGGACCCATTTCAACTGTATCAAATCAAGTTTTGTCAACCACATAGCACTGTACATGCAGATTAAGTTGTTATTTAAAGCAAGTATCAAACTGGTCAAGTTCTTATTTTCTCCAGTACATTGGGTCTAGTTCTTTATTGCCACGCAGATATACATTATTACATAGTGCTGTAAGACAAGACTGACAGTTATAGACAGGTATCTAAGCTGCTTCAGAAGCCAGACTTAGTTACTAGCAACAGGTACTCAACATATCTCAGGTTCCACATATTGGATATTCAGGCACTCTTGAGTCCTCTTTCACTTGGTTAGATACACTTCTAATCTGCCTTGCTCTGCTGAAGACCTACCCCTATCCTCTCATCTGAAAACGATCATGCCTTGAACTCTGTGGTTGCAACCCAATGCTGGACAAAAAAAAGGGGACACAGCAAAATAGCAAAAGCAGTGGCTTGCCTACAATGAAGTCATTCTCCCTTCCCCCACAGAACTCTGCTTTAAATGGAACTCAAGTTGCTCATTAAAGGCCAAGTCTCAAATCAGACCTCCACAGACAAAAGCAGTGTCAAAACAGGATCTCCGTTTGTTACAAAAAAACCTCAAGTTCATTTTTTCCTGTGTCAAGCCTAATTAATCTTCAAAAAAAATAAAATAGCATAGTTTGTAGAAGTTAGCGCAACACCAACTTTAAGAGCAAAGTCTATTTGCTGATAGCCTATCCCTACAACCTTGGTTCACCAACAGAATGGGACTTGGGTCCTTAGAGGGTTCTGAAATGTTGTTCTGGCAGGGACTTTGCCTTCAACTGTTGGGAGGCAGAACGTGACACTGACCATCGAAAACGAACACCAAGGGGCCCACTGGGTCCCATCAATTCACTGGAAGAAGTGTTCTTCCCCATACAAGCCCTGTGTGCTTATGCCACCCCTTGTTAGTGCAGCTAGAAAAACGTGTGCTTCAAACAACTGTAATGAGGAACTCTTGGCTACCCAAGGAAGAAGCAGAAGAGATGCTTTGCAAAGCCCACAGCCACTGCAGAGCAAGTAAACAGCTAACGCTTTGGGCACAGATCAGGGGAGATTTACTCAGTTTTAGCTCTTTTACCAAAGATATCTCTGGAGGTTTAAGCTGAAGCAGTAGGTCTATAGTTCCCCTGACACCAGGACTAATTCATTCCAAAGAGTCACCTTATTCCATCTATTCAAGTCCTACAGGTTACACAAGGAACAGCCAGGATACCCTCCAAAACAGAAAACATCTGAATTGCCCTACCCTGAGAAGTTATTTTGATTTTTCCATTGCGAAGACCATAATGTGTTTGTAGGAATCTTTGGTTTGCTGAATCTAGCTATTATTGACCAATATAGTAGCTCCCAGTGTATATTTAAAGTTGAGGGGAAGCATTGAAAAAGGCTTTGGAGACTACCAAGACTACAGCATCAAGTCCTGGAAACATGACTGTGCAGAAGCATGGGTCTTAAGTAGAGAAGAAAAAAATCTAGCTGAAGTAATTCTGTCCTCAGTGGACTGCTGTATTTTAATTGATAAAGTAAAATACCTGGTTTTGTGGATTAAAGCACTTCAAAATTCAGGAACTAATAAAGTTTACACAAGGACAGCATCAGCAGGATATTATATGGTATTCAAGCTATATGTAATAAAAATCATGCTTTATAATACATCAGTTTCCACACTGTCCACGTTTTTTAATTCAATTTATGGTAGGGAATATATGAGAAGTTTCCTGACATAAGTACTTTATCAGTCTAACTTGCTTCCATAAAAACTGTACTATCAAGAATCAACAAGAATTCTAAAACTAAATATGATACAATAGCCTAATACAATTATGGATTCCTGTGATGAATTAGTTTGTTCCCTAGATGACTACATCCTTTCACTAAGTCCTTCTAAAACATGATATATATTTAGATAACAATTTATAAGTGCCAATATCAAGACAGATAATTACACAAAATCCATGCTTCATTGGCCTTACCAGAAGATACTGCAGAATTATTTAGTAATTCAGACTCTGTAGCCAGCCAGTACCACTGTGCTCACAGAGCAACTAGCTGGTTTTGTAACTTTGTATCCTTTCTGGCATTAATCTCACCAAGTTTAAAATCCCTCATTTAATTTAATTACACCTGTACTATGTGTTCAATTCCTGTTATAAAAACTTTTGCATATTTCCCTTTCTTTAGGTATGTACTGAAAACAGTTGCAGACACAGTACAGGAAAAATTATTTCATGATTGATAAACACACAAATGAAATTCTTCCCAAATACTAAAAGAAAGAAAAAAACAAACGCGAACTTAAAAGTATGCATTTGCTTTTGAGTACCATGAAATGGTCTTTAAGATTAGGTTTAATGAAAGTGCTCCTTCAGGATGGCTCCAGAACACAGTGCTTTCACTTAGCAAAGTATTTTCCAGTTCATATACCAACATCTGCAATAAGATACTCCAAAACCTGAGTGATCAACAGGTGCTCAGTACATGCCAGAAGAACCATAACAGCTCAAAGCCCAACAGTTAACAGAATGCTAATTATGTACATATACATGCTGATGACAACTAGATAAACTTTTGTCCTCGGAATCTTACTACTGAAGAGTTATCAAAGTGTACAGGGGTCACAATGCAAAGGATTTAAAGAAATGTGTTGGTAGTATTTGTTAAAAGCAACTCAAATACACTTTTTAGCAGTGTACTTCTTTACAAAGTTGGGAATAACACAGGGTTAAGAGTTAAGGCAAAAGCAAATTTGGAAGCACTTAGGCATTTGTGCAGACTTGGTTTTTTCTACTGCCTTGAAGGCTAGAACATACACAAGATGAGACAAATTCTTGACTACTGCTTGGCACTGCAGATGTATTACTGACAAGCAGTCCCAACTTCCATTTTTCCATATTACTGCTATTAGCAATATACAACTCAAAGCACAGGGAAAGACATAAATCACTGCAAAAGATAACAGCATGCACTGGTAAACTGCCTAGAATTTAAAGCCTCACAAGTGCTGTGGAATGTCAGATTGGAAACAGAAGGCTGTCCTAGGTGCAGGATAAAACATCTGGCAGCATATTATTTCATAAGACAAGCATGAAAGATTGAAATCCTGAGTGTTAAAAACATTTGACATGTTTTAGAAAGGATATCAGGCTGCACTGCTCAGACTCAAATACGACTTCAACACTTAAATTAGACAAGGCTGACCAAGAACTGGTTACAGACTCAGGCTCAGCTGATGAAGGTGATTCAGTGAGTGGTTCTGAGCTGGCAAGGAAAACCCCTCACGCTTCCTGTGCAGGGACAAGTGCAGCCAGTCACTGCAAGACTACTAGAGCTGTCTGAATGACGCCAACAAAAACTTCACATTTAGACTTCAGACTGCTGAACAAAGCACCAAAATAGCTTCTAGAAGCGCATTCTTTTGCATAAACCATTTATGTTCCTTTTTTTGATGAAGCAAGCTAAAGAAAAATCTATCATCATCTCACCCCAAGAGCATTAACCCATCACCTTCCCTGACCACCTGAAGTGGCTTTTGCCAGAAACACTTCTGGCAGCAGAAGAATCACCCAGATGACAGGAGAGCAGAGCACCAGACCTTTTTAATAGTCCTTTTTACACTTCCATAATGGTGTTGATCACAAAGCATGCTCAACATCTGCTAGCACCTGACTTTAAAGTTTAAAGTTCACATTTAGCTGTTGATATTAGTAAGTTAGGTTAGTAGGTAATTATTTGTACTCAAAAGCACCTCTTAAGCATGCTTCCCAATAAGCATCACTTCTGATAACTCTGACTCATGATCCAACTACCAATACTGCTTTCCATGACAGATCTCCCATTTGTTTTATTTAAAATAGCTTTTTAAGTTTCAATTTTAAAAAATCAAATTTTTTTGGAAATACACTTTACAGTTTATGAACCCAAGTAACCAATAGTTTTAATGCCAATTAAGTGCCGCAGTGTCTTTGGAAAAATAATCTTGAGCTTAGATGTACTTGCTGTCATACATGAAGCCAACAAACTCCAGAGCCATTTAGATATTTGTATGAAGCATATATAATAAAATAGGCAGAAAACACCTGCAAGGTTCAGTGTGTGGAAACACCACGAAACCTTTTCCTACCACAGTAATGACTTACTCAAGCAGAGAAAACAGATCTCATGCACTGCCAGAACATGACAGTGCACCTGGTCTGCCCAAGGGCTATTCTTGCATTTTTAGAGAGATGAGGGTAGAAGAAGGGGAGGAAATCAGTAGGTGGAGGATAGAAAAGTTGGAAGATAAGGTGAGTCAGGAGATGAGCGATAGCCGTACTTCCTGGGCAGGTCAGCGATTGGCATCTCAGGAACGTGGGGAAGGGATCAGGGGATGGGAAAGACTGGCCTAAGCCCAGGAAGGTCTGACTAACTACAGCTCCTCACACCCAGGCTCCCCCAGGAGTGTAACAGGAGGCTGAGATTGCACAAGAGTACAGGTGATTGGGTGAGGTGAATGTTTAAACAACTTGCCAGAGACAGCTCTCGGTTCTGATCTTAAGCTAGGAAGAAAATTCTTGTTTACTTTCTGCCATATTTCTCTAATATTTGTAAATACTTTCACACCCATATAGTAGGAATAATAAAAGCCAAACAACCTACAACATCTAACAGAATCCTTCAGCTATGAGCAGTTTCAAAAATTAGCAGGCATCCCATATACCTGTAATACTTCTCCATACACAAGCAGGAAAAAAAAAAAGAGACTTCCGCAGAAGTATTGGAATGCTGGTCATCTGCTAGTGACCTGCAACCACCAGAAAAATCTTGGCAGACAACAAAATAGTGAGGAAATTAATGACATCCAACAGATGAGAAAATGTGTAAGAGAACCTTCCCCAAAAGGTTTCACCTTTTACACTGATGTAAAACCATTGTTGCTCATATTCAAGGTGAGACTTTAGATAGTACAAAGTGCCTTAATTCAAAAAGTTAATAGCACAAGGCAACCCCTTCTTGCCAAAGCCTGGTGATTTCTGCATTGCAAAGGGAATGAACTATTTTCCAAATCCTTATTTTTGTAAAACAAACATATACACACACACTTCCCAGTTCTGAGAACTGCTTCTTTGATTTTCCTCCTTCTACTCTTGCACTGTTAGCTCACAGAACAAAACCTGGTTTAATTAAGTGCAAAATCTCTTTCTAACATAGCTCTTAATACTTTCCAGTAGCCAGACACCATCTAGATCTAGAATCCAGCTTGCTAAAAAAAGCAGAGCCAAATATTACATTACAATAGTGTTTTAGGAAACTGAAAAGCAGGTCAACTGGTCACTCATAAACCATGTTTTGTGGTAACAACCAGAATAAACAGATAAGCAAAAACCTGACAACTTACAGGTGATTACAGTAAGCCAGATCCAGGCTAGTCTCTGGCAGAACAACAGCGATCTGTCTCAGATCTCTTAGTATTAACACAGTAAAGTCACTCCCAGGGTTACCCAGGTCCTTGGCAGAGCAATTCCTTAGGTTGAAATCAGGAAAAAATACAAAAATCTTTCTTCTTTGATATAACTTGGATAGAGCAGTGCATGATCATTTAGATCAGTCACTTTTACACTAAATCCTAGACCTGGGAAGAGATTAAGCTGGCATTTATGAAGGAAAAAATACTTAAAATTATCACAAATGGAGCTGAGAAGACTTCTGTAAAGAGACATGCAACTTCTTAAGGTTTCAAGCACAAAAACATACTTTCCATGTCAAGATGAGAATATTACTAAGATTTTACTGAGAACTCAGTAAAAGCTTGACTAGACTTCACCGGCTATCACAACAGCTCTAAAAAGCTTGTTTTAACTTCTCCCCTTATACATATGCAACAATGTTTTAAGATGAGGCAGTAAAACTAGGGTAAGTTATTCCTTCAAGTTAAGAAAAAAATGACTGCAAGTAGTTTAGTTAAACTAGTAATAGCACTGTCACCCCATTTCCTTCACAAGCAGATAGTTAAGTATGGAGGGGGAAAAAACAGTTCTGTAGGGCAAAAGAAATGTTGAGAAAAATGTTTAAGATGTGCACACGTACAATCATTTGTTCAGCTTTCAGCTGCAAAAGCTGCATTTGGGTAACATTCTGCATATGTTAGTGTTTTCTGAAAAAGTGCTCTAACATGCCCAACATATCCATAAACCATTCTAGAGGTCTAAACTATAAAGAAACAGAGAAAAGCATGCACACAATTCAAACGTAAACAAAACGCATCAAGTATGAGTCCCTTGCTTTGCTGTTTAACATGCTGTGTTTTTTATATTTTATGTATTGGCCAGACAGAAACACCATATAGTTAGAAGATTTTTCCATTAATGCACCTCTAGACATAATGCAAAGCACATGCTGTTACCCTCCCTACTCTTCCACATTTGGCAGAGAACAAGGTTTAAGCTTATGCTACTGTCTGCAGCACCAGACAGAAAAGCTCCCTTCAGATATAGAAGCACCCATGTCTTCCTCGTGATTTTCTTGCAGAAAAAAACTTAAGATGATATAAGGTCCCAGCTCACATCACACATTAGCTGTTTTAGGACAAAATCCTAAAGGCTAGCAAGTCCTTCCAGGCTAATTGAGTCATTTTCATTTCTGCAGACTTTCACAGACACTACATGTAATCAAGACATCCCTAACATCTTGCTGGATTGGGCCATAAATATCTGACCTTTACTGATGACAAGTTATGTTTAACTGCTATAAAAGAGTTCCTTTTTAATACTCAACCTTCCATCTTTGTTGACATGAAGACACCAAATGTGCTCAGACAAAACACACATATTGATTGCAGTGCTACAAAAAATGCTTAGCATTGAAATGCTGGTTAAAGGCAACACATGAACACTTTCTTTTCCTTAAGCGAATTAGACAACCCTGGCTTGCTCAGCAATTTGTGAGTTACTTCAGATACTGATGAGTCTGCTTTCTGTTGGAACCTTCCCCCTAGAACAGAGATTATGCAAAAGCAGGCAAAGTTTATCACTGATGGGTTGTTGGAGTGTTTACTTGGTTTTATGTTTTTGTTTTCTACTTTTTCTAATAAATATGGTGCCAGTTTATGCCTCAGAAATAGTATTATGTTTGCTGATTAGCGTTCAATGTTTTATCCTTTAGAAAGTCAAAGCCAGCTGACAGTACTCAGAGGAACAATCCTTTCCCTGAAGACTAAAGAGCTGCTTTAAACAAAAGGCTGAAGATCACATTGTGTATTACCATGACAAGATTACTTTTGTAACATGATACAAATTTTCTATCCAACTCCACACAAGATCCTCCAGGCATCTCTGTTAACTACTTAATGACACCACAACGGTCCAAATTCACATAATAAAAGCAAAAGTTGCATAAAGTTCACCTGATCTTACTTTTCACTTCAAGTAAGTTTCAGCTTAGTTTTGCTGAGAGGTCTCCTGAACATCAAGGACCCAGATTTGCACTGGAATGGGACTACTTTACACTTATATAGTACAGATTTTGAAAGACTTAAAAGTTACAGCCAAACTATTAGAGGCTCTGGTTTACTTTGAATTTTAAAAATCGAAATGCAAAGTTAATAAAATGGACGCAATTCAAGAGAAAAATTTCAGATATTGTATTTTTTAGAACTGGCTGCTTTAATGCAGTTTTGCCCCACTGTTGCTCATTCCCACTTGTGCTGCAGCGTACAGCCACAAAACAGCCCACCCATTCCATGTCTGCAGTTCTCCTCCTGAAACCACACTGTTAACCAGACATAGATCTTGGTCTGGATTAAAAATAAATCAGCAAAAAAGCACAAATGTATTGCTAAGTTGCACAGATCTGCACAACCTTGCCTGCAGACCTAAGCAAGGCAGCGTGGCACAGCTCAGAGGCTGGACAACACAGTACATCTACACCAGCATCATCTTTATACACTCTGCTGTATCTGACTGCTTCAACAGCATGAAACAACCACAACCGACGGCAGCGTTATCTCAGCACCCTGCACTGTGGACACCATCAGAATAGGAAATATTCACTGTGAGGCCTATGGAGATGATATGGCAGAAAAGACTCAATTTAGAGAACATAAAGCACACCTATGACATTCTGCTTCTCCACGGAAATCAAAATTGTCTAAACAAAACTAAGGGAAATCATGTGAATTTTGCATACAGAGAACAACTATAAAGTTTCGGGATATTAGTAAGGTGATTCATGTTCATAAGCAGCCATTGCAAGTCCCGCCAGGCAACCCTTCTGCCAGCTTTCTGAGTTACAAAATATTACCTTCTAATGATTATCAAGCAATTGTTTGTGCATAATTCTTAGGAAAAAAAAGCAGTACTTTAAAAACAGTCTTTCCTGGTTTTGTTGTAATCATTACTTTCGGACAATTTTAAGAAGTAGAGTCAACACCAGCTTGAAACCTCACAGTGAAAAGATTAATTCAAGACTACTTCAGTAACAAAGTAAATCTGGAGAAATAACTGCCTGAATAGTTCCCTGGAAATTACATCTTGTGGAAGAAACTAGTTCTTTGGTGACATAATACTCATCTCGTGTGTTACCAACTAGTTACGTATATTTACAATAGCTACATTTTTATTAAAATCTTCCATTAAAAGGGAATTAATGGAGTCCACAGCAGATCAACTAACAGACTCACGGATCTCCAAGTATTATTGTTAAGAGGCAGACATCTCAGAAGGCCCTGCACCAAGGACTTCAACCCCGTTTCACATGGCAGCAGCACAGGCAATGATACAGTCTCTACCAGGAAGTCTGTAAGTGCCACAGGTGTGTGCGACCCAGCAAGTACTGAGAGCAAAGGTTATGGTTGGAGAGTTGATTTGAACCACCTGGCTAACTCACAGGGAACAGACAGACCTATCTTATTCAAAGCTCCTTACCCAATAACAGGGCTGTATGATCTGGTAGTATCACTAACCCTGACTGTGACAGAAATTTTAGCTTCCTAACACCTGCAATGTTTCATTTAAAGCACAGGCTTGTACTCAACATAGGTGTTAGCCAGGTACAACTGTACTTGCTGCAGGAAGTCGAAGCCCAGACACTGGTAATAAGATGAGCATCCTTTAAAACATACTGGGAGTGAAGGGCCCAAGCTAACATTCCACCTAAGGCAGCAAAGCTCTGAATACACATGACCTAGGTTGATGAGTCTTTAAAACTTAGCCTTAGTTAAGCTTCAGTAGGAATAATGCAAAAGCTTTCCAAGTTTCTTAGCTCTCAGATCTTCAGCATTCAACTTTAGAACAGTTTATAAAATAAATTACTTATTTAAAGGTTATGGATTTTAGCCTAGTTTATTGCCACATAGGATTTTTCACTACTGACTCTTGGTTCATGTATAACAGGTAGTCATAACCATTGTTTGGATTACTTCAGAATGAAAGCTATTTATTAATCATCAGGAGTCAATTACTAAAGGTAAACCAGGATCAGCTGCTTAACCTCAGTTTCTTCCTCAGCCTAGCACTGATGTGTTTTACTGGTATCACACCCCTTCATCACACCAGACATTTAACAGACCCAGTATTTGCAGTGCCCAAATTCCCCGGCTTCAGTTGCTCGTTTGCTGCGCACCCAGTTTCCGTGCTGCCCGCCGCAGGGCAGCGGACCGGACCCGACCCCGCTGCTGGGACACGGGTGCCCGGGAACAGCAGCTCGGGGGGGCGGTCTCACACAAAACCCCCTCCAGAAGGGCTCTCTGAAGCGGAGACGCGTCACCTGTTGTTCAACAACGCCGTCGCGTTACCCTCCCACGAGATGTTTCCTTCTTGAGGACAACACCACGCAAAACCTCTGCAGACCCCAAACGGCGAGAGACGACGGGAGATGAGGCTTGTGCTCCGCCGGCCCTGCCCGAGCGCCGCGGGACGGGACGGAGCCCGGCCAGGGCAGGCTGGGGACGGCCCCGGGCTGCTCGGGACGCCACTGACGAGCGAAGCCGCGGTGTCCCGGCAGCAGCACCCGCCCGGGCTCCTGACCGGCTGCGCCCCGGCAAGCGCCGGGCACGGTCCCGCTCCCCACACGCCGGTTGCACAACCCCCCTCGCCGCGGCCCCTCTGCGGCGCGGGGCAGGCAGCGCTGTCCGCAGCCCCTTCCCGGCAAAGCATGAGGAAACGCAGCAGACGGACGCCAAAGCAGCCACGCTCTCCTCCCCGAGAGCCGTCGCCGGGCGCCCCCCACCCACTCCACTGCCCCGCGCTCCGCCCGCGAGAGCCGGCCGAGCGCCGGCAGCCCCGCGCCTACCATCGCGGCTCCTCGGCGCTGCGCTGCCCGCGGCTCTGCCCAGACACGCCGGCGCCCCGGGAGGGACGGAGAGAGGGAGGGAGCGAGGGCGCGAGCCCGCCTTCCCCGCGCGCGCAGCTCGCGACCGGGGCGGGGCGGCGCGAGGCAGCCCCGGCGCAGCAGCCCCGAGCGGGCGGGGCGGCCCCGCGAGCGCTGCGGCCGGGCCGGCGGGAACGGCAGGAAGGAACGCGGGGCGGCTGCCCCGTGCCCATAAATGGAGAACTCGCCGCGCCGCAGCCAATCGCCGCGCGCCGCCGGGACGTCCTTCCCTGAGGGAATCCCGTGCGCGCGGCCTGCGGGGCGGTGCTCGCGACATTCCCCGGTGCACCCGCAGCCACCCGCGCTGCCCAGCCCCTGCAGTGGGGTACACAGCCGGGCACGGGGCACCCCGGCAGGCTGCTTCGCACACACAGCGCTAAAATGCTTCTAATCCCTGGAGACACTGGACAGTACACAGCATCTTGATACCAAATGGATACCGAAACAAGTCCCAGGTGTACCGCACAAATGGAAAAAAAAAAGTGCTTGCGTGGAGGTTGGCACCTGCTCTATGTTGCCCGTATCGTTTTGATCAGAATACAAACAATACAATTTCCAGAGATTGTGCTTTCTAAGGGATACAGAAATTCATGAGACTGTGATAAAAAGCAGTGAAAAAAACCTGTAAGAATCCAGAGAGCGCATATAGGCCCACAAAAGAAAGATAATCTCACAGGTTGTGTAGGTTTTTCTGTTTGCTTTGTATGCGGGTCTTTTTAATGTCTATGTTCATTTTCCTAAGACATATATTTGTATGTGTGTTTAAATACAAAGAAACATCTTTATAACAAGTTATGAAAAAACATAGAGAAGCTAGGTTGTGGATGAAGAGTAAAAAAGTGCATTCAGACTGGATAGCTAATTGAGAAACTAGTCCCGAGTTCACTGCATTTTACGTGTGCTACAAGGGCACATCTACTCTAGATGTTAGAGCTGAAGGCATCTCTGTCTCTGCAGAAACCTTTGCTAAGCACTGTGTGTACCAAGCACAGCCTAATTCACAATGAACTCTTTTCATGGTTTTAAACATAGTCATTTAATTCTGCTTATTTTAATGATAAACATCTAATTCCCAAGCAGACTGTATTAGGTGAATGACACTTATTCAACATCCACGTCGAGGAGGAGGGGAAGGCATTTCCCTTCGAGTGTCAGTGGTGGAGTGCCTGAACGGTCTGCATGCCCGTGCTCCTCCAGCCAACAACATCTAACAGTCATCCCTGAGAAAAGCGGAACCCACATTTTCATCTTGAGGAGCTCCAGCAGAGTAAAAAGGAATCTTTGTGTTTTTGAAGGACGCACAAAACTTAGAAATGGTGACATTTCTGTCATAAAATTCAGATGGACAGGTTACCTTTAAGAGACCTAACTTGAAAATATCTAAGAAAAATTCCCAACATCAAGAGCTTTAATTGTTTTTTTCATTGCATGTATTGTCTGATAGTGTTGTGTTTGGTTAGTAACACCTACCAGCTCCTGCACACAAGTGCTAACATCAAGCATTTTTATCATTTTGAGCATTTATCATTTTGAGGATATTTTCTGGCTGCAAGCAGTTGCAGCACTTGATCCTCCTGATACTGACCACTAGTGCTAAGCGTCAATCCAGTGCCCGAGGAGGTTTATTGACTCAGCACTCGGGGCTGGTTCAGAGGTGGGTTCAGCTCAGTGCTGACCAAGTGATGACAGCCTCTTTGCCATGCCCTGATTCAGAGCCCAGCACTGGGCAGTGCCACAAGGGAGAAGCTGCTGCCTCCACAGTGTGTCTGGTAACTCACATGTGTGTTTCCACCTTCCCACTGCCTGACACCGTGTGTGACACCAACAGGCACCAGGCTGGTGCTGAAGTGTGTAAAGACTAAACTGTCTGAAAAAAGAACATGGTCCTTACTCTGGAAGTGCCACAGAGTACAACTTTCCCTTGCTCTCCATTCTAAAAACATTGATGTGGCTTCAGAAAGAAATAACTCCTATGAGAAGCCAGTGAATCTGGAAAAGACTACGAATTTTAATGAAATAAGCACTGCCCTGACTGCTTTCTAATTGGTTAAAACAGACAGCAATGGAAAAAATAAGGCATTACTGCTTTCCTCTCACTTACAAAATACATTTAGAATAACTTTTATAACCCATATATTTGTCTTCTATTGATCAGAACAATTTAATTAATAATTTAATGCCTGAAAGCCACTAAAATAAGGCTTAATACCCTTAACAAGACATCACACTTTTAGTTAGAAAACCACACAATCTAGAATTTCTTAGAAAGATGAAGGACTTGTGTCACAGAAAAACAAACAGTAGATAATTAGGGAAACTTTAAAAATTCAGTTCAATTTTTGCTGTATCTTCTTTCCAAAGAATAAACAGTCATTTTATAACCTTAATGTTTTCTGCTACAATGCAGATGGTTACATTCTGCCTTCAGTTACACTTGGCAAATGTAGAATTCTACTTACAGAAAATAAAAAAGGGATTCAGCAATTTCTACTTGTGAAATGTAGGGAGAAACACAAAGACGTATAAAACAAAGGCAGAAGTTTAGGACTTAAAATGTGATGAAATCACTTCAATGATTAGGACTGTTTTCCAGTTATAGAAAACAGCATAACCATTTTAGCTTTCTACCACTCCCTTTCTCTGTACCTAACACGGCATCTTCCTTCTTTCCTCTCTTTCGTTGGCCTTAAATTAGAGAAGCATACCTGTCCAGAAAACATGCTTATTAACAGGTTCAACATGTCCATCTAAAATGCCACGAGAGTAAAAAGTACAGTAACGAAGTCAACAGCCCCTTTTCACCCACTGAGGCTTTTTGGAGGAAAAATAGCATGTAGCTCTTTTACTCTGGATCTGATTAAGAGAAGCCTCAGACATACGAGATACTCAGAATTCATGGAGTTTTTCTCCAACTGCAACCCAAAATGTATGAATAATGTTGTTATTTGCAAGGCTGGTATAAATCTGGAAGAAGTCCACAAGGACTTGGTAACCGAGGAGTTTTGCCTCCTGCGTTCCCGTGACTGACTTCAGTTATGTTACGTATGTTCACATCAAAAAAACTACAAGGATTGTATTTTTTTTCCTCAGAGGGAAATTTTTTGAAACATTACACAAGCTTTTAAGATCAAAACTTTACGTTATGATGAGCAACCTGATCTAACATCAACATTAGCCCTGCTTTGAGCAGGGAGTTGGACCAGATTCCCTTTTGAGCTCCCTTCCAGCCTAAATTGCTCCACTCTGTACTTTCATGATTATTTAAAATGGGGCTCCTTTCATGAGTGAGACAGTTCAACACTCCAGAATAAATAAACGTTATTGTTAATGCTGTGCCTTGATAAGGAAAGTGATCTGAATTTGCCTTTAAGATCTCTGATGAAGAGAGTATCTGGGTGGGTCAAATCAAAGACCATTCACTTCCATACCCTGTGTTGGCCGGTGGTCAGGATGGGTACCTGGGAAGAGCGGAGGAACAGACAAGCACTTCCATGTCCCCTCCCCACCTCTCAGCCCCCACCATGCTGAACGCTGTTGTCAGACAAAGAACAGGGAGAGAAAGCAGACCAAGAGCTAGTATGGACGTACCTTTTAAAGTTAATTTCAAGACTGCAGTAGGACATACAAATGTCGACC
The DNA here is from genome assembly GCF_037038585.1 of Patagioenas fasciata. Lineage (NCBI taxonomy): Eukaryota > Metazoa > Chordata > Aves > Columbiformes > Columbidae > Patagioenas > Patagioenas fasciata. The sequence goes on along the minus strand of NC_092531.1, from coordinate 11,661,636 downwards.
TGTTTTAAAATTAAAATAACTTTAATCAATTTGCTTTAAATAAAAATTTGCTTTCAAGCCCCACTCCTGCAGATATACATTCTCAAGAAAACACTGAGTATCTGAGCAGTCCTTTAGCAAGGAAAATCACTAGACAGGTGTATGAAATTAGTCTAGGTATTCGCTGGGTCAGAGAATCCAGCTGTGTACAGCAACAAACTAGAGCAAGTTCAGCAGAGGCCAGTGGGCCCTCCCTGAGGGGAGGCTGAGGGAGCAGGGCTTGCTCAGCCTGACAAAAGCAGACTTTGGGAGCCCCCAGTACCTATGAGGAAGTCAGCAAGATGGCAAAGCCAGACTCTTCACAGTGGTGCACGGACGGAAGACAACAACAGAAATGCAAACAAGAGACGTGCAGGCTGGGTACAAGGAAAATGTTCTTCCCCTAGCAGACAATCAAACACGGGAGCAGACTGCCCCGAGAGGCTGGACAGTCTTCATCCTTGGTGATTTTTCACAAGCAGGCTGTGTAAAACTGCAAAAAACTGCATTTGGCCTCATTAATGACCTTGCTTGGAGCAGGAAGTTGGCCACGTGTCCTTCTGAGGTCCATTCTAACCTGACTTATACCACAATCCTATGACTCTCAGCTTGGTTACGATCCCATTTTGAAAGTACTTATGGCATATTTTGTTTCTGGCCCGATCCTTTGATGTGGGAATTGTTTTAAAATAAATAGGTCAACCAGAGTGTGGACTCAGACCCCGCCTTGCTTTTACAATGGCATGTGCACGCTATAGCGCTTCTGTCCTTTGCATCTGCCAGGTACCCAGGCCTGCAATAGTCTGCCTATACAAACAGTGCAAAATGTCCATATTTTAACCAAAATTAGAGACAATCTGTTATTTCAGATTGAACTGATGCAGTTAAGTGTGCTTCTGATTTCACTTATCCTTTGTTTACCTAAGGTGGTTGTACCAAAGTCCAAAGAATGACACAAGGAGGAAACAGCAGTGAAGGCAGACACACCCTCGATGGACTTTGTTTTTCCAGTAATACTTTCTCTTAGCTCATACGCCTCTGCTGCGCAAAGGGACAGATCATCCTTTCTGTGATACATGAAGTTTCACTGAAGCTACGTGCTAGAACTTGTTTGAATATATAACCTGGAAATCTTACAAACAAAACTATTATTCACCATCGATTTTAACAGTCTTGTATTCTGCCAAGGTTTGTTATATGCTCTGGAAAAATCCATACTTTCAGTCCCGCTCTCAGCTCTTCAACACCATTAGAAATTCAGAGTAACCACTATTTCGCCACCACCAAACTTTCTTTTTGGAGGCCGACATGTGGGGTGCAGGGGCTGCAGACACGGCCCCTGCCCCGCGTCCCCATTGCTCATCTCCCGCGCCGCAGGGAACGCCGCTATTGTTCGAGGGGTCCTTCCCTTCCCTCCCTCCCAAGGAACGGCCCCTGCTATGAAATATCTGCGAGGAAGCGATGACAACAGGGGTTTGCCCCGGCGGCTGCAAGATTCGCCGCACCCCCTCCCAGGGCTGCCTGCGCGGCGCTGGCCCCCGCCGAGCGGTTCCCATGGTGACGGCGTCCTGGCAACCGCGCCCGCTCCCGCAGCCGGGCCTGCGGCCGCCCCGCTCCGCGCAGCGGCTGTCACACCGCGGACGGACGGACGGACGGACTGACGCCCCGGCTGCGCAGAGGCTGCCACGACGCTTCGCAAACGGCCGCTGGAGCGGTGGCAGCGCGCTCAAGAGCGGGGCCCGGGCGGCCGCGGGGATGCAGGGGAGCGATGGGCAGCTCTGCCCTGCCCTGAGCCAGCACTGGTGAGTGCGCGCTGCGCCCCGCGCCCGCCGGACAGCCTGTCCCAACAACGTCCCTCCGTGTTGCATGGCCATAGAGTGGTGTCTGCGCTGTCATGTCCTGTCAGCTCTTGTATACCCCGTGTTTCTACAGCCACCACCGCGTGCACCGGTGACCCCTCCGGGCTCCCGGGCCCGCCTGCCCGGCAGAGCCGCGGGCGCACCAGAGCAGCTGGCACGGCGGAGCGCCGGTGCCTCCACACGGCACAGCCCGGGCACGGACTCCAGCTGGGATCTCAAGTGCTGCAGAGCTGCATTAGCACAGTCAAGCACCTGAGCTGATCAGACCCATTTCTGCAGAGGACCCTCAGCCTGGGCTCGGCAGGCCGGCACGGTGACCGCTTCCTGCGCGGAGCCTCCTCCCGCACTCCACCGCACACCGCGTACCTGTTCCCAAACGCCACAGAGCACAGAGGGGCTTTGCACGGGTTTGTTTCACGCGACTCACTAATACACTCGGGTTTTGACCCATCTTTTTGCTGAGTTGCGACCCAGGGACTTTGGCACTTACTCCAAAACGTTGCCCCAAAGTGCCCCAGAGTAACACCAGGACCTTGCCGTTCCTGGGATGGCGCCGTCAGATGCTCCCTGTATAGCAACCAAAGTGGTTTCTATTTTAAGAAGAAAAGAGTGATTAAAGTGTTTGCCGAGGCAGGTATTCAGTCTGCTTTGATTCCCGTGTGACTTGTGGCAAGTCACATAGTCCCACTCATGCTTCATCTCCCTACCAGCAACAAAAGGAAAATAACATTTTCAGGAATAATAACGCTTTCCTACCCCACAGGCATATTGTGAGGATGAATGTGAAAAACGCTCTGAGGTGCACAGACATTAGAGCAAGTACTAGATGTAGGTTATAACGGAAGATGGAGAACTGAACACTACAGATGTAATTATCCTTCAAACCCGGAGAAATGGAGAATCTGCAGAAAATAAACATGCAAGGCATTCTCCTGAAGCGGGAAGGGATGCCACAGTACAAATAGCAAGGAGTGAACTTTGTATTGCTAAAAGTGTTTTTTCGGCATGTCCATGTATGATGCTTTTTCAAGCTTTCACACGTCTGATGTCAGTGACTTAAAGAAATGACAGAGAAGTAGCCTATGTTTGCACGGAACAGCTGCCTTATATATCAGGTGAACTGCTGGTTTTGGCAATTGGGCATACCATTTACAACAGGGACAAATCTTTACCTTGTCAACGTGACAAGAATATTTGGAAATTCAGTAAATTAAATCAATCAACAAAAATTTACTGGGTTAATATATTATGATTTAAGTTGCTATAGCAGTATCAAGCAGGAAAATCATTTAAGAAGAAAAAAAAAAACCCAACACTTGAAGCCAGTATTTTAGCTGGGATCTAAGCTGATCCTAGTTTACTGCCACTAAAATTTGAGCTATGCAAAATTACATTCTCCTGAATCTAGGCATTAGAACATATTTTTCTTTTATTTTATACTGATTAGTCTAAACAGGTAGAGAGGGAATTTGCCATTAGTTCCAACACCCATCTATTATTGTTTACTGCAAAAACCTGCCTCCAAACTGCAGAAAAGTTTTGTACAACTGCTGAACAAGATCTTAACACATCCTTTCTGGATGTTGGATCAGATCAAGAAATCTGATAATTGATATTTCAGTGTGTACTGAGTGATGTGCTTAAGTTAGCAATAATGAACGAGAAGTCCATCTGTGTAACTTTTATTTCATGCGCACAGTTTCTCCAGACATTTGCAATTAGCTGCATGTCTAATGGTAGTCTGGCAGGAAAAGTGAAAACCTCAAACAATTCTGTGCTTACTCTGCTCCAAACAGTTTTTTCAATTGATAATAAATGGATAGTGTAGACTGTAAAATTAAAATGCTTGACTGGAGGGGTTTTTTTGTTTGTTTGGCTGTTTTTTATAAATTGTATTCCAATAAGATAGTGCTAGATGTACAGACTTTAATTTGTTCTTCGTTTTTCTAGGTAGCGTCCAGTGTTATGGTGCTGTGATACGCATAGCTCTTCTCAAATCAGTAGGATATTCTGGGGTTTACAGTTAAACTGTGTTTAAATGCTTTGCTGCATGAAGATCATTAGAATGTGTTATGGCCCAGAGGATGAAGAGGAAGTGAGCTCAGATGCACTAAGAACTGGGTGCCTGGGCCCTGTCTAACCTGGCGATGCAGCTGGGGGACGGCCCGCAGAGCGGGAAAGCAGAGTGTGAGGAACAGATTGCAGCACTGGACATTCTGTGTCTGCGCAGGATTTTGAATGCAGAAATCATCATAATGATACCCAGTTCTTATATCGTGCTTTTTACTTACAGGCATGTAGGGAAATTGAGTCATTAGAAATGGAAATAACTTGTCCAAAGTCATCAGGATCAGAAATTGAGCCAGGAATTAGAATCAGACCTTCTGAATTCCAGTCTAGTGTCATTGCTGCTCAGCAACCCAGCTTCTCTTAAAATGATTTTTTTTTTTCTAATTTGTAGTTTCTGAAGCACTGTGCTATAAATAGAACACACACGCTGTGACAATGTTTGCTCTCTGCTTTTAGGCAGGGCTTTCATACATTTCTAAAGCACAATCATGCTTTGCATTTTGAGATCTTGGAGGATGGCCCTATCACTGCTTTACAATCAATATCTGACTATTTTGTTCCAATAAGTCTATTTTTCTGCTTCTATTTGTACGGTATATTGCACTGGATTTCATCAGCAATTGCAAAATTTTTTTTTCATAGATCAGCCTTCAGTTTTCAGTGAGGATTTTAGGTTCCCAAGGAATTCAGGCTCAGGACATGCTCATTCATGCCATCTCTATCATGAAAAATGTTTGTTTTATATAGAGTGGAATAGCTGGATTTGATTGAGGCTACCATCTTCTTCATAAATTTAACTTCTGTCAGAGGACAAAGCTACTGAGCCAGGTATTCATCTCACAGTCAGATATCTAAAATGTCTTTCTGAAGCTATTTAACAGTTATCCTGCTGCAACGTCTGTCACAGTCTGGCTGGCTATGTCTAAAAATTAAAAACAGAATCTATATTCTTACCACAGAAGAATTTTCTTAAAACATAAAGTGCAGTCATCTAGATTTGAAGATGAATTAATAAAAGACTCAGTTTTGCTAAATGATGCTGATGTCTAACACATTCTATTTAGGTTTCCAACGGCCAATGCTTCTACCTGAAAAACACCTTACTGCTAACAATCTGCTGTCGTGAAATATTTTTATCTATTTCTCTAGCCAATATTTTCTTAAGCTTTATGATAATCCTGCAGATTTTACTTTTTTATTCATAGATTGATGATGTCTGAGGTCAGCAGACCAACTGGGGACAAGAAGTTTGTTTGCCTTTGTCCTGCCAAACCAGTTCTGTGGGTCCACAGCAGATTTCAGTTTCAAGGCTGTCAACCTTGCCTTTTTTTAGAGTATCATTTTCACTATAAAAAGCTTTCTACCAGTTTTCAGTTTTCATTCTTTTGTTCTTTTGTATTGATTTTTATTTGCCTTCATTCTATAAGCAATACTTGAACTCCAAGATCAGAGCTGTCAGCGTAATCTTAAACTTTACTTAAAGGTTCACTCAAAGCAGAAGCATTAAGTTATTTCAGTGCCAGATATAAACTATTAAATAATTCAATGTGTACTTTTTCAACAGACAAGTTATTGACCAGAAAATGGCCCAGCGAAGCCCAATCTTCCCAACTCTTGCCCCTTCTGAAAGGTACAGTTTGGAATGTAAAAAATAAAATCTTCATATTGCAGAGTATTATGTGTCTCTCAGTTCCCTATCTATTGTAATGCTGTGACTTGGGACTTTGGCATTAGTATGCAAAGCAAAGTGAAATACTGTAGATTCATTCAAATCACGGCCCAAATCACAATTCCTTACTCAGCTGTTACTTAACCCTTTCCCAAAGAAATTAAATAGCTTAAACTGTAACTGAGTAGAGGTCCAAGACTACTATACTTTAACTAGTCTTCTAATAGCATGGAGTAAGTGTAAATACTCAGGGTCAGAAGCGACCTTTTTAGAGTCCTCATGCATCTCCATCAATATCATCATGGTGAAAATAAACTGTTAATTTGGCTCATCAACGGGAAACAAAATGGAGAACACATAGTAAAAGAAAAAGATCTTTTTCAAAGTGGGGTTGAACTTGTATGTTCCCCTTATGTTTCTGAAAAATTTCTTTATTCTTTGCAGAATATAGTGGCAGGAAAAGATTGCATGCACTAGCAGCCTAATTTTTTTTACTTTGAGCACCCCTGAGCTCCCTTGCTTTCCATGGAAGCTATGCAATGCAGAGCTCTCTTGAAAAGTCTAGACAATCAGTGAAGGTATCCAAATGCAAGCTATTCTGGGGCGAAATTTTGACTACTAAGATTAAGAGAAGCTTGTCATGGTTTTGGTAGATCTTGGTATCTCCTTATTATCCACACCTACGTATGGTCCTGTCTGTTCCATGGGAGGACAAGCTTCCGTATGGTATTACAGGATAGCTGTAGAGACTGAAAAAAGGAATGGTCACAAGCAACTCTTTTTAAATCTAGGTCTGGTTTAATTTAATTTGTAACATCTGCCTTCTATAGTTACTGCTTTAAGCCTGAAAACTGTAGAGACAAATAGCAGTACATTTCAAACTCAGTAAAGGAGTTCTGAATTTGGATTCTTAATCAAATTATAGGTCTGAATTGTAACTACTTTGACAATGCTAATGTCCTTTTCTTAAGAACCTACTTTTGTAAGCTTCCTTAAAGAGCCTGTCCTGTCTCTGTACAAGACATGCACAGTAGCAAACACAGCACCCACTTTTCTGTAGCAGGGGGCCCTCCCGCTGTGAGTACTTTGGTGCTTCTCCCCAGTGTTGCTACTAAGACAGTATTGCGCTGTCTCCAGGGAAAAGACATTGCGGACTTTTGTGTAAGACCTTCACAATATCTGGATATTCTTCTCCACTAGACGGGTTCGAAACATCCCGCTGCACAGCCAGGCGTTGACAGCGGTCCCGCTGGCATCTGCGAGCCTGGTGGATCAGCTGGAAGACAGAATCCTAAGCCATGAGAAAACAACGGCGGCTCTTGTGGAACACGCTTTTCGCATTAAGGAGGACATTGTTTCCACTCTGCACAGAATGCAGAACAAAGGGGGGGGCGACCGGTTGGCTAGGCAACTCTTGGAAGAACACATCCGAAACATAACGGCCATCGTGAGGCAGCTTAATCGGGACATCGAGGTATGTTAAGAATTTTTCACAGGACTAATGCCATTTAGGCTACTTATTCCTTCTAATTTAGTAAGAAAGTTTGCCAGAGGATAAGTAAAGGTCAGACAAGGTCTGAAGATCCTGTAAGCTTATAAATTGTTTTTATAACTTGAAACACTGTTCACAAATTACATAATTCCTTAAGTGGCTGTGAAAATAGCACAGGATGTCAGCATATAAACACAGAAACTTTGTGGTACTAATAAGCTTGCTTTCAAAAGCTGCGCTGGAAAACCCTGAGAAAATGAATTAATGCGACACTAATACTCAGCTCAAGTTCAGTTCAAAGGCTGTGCTGTATAAACACTTGGAAATGCCTTAGATCTATAATAAACTTTCTTGCACTTCCAACTTACTGACAACACCAAGCAGCCCAACCCAAGTGCTCATTTTTATGACCTAATCATATGCAGATACGTACTTCATGTCTGACCTCTGCTGCCATGAGCAACAGGGGTGTGGTGGGGAAACCGAAAGGATAAAAATTAATATTTAAGCTTCCATTCCCTTGTCAAGTTATACTTTGTACATATTATGGTGTTTACGTGCAGACTGGATACTAAGAATGAGAAATAATAAATGACCTAGAAGTGTCTTGTTTAGTACAAGACAAAGCTTTTAATAAAGTAATAATCAAACAGTACGTGATGTTACTGAAAACAAACAAGTGACATTTCATATGTACATTACATGTGACACAGAGTTTATATTTGCATGTGAATCCTTTGTAGATGCTACAGGAACAGATCCGTGTCAGAGACAATCTCAGCTATGGAACAAATTCTACTCTGAAGAGTCTGGAAATGCGGCAGCTTTCTGGCTTAGGGGATCTCCGGGGAAGAGTTGCGAGGTAAAAGTCAACACAGAAGTATGTTTTGGGGACTGGCTAATATTGCTGTAATCTTGAAGTATGAATGTTAACGATAATGGGCTTAATTCAACTTTGGCAAAATTCCCAGGATAATGTTGCTCAGTGTTTTCAAGAAAAGGAATAATAATCCTTTGCATTCCAGTATTACACATTAAACTTAACAATATCACCCTTAATTCCTGAAAGTAGTTTTTAATAAATTACCTCAGATTCTTTATGAATTCGGATTTGGTTCAGCTTTGAAAAGTACTATGGTTAGAGCAGTCTATCTTTGAAACAAATTAATTAGCACAATTATAAAGGCAGCATGGAACAATCTGCACTTGTAAAGAACAGAATAGCTGCACATTTTTGCATATGTTTTAGAAGTAAAAATCCGTGCATTCAGTAATTAGTCAGCCATATTAAAAATTACATAGGTTACCTGACACATTAAGGAACGGAAGTCTATAAACCAGAGATTTCATAAGCTACTTGAAACTCCAGATTACAGTTGTGGAACTACACAGACTTCAGGTTGTGCCATCAATGACACATTTACAAACTCCAGTACAACAACATTTGCTTGAGTGTCTGTACAGTTGAACACAAAAGGTAGAGGATACGTACAGCTATAGAAAAATGACCTGATGTGGCCTACAGCAGCTTGGCTAATAGCTTCAGTGGAATTATACTTGTCGTGAGTTACATCTATTTGCCTATACTGTATAGATTTTTTTTTTCTTTTGTACTTCAAGTGATTTAGTGATAACTAAATTTTTCTTATAAATTATTTGATTGTTTGAAGTTTCCACTGTAACTTTCATAGCCGATTTTGTAAAGAATACTTTAGAGAGATTTTACTTCTTTTTTTTTTAATTTCAGTTATGCACTGTCCTTAAGTAAACAGGAATGGACTAGACAAGCTTATTTCGTCAAATCAGAAAATTGATTGAAATAATATAGAGAGAGTGATATACATACACATATATACCTATCTCACTGAGAAATCCCTGACAAGTTCACATGCTTAGATCTTCCTGCTGCTTTATGTAAAAAATCCACTTTGAGATCACACGACATCCTGAGAGAGGTCTGTATGTGGAGCAACAGGGTTATTGACACCTTGTGAAGCAAAATATAATGCCTTTGCTTTTCACAACAGAACTCAAGTGAACAAACACGTGCCAGCATGAATTTGACAATGGGGCCTTTGCCTGTCCCAAGTATTTGGTGTGGGGATTGGGGGGATTAGCACAGTCTGCGACAGGATTCCTCCTTTATTTACTGAGGGCAATGCCCTTGTACTGTGACAGGCTTGCAATTCATCTGACAATTGTAGGAGATTATACTAATCTGCCTTATGTTAGATTGTGCAATGAATGTTGGGTATTTGTATTCATTCCATAAGAGAATCAGTTTCTTGTCTTTTAATGGTTGCTTCAATTCAACGTTATGTTCTCTATGGTAAATTTTCCCTGAATGAGGAAGAAAGTAAGTTTTCCTTTATCAGAAATCACGTTAAAGCAGTGTTCCATGGAGGAAGCTATTTGCCTTCATTTACAGACATATTCACCTTTGAAAATTAGTGTTCCTGTGAATAATGACTACAGTAATATCTGGAGATCCTGGTCAAGCTGGCAGCTTGTGATGCTCTCGGCACTTAACAGATGCTTAACCAGAAACTTGCCCTGAGACAAACACCTTCTGATTACTCTAGCCAATGTTCCTTAGAGAAAATAAGTTAAACTCACCTAATATAATCTTACTTTTACATCTAGTCCTGCTAGCTTTCAGAGAAGTTCAAGGAGTGAAACCTCAGAAACACGACTGAATTACTGCAGGTTGCCAACTTACTGTGCATCCGCTCTCAGCAACAGCCAAGGGACAGTGTGTGGCTCGGGCTGGAGTGACAGTCAGCTAATTTAACTCCAAGTACATCACAGTAGCTCCAGGCTGGAAGCGTGCAGCTGGACAATCAGTGTCCATCAGTTTCTATATGACACATGATAGTAAATCACCTACGTCTGAGCCTTTTGGTCATGTAATAATTTTAACATCAATCTCAGGATTCTGGCCAATTTTCAGTTCCAGTAATTACAGGCATACTAAACATCCTATTCAATTTCAATATTGGAGAGAGTGGTGTTTATTTCCCGATACCAACTGTTCTGTAACATGTCAATATATCATTGAACAACTGCCTCATTATTTCTTGAGGGCTGCTGCTTTCATTGGTGAGAGCAGGGTTCCCTACATGCACACGCAGTTCTGAAGCACGGCTCCACAACCACGCTACCGACAGCTCTGGAGCAGGGAGATTCCTCATAGTTAAGCTCACCTGCATCACAAAATCAACTAATATCCCTAGCAGCAGAAGACTGAGTACACATTACAGCTCATGTCTCTGAACCATTTCTCACTGAGCATAATTTACTGATGAATTTGTAAAGCATCATTATAGTGTTCACCATGAATGATGCTGTACATTTTCCTGAGAATCAGCGTTAACTGTAAGAAAAATATTACCTCTATTAAATTCAGTGACACATTCAGCAGAAAATTAGATACATGCCAATAGATCCATTACTCCAGCCTCCTGTCCCTGATGTCTGCAATTTTATATAACGCAGATTTACCAGTTCTATTTCTAGCGATATTAGATCATAAAACTCAAGAGTAGTGCCCAATTATTTATTTACAGAATAACTTGTGGACTATGATAATTTGTCTGGAAAACTTAAATACAGCAGCCTGGTCAGAACCATAGCAGTAGCTGTCTCTAGAAGCTTCCTGATAGCTGAAACATCCAGAGAAATGGCAGCTATGCATGTTCAAATTGGGCCTACTTTGCATATATAGATGCATTACATTATAGATCTGATTCATTCCAGACGCTCTGGACTCATTACATGTAGGCAGATTTTCCTATACTGCAAAGAAAATGAGTCTGATGCATCTGGGATGCAGTGCATTTATGAACCTCACCAGCACAATGAATGTGCTGCACTGCAGCTGCGTAGGAGCCGCTCACACGGCCTGACTGGGATCCCGCTCCACGCTGCCCAGAATCCACCAGCTCTGCTGTTTCTGCCCACTGGGTCCCCTGAACATATCAGCTTGCTTTTCACTACTTGTTCTTCAGCTACTTGTTTGTCACTGAAACACTGGTACTTTAACTGAAAAATCTCCTGCTATAATAAAATAGGAATACTAAAAATCTGTATGTATCATGCTAGCGTATTTATGTAGCATCCTGTTGCAGAGTATTGGTGTAGTCCTCAGCTTTATCTAGTCCTTGGCAATACCGAATAGAGCAACCATTGTGTATTTATTTCTTAGAGATTGAAGGCAACAGCATGCCAGAAAAATAACTACTGCTTTTGCTTACTATGACTTGCAAGGCAGCTGTTTGATTAATTCACTGCTTATATTAAACATTACTGGTTTATATTTCAGAATTATACTGTATTCTGAAAACAAGAATGATACTTGGCACTACAAAACCTCTCCATTTATTTGTTATTTCAGATAAGTACACAGCTTGGCAATCCGAACTTTCAGAAAATGTCCCCCAGAATCAAACAGTAGTAAAACAAACACATTCTAGTGCATCCTTGGCCCAAATTTCAATAGTGCATGTGTGCAACTGCACATGAAAAACCACACTGGATTGTTTGTATGACCAGCTTCAGCATTTCAGATGTGAAGACAGAATTATTTATTGTGCATTTCCTGGTAAAAAATGGTTCTATATAGAGCTCTTACATTTTTAAACTAGTGCTCTTCCTAGAAATCTTAATGTTTGAAAAACTTGTTTTCAACTTCTGTCTTTATATCCATAGTCCATTGGCTTCATTTATATAGACAGTCTGATTAAATTACCCAAGAACTTAAATCCAGTGTTCGGAAAACATTTGGTTCCATTTTTAAGAAGAATTCTGGTGTCATTTTATCATATTATAAAGAAGTATCAAACCAGAACTGTCATAGGCATGAGAAATTCAGTGCGGATTGCAGTGTGCCTTTCTTTCCCCTTCTCTTTTTTTTTAAATTAAATTAAAATTTAAAAAATATTTTAATTAAAAAAAAGGAAAAATTCCAAACTATGCAAACTATGATGTGCCCTTTTGTTTAGATTACTGATGTTCTGACCCACCATGCAGTAGAAACCTGAATCAATAGTGTTAGAAAGCCCATGGTTTTCCATACATTCATCTTATTATTACCTCCCCATGCATTTGAAAGCTAGTGGAAGCATGGACTAAAGTTATTTAATTGTTTTAAGTTTTTAACTCAAAATGCATATTCACATAATTAATATCAGAATCTCATTTGTGTCTGGAGCACACTAATGTTTTCTTCCAGGTCAAAACTAATCAGGTGTCTGTGTGTACAACATATATAGCAAAGAGATTTCTCTTTGACTACTTGAACACATAGAATATTGTTTTTAAAAAAACAATGTAGGTTAAACATTGCATAACAACAGAAAATGGAATTTAAACTTTATTCAAACTTTGTTTAAAAGGGTGAAAATTATAATATCCCTGTAGAAAAATGAAATATTCCAATTAATACATACCAAGCTGACACTAAATTAACATAGCCAGAATTTTAATGTTTCAGTTACCATGCAACTCTATGGCCTCTTTGATCGCGTAACTGAGTTCCACAAAGCAGCAAGATCAACTGTGCTTAAACCCAAAATATGAATTTGCCTTAAAAACACTTGCACATGCCTGCTGTTCACATTTGCTACAGTACTTTCAAAGCTCTTGCTTTCTACATCTTCTATGGTGTCTCAAAGAAACAAACTAACCATTTTTGTGAGTTCATAGGCTTTTGGTGACTACATGCAGATTATTTCATTCCTCTGATTCTCTCTGATTGATCACAACAACATGAAGAGATTTGGCTTCTCTCATCTTTTAAAGAAACTGCCTGATTGTAAGAGCTACAAGTATGGTTCACTGCTACGTAAATCATAGCTGGTCTTCCTACAGATATTACTAATCAGTCTTGCAATGTTGAACTGCTAAACTATAAGTTATTTTCCACATGTTTTATAATTTCTTTGTCTTATTTTGAATTACTGATTATTTTCATGTTGAACTTTTACCATAATACTAAGCAGATGCTGTGTTTGTCATTTTAGCTGTTACTTTCCCTTCACTATTAATGATAATGGTAGCTGCTGTAACCGAGGTGATGAAAATGTGTGTTGCATTGAAAGCCTTCAAACTGAGATCTACTAAAAAGAGGTTAAAATGTGTCATTGGTTTAGGTAATGATTTAACGTGCCTCATCTTGTTCTTCCATTTTACTGCCTTTTTCTCCCTTAAATTGTAACTGCTGTCTGTTCCCCATTGGTTTCATAGATCAAATATGGTAACATTGCCGATTACATATTTCCCTTAACAAAAAAATATACGTGAGTCATACTTCACAGCAGTCTTACTCTTGAAATTACAGTACTTATATTTTACAGCTCAGTTAATGTCCTTATTGTATGTAGACGAAACTGACCTGGCCAAAGGATTATTGAAATGTGGTAGAAAACGCACAGATTCTACAGCACATTTATCCTGAACAGTTCCAGAACTACAATTCGTAGTCTTTTGTGAGACATTGCTTTCAAAGACAGTTTTACCTAAAGAAAGACTAATTACTGTAAAATTTGCCCCACATTGTTTACTATACATTAATTGTATACTGCTATTTCACAAATTAAAAAAAAAAATAAATGTAAAACTCAGAGGAACATAGCTACAATAATGAAAAAACAGTCCTCAATTATTTAGGCTTCTAATCGTGTAGGTGAAATCATGCACACGTTACTAGATGCCTTTTGGAGTATGACAAAAATACAAGGTATTGAAATTCTGCACCTTTGCATTTCTAATGTGATTTTCCTGACTGATAACAACACAGTCTATACATATTGCATCAGTGCCAAGAAAAGAGGAATGTATGTGTCAGACTACTTGACTTCCAGTTCCATTTGGGGGCAGTTTGCTGAATACTATGAGATATATCACCATTCTTACAGTCTCATAAGACATTGTTTTGCTAGACAGCCAGCAATTTCACAGAACTGCCTAGTCTAAAATGGATAATTTAAAAAGCCTGAACCTTGTATTCTATTCAGCTGTTGCTTTTGTATTTATTTTTTCAAACAGATGTGATGCTGGGTTAGCCAGACTGTCTGCAGAGCATAAAATTACATATGAAAGACTTCAGAGCCTAAGTAAAGATCAACACACCTCCAAACTGATCTTAGAATCTAAAATCAAAGAGGCAGAAATACAGGTATGGTATTTGGACCAGAATGATTCATGTACGGGTGAGAGTTGTAGTCTAATTCACAGACTCCATTACTGCTAGTTATTATCCTGGGAGGTCACATATTTACAAACGGAGAGGTGTATGTGCCCACAGTCCTTATTAGATCAAATATTGGTACCCAGGTGCGATATTGCACTGGTCTAACCGAAAAAAGGCCCTTAATTTGCTGCCTTTAGTGTGCTGTGTAGAAGGGGATAGTATTTAAAGGCATTTGAAAGTGTCCAGGAATGAAGAAAAGTCAGTAATTACTGAACGGCTTCTTGAGGTTGAAATGTGAACATGACACGGATGCTCTGCGAAACCATCACAACAATGCAACATCGGTGTCTCTCCCTGTATGTTTTGGCCTGCCCAGGATGATTTTGTATGTATTTGAACACAATAGTGAGCAGTAGATACAAGCAGAGGCTTAAAACACTTAGAAAAAGTATTCTTCCTACCTCCATCTCAAGGCCTCATTTTTCTGGGCAACAGAAGTGTTTTACATCTTCATTTTGTGCTAGGTGAATGGTTAAAATCCACTCTGTGTTTCTCAGAAGACTCAGTGTAATGCATCAGCATGCCAGGAGCATATTGTCATTAATCTTGTGAAACAGAACAGTCTGTTTTGTAAAACTGGGATGATCGTTTTGGTGAGAAATATTTGCTGTTAGTAACGGCCTATGCCCAGTTAAATCCAACAGTTTTATCACTGCAGTAGCCATTATACATGAAGTGATGAAGAATATTACTCAGCATTGGTGGAGTGCTTTGCCATTCTTCTATTCTGCTTATAGGACAACATAGAGATGTATGGATTATGCAAATCCAGCTGTCTCAAGGGGGAAGCAGGCAGATGCTTTCAAGAGAAGACTATTACAATAATTTATGGCTGAAAAAATACGGTTTTCACAATGTAGATACCTTCATCTTGTGAGACAGTATATTTTTCAGGATCAAGTAAAATGTGCGAATTCAATAATTTTTGAAATGCCAGCAAAAATAGCCCCTCTTTAAGATCTCCTCTACTGGTATGAAAACGTCCCAAATGAGACTGTGATGAAACACTGTTGAAAAATAGTAAATTCTGAATTTTGTTTCAGATTTCTCATCTTCTGAGCAGAGTGGAGCAATCAATAATGCAACAAGAAGCAAAGCTGAAGATCGCCTACAAAGAGAGCAACCAACAGCTCCATCTTCTGGATATGAAGTGAGTGCCAGGAAACCTTGCTGCTCCGTTTTCCAAGCTTGGCTGTTGTCGCCTTCAGGTTTACAAAAGCATGAACCTGTTTAAATACATATGTGTGCTCAAGAGTTACTACAAGAGCACAATGGTCTGTCAGGTAGGACTCGCTTTCAACAAGAATTCTGCCCCTAATATGGCGAGACCATTTATAAAGCTCATTAAGTCCCTAGTTAAGTATCCAGGCAGAACTTGTATTAAAGAACACAAGTAAGGATTTTGGCAAGAGCGGCCTGGTGCCTTTTTGCAAGAACTGTAGCAAGCAACAGAAGCTGGAGGTGGCTGTTGAGAGCAGGGCAAGAAGTTCAACTCAAGGAACCTGGAAGCAAGGCACAGCATTCACAAAGTGTTATTGCTTTAAATCGGCTTCAAATATGAACAGATAACTCAAATACCTAAATTATTAACGATAAGGTACTCTGCTATTACTAGATATTATACCAGGATACATTCAATTTAGATACTAACTCCTCTCCAGGCATTTCAGTCAGTGGCAGTCCTGGCTTAAGCCATCCACATCCTTACTGCTTATTGCCCTCCTCATGTAGTCCCATCAGTTACACCAGTAAAACTATTTGCAAACCAGATGAAAGAATACATCCAGATCTCAAATATTCACTGGATACAAGACTGTCTAAAGAAACACTTTCAGTGGCACAATTGGTTGGTGTTAACTTGAGGTGGGTATAGGCAATGCAAGTGGGGCTATATGAACCAGCATTACCACTAAAATAAATGGGTACTAAACGTTTGTTCAGATTTAACACCTATGGAAAGGAAGATTATAATCTGCACGGATGACCATAGTCTGTTTTCAGCGCTGCAAAAAAATTTGCATCTACTACACCTCAGTCTAGTAGCATTAAAGTACAAAGATTCACCTTAATATGCTGTCAAGAATGTATTAAATTGTCATGGATTTATTTTTATGAATATGTTCATAAAAATAGTCACTGCTGAATGACCAAAAATTCTGCTCTCTTATATCTGCTCATTTCTATTATGCTCTTAGATTAAAAAATGCTATCGAGGAACTGAGCAACCAGATTTTGTCTGCACGTAGCTGGATGGAACAGGAACATGAAAGGCATGAAAAAGAGCTTGTGCAAAAAATTGACCAACTCTCATTGACTTTTAAGGAAAACACTGTAAGTTTCATTCAAATGTCCTAATATAATACCTTTTGGGAAGTATTCAACAGCATTACTAATAACTAGGATGATGTAATTGAGGTATTATTTGAGTGAGATTTCAGACCTCCTCAATATTTGTATTTTCACTGATGTCAAGTATAACATCCCCACAGCCTGAGCATCTTCAAATAAATCTCATCACTTCTATATAGATCAGTATTTCAGCCTACAGTAATCAAGCCAGTTTAAGCCATTTTATAAAAAGTCATCATTCTTTGCACCTTTGAATTCCACATAAAAGACGATAAATCGATGTCTATTGCGTATTTGGGAAAGACCACTGTAATTTCAGATGCAGAGTAAATAATCAAAACTATTTTTCCCGGCTCCAGGAAATGAGTGAAAGAAATATAGAGATGAAATTCAACCAAATGGCAGAGAAAATTGACAAAATAGAAGAAATACAGAAGATAACCATGGAAGCACATGAAGCAAAACAGTCAGAAGAAAAGATAAATATTCGCATTGGCAAACTTCAAAATGAGATAAATGAAGATATAAAAGAAATGAAAGCTGAAGTTAATGCTGGTAGGACCATAGTTATCAAGTTCTTTATTCTGAATTGTGGTAACAACTACTGACCTATAATAATGTGCAAAATGCCTTTGCTTGTATCAAAGTAGACTTTGGGGGCAGATGTAATGGTTGCACCTGTGACATTAAAAAGGATTTTCACTACGTGTGAAATTCACAGCGAGAGGTGATATCTTATTAGCTTATAAGTGCTCTCCCCACAGCATGCATAGGCACAGCCCGGCTGCCCTCGGGGGCACTTCTGCCATCAGCACAAAATTACAGGAGAACTTCTGTTATATTCCTGCTATAAAGCAGAGAGCGTGTTACGGTAGGAAGCACATTCTGATAGAAATTATGCGATACTCTTGCTTTTGCTTATTAACTAATTTAATTCTCACCTGCAATTAGGATTTGCAGCTATCTATGAGAGCATTGGGTCTCTACGGCAAGTTCTAGAAGCGAAAATGAAGCTGGACAGAGATGAACTACAGAAGCAGATCCACCAAATGAAGCAGGAGGTTCCCACATGGGGAGAGGCTGGACCATAACTGCAAGATTCTTCCTGAGAGATTCGTGTTTTCATGGCTAAACAGGCAGACTATAATCTTGTTCCAGCCTGTAACCCAGATCAAGTGCATGTACCAAATGACATGCTGCTGTTGTGCAGGTCCGCATGTTTACTCTGAGCAGTAAACGTCAGTTCTTCATAGATGAACTGACCACAGGCTTTTACAGGCTGAGGTGCTCATTTGCCACTGCACTACTCTAGTTGCTCTCAGGAGATTAAGCACCATGTATAACTGGAGTAATATATTGGTAAAGCTGGCACCTAATCTGCTAAAGGCATTCCAGTGCTCCCCAGTTTTGCAGGCTTGATCAGGAAGGTATATGCTTATATATGGAAAAGTGCCTGCACACACACCTCTTTAAAAACAAACAAACATAAGGAAACAAAAACAACCCTGAGCAAAAGCAAACAACAAACAAAAAGCAACAAGTTTATATCATTTGTTTAGCATCAGTTTGGCAAGGCTTTCCACCTTGATACAAATTACTTAATTGAAGTCAAGAGACATTTTTACAGTGACTTTCTCTGCTATTGACTTCCTGGGGAGACAATTGGCACTGAACTGACCAGTTTTCAAAATCAAGATACCATCAGAAAATCTTTGTTGAATTTTGCAAATATCTTCTGTGTACGTGTGTAAACTAAGTAGTGTTATATAATGTAGTTGTAGGCTAAGAAGATTCATGAACAACGTAAAAACTTAACTCACGTGGTCTTAAGTATTGTGACCTTTTAAAATTAATAACCAAGTGGAGGTGAGACAACATAAAAAGTGTATATAGAGTATTTTATATGTGTTTCTGTGACTGGTTTCATTATATTAATAAAAACTCTGAAAGGTTTGAAAACAGAACAGAAAGTGATAATCTAACTTAGTCTGGAGAATGTAATGTAAAATAAAATGCAGTTTATTATCTGCTTAGAAATTTTTATTGAAGTAAA
Source organism: Patagioenas fasciata (assembly GCF_037038585.1). Classification (NCBI taxonomy): domain Eukaryota; kingdom Metazoa; phylum Chordata; class Aves; order Columbiformes; family Columbidae; genus Patagioenas; species Patagioenas fasciata. The sequence goes on along the minus strand of NC_092531.1, from coordinate 11,642,877 downwards.
ACAACTCATTCTTCGAATTTAAATAGACTTTAATAATTTAGCAGATTCAAATTGCTAATTGCATTCACAGTACTTGCAAATAACAATGGTGCTTGTTTCCATTCCCAGAACGGATTACTTAACAAAAATCAGCACCCAAAACGCATCTTAATCTAGACAGAGAATATATATTATGTTGATTTTATATCTTCATTCGTAGCTTGATAATGCTCCTCATGTCTGTGAGTCATGCAGGATTAAGCACTCATGAAAACATTTCATGCAGTATCCTATTAATTCATACTATTAACAGTAATTCATATACACAAATACTATTAATTTACAAATAATTACTGTTAATGTAAATAAATTAATATGATGTCTCTGCACTATCCTTACTGGACCTTTGTTTCGGCCAGTATTGCAAAACCATATTGCTATTTGGGAAATCAATGGCAAATTTCTCATCACTTTCATGAAAGAAGGTGTCACAGAGTCACCTTTTAAAAAAAAGAAATATAAATTTTCCAAAAACTTAAACTCATTAACTTCAGTAGGACAGTGTTAGTGTGTAAGAATCAAGGAAATACACACATTTCTACAGGATTAGCATCTAAGTTTATGTTCACTTCCTATAGAGTTGAAAGTAATTTAATTTATCAAGGATACATGGAATTTTTGCAAGTCTGGCTTCCAATGCTCTCTGCTAACAAAACTGCCTCTGCTATTCCTATCTTGTATCATCCATGTGCTGTGAAATGTATTTACAATGGCAGCTAAGGGGAAAGCCCAGTCCACTAAAGGGAGACAATGAAATGCTTGCAAATATTTCTCAACAATTTTTAAAATTCATTCATTCTTCATGTTTGTATTCTTATCTATTCTTAAATATTTAGCCATGTGCAGTGGAAAAGCTATTACTGGTGTTTTATGAAAAAGAACAAAGAAAGAAGCAAAACCAGACAGAACAAAAACCCAACAATTTTTTTCTTCTGTAATTGGAAATCTGTACCTGAGAGAATCTGGTATGATATGAAGAGCATACAAGGAATCAGAGAAACACTTTATATAGGACTTTAATAAAATGGTTCTCTTGTAAAAATCTTGTGTGATTCATCCAGATAGAAAACAACATATAAAACACATCCAATTTTCCTTCTGCTGTTTTGAAACTATTTTTTTCCCAAATCTCAGCTAAGGCAAATAACTAAAAGCCCAACTAAACCAATATTGAAGTAGAAGCTACTGTCAAGCTGTGCCTTATGGGGACTTGTATGCTGGGACAGACAGGGTGAGTGAGGCCTGGCTGTACACACGGACACAGAGAGGTGCAGCATGCCCATTGCCCACGCTCTTCACCCAGTGCTCCAGAGCCACTGGTGGAAGGGAATCATGTATTCCAGACCAAGAGAGTTCTGCAGAACAAGTGAAGAAAAGCCAGAATAGAAAACAGTAATATGAAGAAAGATTGAAAACTCTGGAGAAGTAACAGAGAAAAAGAGTCAGAAGAGTGGAGCAGTGGAATGGCAGCTGCATGGGCAAAAGCAAGGAAGAGTAGCTGCCTGCTGAAGCACAGAACAGGCCCGCAGAGTTTAGAAAGAACCAAAAGTTACAAAAAATAATATATTTGACACAAAACACAAGCATGGGAACATCAATTGATTTGTCACAATTCATGCTCCCTACTTACTTGCCTGCTGCATTTTACTCCACTCAATTGGAAAAACGAATTCTTTGGGTCTGTTTTCTCTCAAGTTACTTTCCTTTTTGGTTGTGGTGAGGTTTTTTGTTGAGGATTTTTTGTTAAGTTTTCTGCACAAAACAGGTCAACAATGTCTAGTCTGTCAGGGAGGGCTCATATCTGATAATTAACAGCCGGGTTCTTCAAGGGAGAACTACACTCCCTGTATCTTTCAATCATCCTAAAGTTGTACGGCAAAACTCCCTCTTTGGACACATGGTATGAATTTTGGGGTTGTCCTATGCAGGGACAGGAGTTGATCCTTGTGGGTCCCTTCCAACTCAGGACATTCTATGATTCTATGACCACCACCCAAACACCTAACTTAAGTGGACTCTTGATAGGACAAGATGTAATGGGATTAAATTTCAAGCGCAGAGGACACAAAACCTAATTTATGACATTCTTTCCTGTGCATACATTAATTTTTTTAAGCAATTTGTGTTTTACAGAAGACTCAGATGAAGTTTCACAGGAATTTTTAATATTTCCTAAAGTTTTTTCTTCTTCCTACTTCTCTAAAAAAACCAACCACAAACCAAACCCAGCCAAAACCAGACCACTTCATCTCCTGAAGTTCCCAAATCTTTCTTTTGTCAGCTACTTAGCATGCAGAAGGCTTAAACCACTTGCAGTGTGCAAACCATAGTATTCAGTGAGCTGTCTGAATGACATAGCAAGTGTCAAAGGATAAACTAACTAAACAATTTTAAGTTGGGTGCATGCCTTTGACATTAGTATGTGAGAACACAGTAGAACTATAGTGCAATGCAGTGAAGTTTCTAATTGTGTTATTTAGACATATATTCCCGTAATGGAAACGTCAAATGCCAGATATGACAAATTGATGAAGCTTTCCTATGTGCATAGAACAGATTCCTCCTGTGATACTCCCCACAGTGTAAGAAATTCAGAGGTGAATTTGAAAGAAAATAATGGAAATTCAGTGCCTCTATTGAATTGGCCACAGGGTGTCACTGCTACTCTTGGCAAGCAAAAGAAGATGCTCACTCTGTGTGATCCATAAATGGTGCAGTACCACTGAGGTGGGTCGGAAGTATTTAACAATATTATGCATTCTGACAACAACCAAACAAATCAACCACCAAAACACCCCCACGACATTCTAAAGACATCACTGTGTAAAATCTCAAGAAAGCCAGATGCTTAGTTAAGCAAAAGTCTCTGAGGGTGATTGTGATGGTCCTTCAGACAATGTGCGAGCAATGCTGAGTGGGGACCAGAGCTTGCTGCTATCTTTTGTCAGCAGAACTTGGGTCAACACAAAGCATTTAAAAAAAAAAAAAAAGGTTCCTCTCCCCGCATTGCCTCCCTGTCTGAGACTGACCCTGGCTGAAGGACCACAGGGTAATCTGAACAGTTACTACCAAATGAAGCTCTGGGCCTAGGACAAAAAGCTGCTTTTAATCCATGCAAGGATTATCTCAGTAAATAATATAGTGGAATAGCCTCAAACATTGCAAAATATGTAGAAGAGCTGTAACTTTTGCTGGCACAGATAGTGAAAAAATTGTTTTGATCTTAGCAGAGCATCAGTGATGTACACTGAACTAGGATCTCCTTTAAGAAGAAAACTGAAGTAGTAATTGTCATAAAACTAAAAGCCTGAACTGTATAAGAGGATGAGTAGGAACTGCTTGGTGAGAGAAGAGAAAGGAGATTTGCTTCTTGCAGAGCGACAGGAACGAAAATAACACACATCATGCACTGCTGCACATCCTCCAAACAGTTACTTTCATTAAACGTGACTTCAGTTTCTGCTAAGAGTCATTTTCAAATGCCATCAGTAAACAGACTTCCATTATACACAGCTGAGTTAAAACAGCCTATAAATGAAGACAGATTTTACTGGCTTTGCCATGTCACTCTTGTGCTCCCATCTCCTGATGGTATCAGCACTGTGAGGTAGGCATCCACTTCGCTAGGTGGCCTTTGTCATCTTGGTACCTCCACCGAGAATAATTTAAAGGGTTCATTAATAGCATATCAGAATATACATCTGCATATATAACACTGAATTTTCATGTGTGCCATGTTCTTTTCTTCTTTACTAGTCTTGAGAACTGTAATTTCAGTACATTACGAGTATCTTATCACACATAAACTATGAAATTCTAGGAAGGTATAGTACCTCCAAGTAGAGCTTTTAAAATGCAGAAGTTAAAACAGATTTTATGCTACTGCCATGCTTTGAAAAGATAAATGCTAACCTGTTTGCTACTATAAATAATAAAGCTTATTTACTTCACAAAGATCTTATGGGGATTGATCGCTTTGTATCTTACACAAGTTTGAATATGTGAAGTGCTGTGACCCAATTCCACATATGCTTTCCTTTGAGAGATTAATCTCCCTAAAATGAATGTGGCAGCTCACAGCACACAGTAAACTGCTTGCTTACCTCTTTGCATGTATAATGTTTTATGTTGCAAACCGAAAGGGATTGCTGGTCTCTGTTATGGTCTCCTGGTATCTTGCCACGTTAGCAAAATCTCAACCATAACTGGCAATCCAAAATGTTAAGTAATCATGGACTAATGAGACAAAAAATGAACACTGTAATATTATCACAATTTGTAGTAATGTATTTTGATTATCCAGAGTGAGGGGAGACTGGAAAAATCCAAATAATACTGGCACCAGGAGACAGAGCACAGTGGTGAGATACTGAATCACCTGACGGATTTGGGGCTAGTTCGCAACCATTATCTATAGCTCTGTGTCCTTTATTTCAGTGAACTACCTAGCGGTAAATTGATTATTTACATTCATTAGGTTGCCCTGTGGCTGTAGTAACTCCCACACTACATTAAATTAAAGAAAAAAAAGAAAAAGAAAAAGTAAGATTGAGTACTATGCTGTCCCAGAGGCCCTCCTGCCACCTGATGTCACTGCTCTTGTCAGGCAGGGGCAGGCAGGCTGCATGTCTGCAAGAACTGGCAGCTCTGGAAAGGATTTCAGCAGGTAGGAAACACTTAGGGAAGGCATACAAATTATTTTGGTAAGTCAAAAGACAATGCCTTACGGATGGTAATCGTTAAGACAAATCTATCATCCAAGACAAAAGAAATATTCAGTTAACTGCCAGTCTCCCTGTGGCCTGCTGGGCATGGGCTGGGACAGCCTGACCCTGGTGCACACACAAATGGGCAGAACTGCATATGGCAAACACAGCCCAGTGAAAAGCCCTCCTCCACCTGCACTGCCGTGGCTGCCTTCCCAGTAAAGCATCGTGAAATAGGAGAAACTCCATGAATAAGAAGATAGTTGTCTGACACACAAGATCTAAGTCCAAGCAGAGACCAAAGAATCTCATACATTTCATGATGACTGTGAAGTTTTTCCTGCTTGTCATTGGCCCTGAAAAGAGCCCTCGCCAAATTGATGGGGAAACAACTGAGGATTCAAGTCAAGATTTAAACGAGGACAAGAACGGAATAATCCATGCTACAGCAAGGTAATCATCTGTGTTCACATCTAGCAAAGACAATGGAATATTATGGTATTAAAAAAAGAAGAGCAAAATTTTCACTGAGATATTTTAATCATTTAGAAGTTTAAGAAGGAGATATAAATAAAATGCACAGCTATGCTCATTTGAGAGCCTTTCATGAGCAGCAGAGAAACCATGAAAAGCCTATTGGAACAGCGGCACAGGGTCTGGCTCTCAGGGTCTTCTCAGCCCAAGGCTACACAGCATAAGTAATAGCAAATGATAAACAAGCTCAATTGTTAGCTATACTCTTGCTCACAGAAGCACGCATTTGTTAAAACTGAATTCTTTTCTATAAGGCACTCCAGACAGATAGGAAATGGACACCTTTGGCACACATGGAGAGAGAGAAACACAACACTTAAGCTCTGCACGGATGCCCAGTATTTCCTCAGCACTCTGCCTGGGGTGGCTCTGTCTCCACATGCTCTTCACAGAGCCCACCCCACATCTCCCACAGGTACCTCCCAGCGCTTGAATGCGCCTGGGGACCTTGCACGGGTACTACCACAGCTTTCTATAAATCTGTGTTCCTCTTTTTAGCTCCTGGTCATTAAAACCATGGACTTTCAGTTAAATTACATAGTTCAACATGCATTGAAAGATGCAGCTAAGCCCTACCGGCCTAAGAAAGTAGAGATTCAGCAGCAGAGCTCTGCTGAGTATTTTACCATACTTCAATTTTGTTTGAATTTAATGGAATTTTCCTAAAGAAAGACTCTCTAGAATCATGTGACTCTAGCAAGACGTTCAAAGAGAAAAATTCAAAACGTACCTGGCTGTCATCCTCTTCTAACTTGCTTTGCATCTCAGCCGCATCAGCTGGACAACGATATTCTCGTTTTCTTCATGGTCTATGCAGTCCCTATTGAAGAAATCAAATGCATTGAAAATATCTCTCTAATCCCCACTGAATTACGAATTACAGAAGAACATTTCTCAAATAATTAACCTGAATGTGTGCTACCACCAACAATAAGATGCTCTATAAATCCCAAGACTTCATTAAAAATAAAAAAGCCCCAAAACCAGCAGTTTTACATTTACTCACTTTCTTAACAAACCAAATGTCATATTAAAATTTCATCCAAAATTCAGTTAAACCTTCTACTAGAGGTAAGCCATATTGGTTAAGCAGATATCAGTTCAATTGAAAAAGAGAAAAAAAAACATATAAGTATATAAAGAGGGAGAGTGAGCTATCACTGTAATAAAGCCAGTGCTCTCAAGAGAACACATCTGTCCTTCCTGCTCCTGTCCATAATCCTAAAATCAGTCAGTCTCCCTCAGGTGGGAACCCTCTCAGCACACTGCTCCTTCTCACCTGGGCACTCCCACATTCACACAACAACCCTATTTCCTCCGCCTGGAAGGAACCTGCCATCTCCTCCTAAAAACTACAAAAACAATCCAATAAAACTGGAACTTGCGGCTGAACCTACCAAAGCAATGCACAAAACTGCTACACAGGCATAAAGAGGCAGCAGAAAACCCGGAGCTGCTCAGAGCCCCTCAGGAAACAGAGGGATTTGGTGCAGTGACTCAACTTCAAACCAGGTCGGCAGCGTGGAAACACCTGTCACAAGCAAAGCACCGCTCAGTGAGCTGTTGGGATGGTGCTGAGGAGTTCCAGCCCGGCACAGATCGCCAGCCAGCAGCACAACTCCGCACCGCGGCATGGCCACACACCACACGCCAGCTCACCTCCACTCTGCGAGGGACATCTGGGGACACCCTGTTCTTCTGACACTGTTAAATGGGGATTTCTGGGCTTTGACATCCAGAACTTTCAAGATCAATAATTTAAGTGAGTTTGTTACACAATATATAAACTTTAAATATTAACATTTTCTAAAATTTCTGGTGATTTATTATTTTTTTTTAATTCCTAAGAATAAAAAGCCTCAGCTGCCTGCTTAGAAAACCTGCTCTTAGGCATATCAACTCACTGAGTTCCCAGAAGAAGTAAGCTACCAGGTAATCAGAGTCTCTTTAAAAAGCATGACACAGGCTTTAAATCACTGAAATGCTTTTGAAAACGGTACTACTATTAACATTTTCTATTTTCTGATCATCATAATGTGAAACCACTGAAATGTTTGGGTTATAAATATCAGTACCACAGACAATGCATCAGCAAACTGATAAATTAAAGTATTATTTAAAAGATTTAAGCCGTCTCAGCTACTTACAAGCTATCCTTGCACCCTGGCATTAGCAATATCATTGTTGCCTCTGACCTGCCACATTGCATAATCTTCATAATTAAGTGGGAATCCAGAACAATTTTGACCATGATAAAAAGATAGCCTTGAATTACAGTCACTAAAGAGACCCATGGCATTCTTATTTAAGCATCCCAGAGGATTTATTAGGAGCAATAGCTTCAACTAAAAATTAAGGTTCACTTATGTCAATTAGCAAAGGCAGGAACACTGTTTTATTTAGGTAGACATTTTATGTATAGAGCAAAAATAGACAAATATCTGAAAATTTAATTTAATTAAAAGAAGTCTGGGTATCCAAACATCTCTAGGTAAAGAAATCAACTTGAAATATGAAATCAGAACACTTTCAATAAGCTCCCATAGATGTCTTGCTTTATTTGCCTGACTCAGGTAACCATGACAATTTTTCTCATGATCTAACGACACACCAAATGGATCAAAATCAATAGAGATACAAAATGAGAGATTTGGCCTCTTATATCTGCATTAGCAAGATATGCAGAAGAAGAAAGTCCTACAGCTGTGTGAAACTAGATTATTTCTGATGGTAAGAAGACATTTCAAGTATGTTCATCTAACTGGTAGACAAATTCTAGATCAGGTTTTTAGTTTATTTTTATTATATATTTTATTTTATTTTATTTTATAAATAGTCATTAAAACAATCAGTGGTCTAAAATTCCTCCTGCAAAACAAACAAAGGAAGCTCACTCAAGCCTGAAAAATCCTCCAACTTAACTAAAATCAGGCAGTTCCTTCCTCTCTTTGCTTTATGGCCCCATATTCCCCTTTTTCATCCTCTCTGTCATATTAAAAGGAAGTTTTAGAAAAAATTGTCCATAATAACTATATGAACTAACCTCAGTCTTTTAAATCTAGTTCAAGAAAAACACGCTGAAAGCAATTTGCATTCACTCATGACTAACAAAACCCTTTTGATGTTACTGAAAAACAGGGAAATTCTATTCTGAGACCCAGCTATCACTAAAATCAAAGGCAGGTTTATTACTGAAAAGTCTGTCCTCAGTGCATGTGTCTATTTTCACTGCTACCACGCAGCTTGCTCATAAAATGTTGACTTCAGATATCTATGCTGGGACCATTAGTCAGTCATTTATTCTGTCATGTTCTTCAGTGCTGAGGAGATGAATCACATATGACTAAGGGCTATATTTTCTACGTTTTACTTAAATATCTGATTGTAAAATACCCATTCATTTGCATAGAACATCCCCACACTGGTGATAACCCATCTCTCTGGCACTAGCTGTTCAGCAAGGCCCAATTTTAGTTGAGAGTCAGGTAGTGGGGGCTGATACACATGGCTTTAGGCTTGATTTTTCACTTCCATTGACAACAGCCAGAACTGCTCGTGTGCACGCCTCTGCTTCATGATTTATGCTGCTGACACTCAGTACGCCCACTTACAGTCCCTGGTTTTGCAGTTGATGTGATGAGTAGATTGGCTGGTCTTTCAAACCAGGAATGAGTAGGGCAAAGTCCCACTCTGTCACGAATGACAACACCACAAGTCCAGCTGGAAGAGGGACCCGCGACTCCCCGACCCGTGGCCGTGCCAGCCAGCCCAGAGCCAGCAGGCACATCTGTGGCCGCGGGGGAGGCAGAGCCGGCTGCTCGCTGCCGTGTGCCCATGCGGAAAAACACAGCCTGCGCTACCCAGCTCAGCAAAACCACCACCGGCCTTCGGAAATGCAGCACCTGAGGCTGTATTTCTCTGTCTAAGGGACCCAGAAAAAACAGATCAAATCTAGTGGTTTCAATTATTTGTAGAGAATTTTTTGTTGAAACACGTATTTAAAGTGGTTTCAGCTCCTCCCACGGCTCTTCATCGGTGAAACAATCTGGTAGCTGATTCGAGAGTTCCTTTGAGTCCAGGGAGGAATCTCATTCTGAACATCTCCCTGTCTCTGAGGGTTCCATGGCCTCCAAATATGCTGTGTTCTGATAACAAAAGCAGTTCATTTTCTGTTTCCCGTCTATGAATGCCACCATTTGTGACACTTTCCTTGAAGAAGCTGTCACCAGCTGTTTGGAGACAAACAGCACTTTCCACGGAGCCATGACTGGCTGCCATTCCACAGAGCCAAGAGCGATAAATTCCTCTTGTCTCCAGTGCCTCCCCACAGCATTTGTCCCATTGTAGCCTGTGGTTGGTATCAGTGTGCTGTGCGAGTGTAAGAAATGCAATTACAGAGAAAGGACAAGATCTCATTTAAAACAGAAAATGATACATGATGTTTGTTGTTCCACATGCTTGAAAAATATCACCTTCACCTTCACCAGTGATTAGTTAAAATAAATCATACATGGACTAGACTGATTTACTTTAGGAGTAACACTGTGACTTTGCAAGAGAAGCTGGGAGGGAATACTAGGGAATTCTGGTTTTATGCAATGTAAGAAATACAGTTGTATATCTGCAATCCATACATTCCAAGACAAAATGCAGAGACAAATAAAAAATTATTTCTCCCCTCAGCCGTATTAAAGCTGTATGCATTTGATTAATTGAGACTTAACCATTAGAATTCTAGAAGACAAAATGCAGTATTCTCTAGCAGAAAAGTGCATCATGACTACTTTTCTTTTTAGAAATCTTATCTGTAGAAATTTGGCTTTGTAAGACTGACTTGTGTCATATCCTCTGCCTCAACTACAACTCCAAAGTTTAAATGAATTCACTCTCAGTTTTGAAACAACATTATTCAGCATTGCCAGGAGAAGAAAAAAGGTTTCAAACATTTCTGTCTTTGAAAGGATTAGAACTTAGCTTTATGGTCAAAGGCCTTATTAGCACAGCCTTTACAGATCAAATGACCATTTTTGTGGAACTCGTGTTAGTTATTTGAATTGTAGCAGATGGTAATTTTTTCAGCAAATAAAAACTTCTAGTGTGTTGCTTTAGGACAAGATAAATAAGGTTGATCTTCAGATGCTTACAGTGAGGATCTGTTAAAGCTGCAGGCCTAAAATGCAGATTTCTTGTCAACTTTAATTAGCTTCTGTGAACAGTTAATTATGTAGTTATTTAAAATTAACCAGGGTGAAGAAAAGCAGTTTTGCCAACTTTCTGTTGTTCACACTCATGCAAAAAGATAGCAAAGTGACTCTCTAATGCTGCGAATTCTGCGTCAGTGAGAAACCAACGCCAAGCCTTGGAATTGCAAAATGACTCAGAAGGACCTGACAGAAGCTGAAATGAGAGGAACAAATAATTTCTTACACAAAAAGTCAAGTGGAAATGTGCTAAACATGATGTCAATGAAAACCCGTGACACTTTTTGACACAGAAAAGCACCTGTAGGCTAGATATGCTGCAGTTGTTTCATTTGAGATATTTCATTCACAATACCACAGTGGTGTTACCACTGCTGTTTAATAACTATGCCCACACTTTAATGTGAGTGTATGCTAACAGCAATAAAGACAGGAATGAATTTTGAAAGATGTTGGCATTATAGAAATTACCATGGCCCTATTTGTTAGTTACGCAAATTCGTTAGGCAAATTTTAAGAAACCAAACAGCGGAGCACTGTTCAGAAATGCTCTCTCTGTACTTTTTACAAAGTGGGAGAGCAGAAGCTTTGTTGATTTTAAATAACAGAATTATTTGTGCTCTTCTTTATCCTTCCCAACAAAAGACCGTTTGGGCAATGGATCATTTTCTGGAAATCACATACTAGTGCAGGAGCTAAGAATTTGGGAAGAGGTTATCTTTGTGAACCTCTGTTCAAGACTGGGTGTATAGAATATGAAGTTTAATTACAAAATTAACTGAATTTCAGATCACTAATTTATCCTTCAATAGAAAACTCAACATCAAAACTACCTGCCACCTCTTGGCAATCAAGAAGCAATATATTGTTTCAGGACATTTTACAGAAAAAAAATCAATGCCAACACAAACACGTTCTCCATCACTAAGACTATTAGTTGTGCAAAATAAACAACAGAGAATAACTAATAACAAGAGATGCAATTACTAAGGCTACCAAAACCCAATTTTTTTTAAAAGGTAACAATTAAAAAGGTAATTAAATTCTAATAACATGCAAATAAAAGTGTGTATGTCTCATCTAACATATGCTGTACGTTGCCATTTAAAATCCTAGCCTATGCTACCTTCTTCTCTAAAAAGAAGGAAAAGCAGATTTTTTTGTTGATATGGAAGTCCCAGGTCATTGCAGTTGCACAATAATTAGATCCAAGTCAGAAAGTGCTGCAGTCACTTTAGTTGCATATAGTAGGAGATGGTCACTTTTGCACTATCAGCCTAATTTCAGAGCTATTTTATCATCTGCCACAATTAGTAAGGTGCATGCTTCTGCTCATCTGTAAATCTCTGCAAAGAGAAAAAGAGGATCTTCCTCACACTCCAGGATATTATAACCCCTGGACAACTGCAACACCTTCTAATGACTGAACGAGTCATTCTGAATGTTCTTCAGTCCTTGGTTCTTTTAACTGACCAATGTATGAGATTAGCCTTGTAAATGAAACTAGGAAGATACTCTTTGGGTATAAACAAACATCTTACAATTATGATGAGGTTCCTCTCTATAGACACATTAATTCAGAACCCTGTAGCTGTTTCTCTAATAGCTCTGCGCCTCACTCAGACTACCAAAATAGATGCAAAATACTACTCCGGTGAGGATGTTTGCCTTTTGTACAAGGCTATATTTATGTCTTTGCTTACCAGATAAAGGAACAATAGACAGCACACTGGTATTAAATAAATACTGTTACCACAAACAGTTTCTTATGCCTAACCTTCATGTGAAAATGTGTGATCTGCGCATACTGTTATCTCCGGGAATACACTGGGTACTCATAAACAAACACACAATTGGCCATGTCTGATTATGTCCAATGTATATGAGAAACTAAGGGCTTGTTTATACCCTGGCAAACACCCAGCCGTGGGAGGTGAATTGGGAGACCCACAATAGTTTCTATGGACTGCAATTGTAAAACGAACTTGCATTCATCATTGTGACTAGAAAGTTATTAGCTGGAGACGGGAAACAGCTCCCTCCAAATCACTTGGCTGAACAGCACACAACAGGAAGAATTAAAGCTCAGACAAGAGCGGGTCCTATTTCTGGTGGGCACTGGAGGCAAAGAAAATAGCCTGTACAGCTCACTTTTAGGTTGTAAACAGTAGACTTTTACCACGATAACTTTTGCCATAAGTGAAAGCTTCAGTATAGTGTTTGTTAATGTTTCTTTGCTAGTATCTAGCCAATCAACCCATATAAATATTTGTGAAATTAAATTTTATTAGCCAGGATGTCTACAGAAAGCAAACATAACCCTTTCTTGCCCTTTGTGTGCATTCGCACCAGAATGTCTGACTAAAAAGGTAAACCCTCTAGATGGAATGCACCTGATTGAACACAGTTTAATCAAGCAGTTGGGCTGCTGACAGCTATTAAAGAATAGAAAAAGAGGGGAATTTCTGAAGTGCCTAGAAAATTCCATCTGCTAACATCAAAAACAAATGAGACTACCACAAACAAAAAAAATCAATCAAGATTTATCAAAGAAATAGTAATGAATTATGATTTCAGTGCTTATGCTACTGGAATTTGGGGTTTCAGCACCATCCCCTGAAGGCTTTACCTTTTGAGTCCTGTAGCAGAGCCTTAGGAACCTTGGGCTGTGCACGCTTCTGACCCGGCCACCACCACAGGGTGAGCTAGTTGTCAACAAGGCAATGTGCACAGCAAAAAAACGAGCCAACAGTAGAGGTCAGCCATGACTTGTAGATTTTCTCTCCAGATTTCTTGCCTGAAGAACTGATGCTGTTTACTGTACACCCAGGAAGATCTGGGGCACCTCTGCCAAAACAGCAGTGGATAATAGGAGCAGGAGGAAAGAAAATTAGTTTCCTTCCCAAAATGAGACAATGCACAAACCTGGGTACCATAATAAGAGCACTGCCATGGGAGGGTTGAAGTATTAATACAAATGGAAAATAACACTGGTTTCTCTGCGAATAACACACAGCTCCCCTAGCAGCTTGCTCCTGTCTGCCAGCTGATCCAAAAAGGTCAACATCTCACAGAAAAGGCAAATAAACAAAACACATAGGAGAGAAACAATAAGCTCAACCTAGTTTAAAAAAAAAAAAAAGTACCTGAGAAGTTCGGCAGTGTATGTCCCTACATCCGCTGTGGCTTGGCTTTTGGAGAGTTATCATTACCACTTGCTGGTTTCTACCATCTCTCGGTGAAGTTGTTCAGATGTTGGTTCATTTGCAAAGGGGAACGTTTACAGTCCTCCTGTGTGTTATGGCTGGAACACATGATGCATCAATGTGCTGACTGCTTGGTTTGCCCCTAGTTTCCTCTGGTCCTGCGCTCAACATTTAAAAATACTTGAACAGTGGCTACATAAATTAGTTCAGTGCTTCAGCCAAAACAGATCACCTGGATTTTTAAAGCTGAGAATTAACATGGACTAATAAACTGCTGTTTGCTGGGTTATTTGATAAACAAGCATTTAGTTACCCCTTGCAAATGAGCACACTCTTCCATACCATTTTTCCTCAAATGCAGCTACCTAAGACAGTAATTTAAGGCAGCAATTGGATTTGAAAGGCAGGGATTTAGACTGAAAGAAATAACCCATGCATGGTCTCAAAAATGTGCTTTAAAGATGCAAATGGGAAACAATCAACAAAAAGCAATAAATGTTTTTGGCTTGCTTTCCAACTGCGCTGCACTTACATCTACGGCAGCCAGGAGTTCAGGCATCATTTTACTCAGTCATGTGTTTGTCAAGCACTAAACACAACACCCCTCAGCTATGGTTCTCCTGTATCTAGACAAAACGTGTAGCACCTGAGCCGCCAGCTCTGCATCTCTGCTGGGGATTTAACAGCCACGTGTGCAACACCATTCTGCCCATCTCCCACTTCTCCCAAATGTGACCGAAACCCAATTCCTGGCTAAGGCCAGCAGGGACTGGCCCTGCCCTGGATCCCCACCCTGCCCAGGGGACTCTGCTGCCCTGTGGGCTAAATTCCTGCCTTTCACAGTAGCAGCCGCTGCTGATGGCAAAAAAGACTGGCCAAGCCCTTGGGCTGAGGGGGAGAAGGGAGCTGGGAGGGCACCTCCGTGACGCTCAGGGACCTGATGCCCTTTGGCTTTTGGGTAAGCGCGGGCAGGGCGTCGTCCCCGCGGCCCTGGGCACGGGCGCTGCCCTGCGGGGAGCTGGGCAGAGCTCTGCCCCGCCCGGAGCCGCCTCCGCTCTCCGGGACTCCGTCCCGCGGCCGGGGAGCCCAGGCTGCTGCGGGAGGGCGCCAGCTGGCAGGGCTCGGGGACAGGCCCCGCGGAGCGGTGAGGGCTGCAGGGTGCGGCTGCCCAGCAGGGGAGGGGGCTGCTCCCGATCTCCTCCCTATAATGCTGGGGCCGCTTTGCCCAGCGCACCGCATCACTCCGGGTGCAGAAACAGCCAGCGAGCGGCTTCACCCCCTCCCCTCCGGCCCGGGGCCGCTCAAGGATTAGGGAAGAGAGGAAAATCCATCAGGCGGAGAGGCAGGAGGCGGAGGCGGGCCGTCAGCATTCCTCCCGCTCCGCCCGAGCCGGCAGCGCCGTAAGGCGAGCTCCAGTGCGGGCGCAGGAAGGGGCCGAGCTGCCGGAGGTCCCCGGGGCACCGGCGGCTCCCAGCGGCGCCGATCCGCGCCTGGGGCCGGCAGGGCTCGTCGGCGGGAGAAGTCGCTGCTGCCGTCACCGACCCCGGCCGCGGCGGGTGCCCCGGGATGGGCCTGCAGGAGCTGGCGCTCTGGCTGCTGGCGGCGGCGGGACTCGTGCGCGGTGAGTGACTCCGCGCTGCCGCGGGCGGGCAGGGCAGGCGGAGGCGGCTGCCCGGGAGCCCCCGCTCTGTCCCGGGCCGCTCGGTGGGCTCGGCAGCGCTGGGAGCTGCCGGCAAGGGACACAGCGATGGGGATGGGGGAGCAAACTCCGGCAAGGAGCTTAAATGGTAGCTGCCTCAGGGCTGGGACTGTGGCTTTCTGTGGAGGGAATTCAGGGCTAGAAAATAAGAAGGGAGAGGAAAATCCGTCTGGAGGGGGGACAGGGAGGGCTCGCATCCAGGGGACCTGTTCCTACCCTGACCCAGATTTCCTTTCCTTCTGACACTGCTCTGCTCCATCCATATGGACCTGCTCCTGTTCCCTCCATAGAAAAATGGCAGAATAAAGACCCTCCCTGGATTTGAAGTGTAAAGAAGACAGAAATCCCTGATTATTATCACATATATTAATGTAGTGCCTATCATTTCTGCCAGGAACCCTGTACCCCCACTTTCTTTGTAGTTGCATGAACAGAGAACAAAGCAGAGAGCACTTGCCCCAAAGAGTTCTCAGTCTGAAGCAGTCTCTCAGATTCAGTCTAACCTGTGGCCATTTTTCTACCGTTGCCTTGCTGATGCCCTCTGCCATATCTCTGTTCTGCTTTCCTGGTTATAGCTGTACCAGGACAGGTGTCAAAATACGGGCAGAGTATTTTCCTCTTAATCACTTCTTGCTGCTGCACCAAAGGGTGCATATGTTGACAAAGCATCATTAGCATTTAGAATTTATTACTCCTGGCCAGCCAAGAAATGATTGAAGAGAGAATTCCCCTTACAGGCTGGTCTGGAAGGGAAATGATGCATTTGTGATAAGATTTTGCTGTAGTAGCTAATGGACTATGTGAATTACAGTGGCATTTCCTGGGAATGCAGCAGGTAAAATAATAGATACAGAATATCTAATAGCAGGAAAAGAACATGTGTTCTAGTTTTACTTTCTACTGTAGAATCCTAATTATTTATCTATTTATTCCTGTACCTGAAGAGTCCCTGCAAGGAGAGTTCCAAAGGAAGCTTTATAAGGAGCTGCTGAAAAATTACAACCCTTTGGAGCGACCAGTTGCAAATGATTCCCAGCCACTCACTGTCTATTTCACACTCAGCCTCATGCAGATCATGGATGTGGTGAGTCTGTAACCTTCTAGGAAACTAGCTATTTTAAAGGGTGGATTTTTCATTCCCAGAATGGAGATTTGTGATAGCAAAGGAAGACAGCAAGATATTGGAAAGCACAAATAATTCAAGACATAATGCCAGGTTTTGACTGCCTTTTGAAAGAAGTAAACTTAAAACTAAAGTTTGCCACTTTCTTACATCTGTCAGTATTTCCCAACCTTCTTAGCAGGATGAAATATTTAAAGTGAAGCTCGAACTGCATACTTTGCCTTTTGAATCCCTATCTGTACTTAAAACCAACAAGAAGTGTAGTCTGGGGGGGGATATGCAAAACCAAAGTTCTTGATTTCTGGTGGTCACTGAATACCTACTCATTTTGGAGATGGAGGAGAACTGAGAGGAAGGGGGTGTCCTGGCCAAAATGCAAGTGGTATTATTTCTTATCTTATTTAGACAACATTACTAAATTCTTTATGCTTAAATTTTAGCTGCTGTATTTGCAGACATAGTTGTTTGGTACATCAATAGATGCTCCTGTGCAGTGCTTGACAGGCTTGTAAAATGCACTGTAGGATCTTTTGGGTTCAAATATGAGTAATTTAAGCTTCACTCTGTCACCGTGGCACAGAGATCAAACTCTACACATAAGTGGGTTTACAGTATTCATTTTTACTGAATTCAACTAGCTATGGCCACTAACAAGTTAGTTACGTAAAACTAGCAGTTAACCTCAAAATGGCATTATCTTTCCATCAGATGCTTAAAAGTTTGAGGCACAACAACATTTAAAAAAAAAAAAAAAAAAAAGGTGGGATTATTCACGACAAATGGCTTACTTTCTGTTCTCTTGCAAGCTGCCAGTTGCCAAAATCCAGATACTCACTGTTCGTTTAATATCTAAAAGTCAGCACACACACACACACACACACACACAGAATTCTGCAGGTTTCAATGCTCACAGTTTCTCTGCACATTTTTGCAACTTTTAGATTTATTAGATCTAAGATAAAAACTAAGCTGTTTCAGTGTCAGAGCCACTAAAGCCAACAGGGAAAATGTGTCAGTTCTATCCTTGTCTATGGCACCTGAGGTTTTAATATATGTGATACCAACGAACAGAACAGAAGCTATATGGAGTTGTATATTCTTTGAATGATGGCAAGGGAAAAATATGTGTTATATGGAGTGCAACAGCTTCAAAAGGTGCTGGCAGATGGATGCAGAGTGCAGCTGTATTGCATGGGCATTGGAGAGCTAGGGGAGGACAGCCAGGCACCACGCCAGAACTTGGGTGTGAGACAGAAGCCTGTACCACAGGGCTGATAGAACAGATGACACTAACATCCCACTAAGTGTATGTAGGCACGCTGTTGTTACTAATGATGTTTTTTATGGATGGGCCTAGAGATATTGAAAAAGGGGATCTCCTCACACTGAATACTCTGCAGGCAGAAGTAGTAGGTGACTGTTGGCACAAAGAGTCAGTCTAAATAGACAAGTAAGCAAGAATGCCTTTGGACAATCAGAGACAACTGAAAAGGCATAAAAGCAAAGAACAATGCAAAAGGAATAAATGATACTGTGTTAATAAGGGATATATTAATTGAATGATTCATCTCCTCATTGGATTCCTTTAGAATGTGCCAAGGTAACATAAGGGAAAAAGCATTAGAAGGGCAGTGGGAGTCATGAGGACAAGGCAGGTCAGAGGAAATTAAGAAAGCTGAAGAGAACAAAGGACATAATGGGACAGGCAGTGCTTCAAAGGTCTGAATGCCTGAAGGTCCCCACCAGGGCTACTGCTGCAGCTATTCTCACTGGCTCAAACCTTCATGGGTCTTTTTGCCATGGAGGACAGGGCAGAAATAACCACTTGGTTCTCTTGGCTCCGTATCATCTGTGTGATGGAGCTTTGGTCTAGTTTCTCTTTCCAGTGCATCAAGCCACTTAGTGGCTTCTGCAGCAGCTCCTACTGGCTCTAGTCCCCAGCTGTATAGTTACACATTCTGTGCATCTCTGACTTTAATTAGATTTTTATCTTTGGTAGTAACAGGCCAATATATTCAGGAAAGTTTAGCCAGTGTGTTCAAGGCCTGTTCAAACTGAGCACCTGAACAAAACTCCACAATTGAGTTTATCTCTAGAACTCAGCACAGTACATGGTGCTTCAACTGAATCTTAAACCAGGCTTTAATAAAACCCCTTACCAACTATGGACTTAGTTTAAAAGGCCTTCTTCTGTAGCTCTCTTTTGGGAAATGACCTCCTGCCACATATGAGCCTTCTCATGGCTACTGGAGGATCTCCTGCTTTGGTAGAGGTCAGCACAGTCCCCTTGATAGGATTTTTGTACACCTCTGTGTTCAGGAAACACTTCTCTAGAGCTTAATTTATTTTGATAACCAGGATAAAAACCCTGATGCTGTGGGGGTTTTGGTTACGACTACATACAATTCATTTCAGAATTATTTCAGAAGGGGAGGGCTTGAAAAACCGCTTTCATCCTAAACAGAACAGGGCTATGAACAGACTGATTTTATTTTTCCTGGCTTTCAGAAACTGCACATTTGGTGTCATTCTATATAGACACATTTGGCCTGAGTATGCTAACCTAACATGGTTTTAAGTGTTAACCACCCAGGGAAAGGTTTGTTGTATGGCCAAACCCTCCTAGTGATGACACAGCTTACAGAAGCCTTCTTTATGGCTCTCTCTTCTTTACGGCTCTCTGTTCCCCACACTCCTGACATGGCCATACCATGTTCTTGACTACTGGATGAACAGTTGGCTGTTGGAGACACAAATGCCTGAAGGCCAGCAAGCAGTCAACTTCACACAGTTACTTTCTTCCAGAGTTGTCAAGTGTAATTAAAAACCATACAAAGTGAAGGGCAAATATCCACACATCAGTAGCCAATCTGTGCACAGTGAATGACTGGCAGTCATGGGCAATATGATTCAAAAGGGAGTTTGTGATCCTATGTGCCTTTCAAAACATCCCTTCAAAATCAGCAAGAAGCCATAGTTTTTGTACTGGCAGTTCAGTTACGGATCATTCTGCTTGCTATAAAATTGACTGCATTTTTTTCTCAGAGATCTGGGATTGACACGCAAAGAAAGAAACCAACCATGAAGGAAATTAAGCTTCACACTATAAAACAAATGTGTTTTCTTCATTGTCAACAAGAAGCAAATGCTAGTGGGAATGACAGCTACTTGCAATAACAATTACTGGTTTAACAAGCTAGAAACAAAACATGTCACCATCACATTTTCCTGTAGTTTATGTGTTCACTTTAATGGCTTCTCAGCTGATACAAGCTGTACTGGGAGTCAGGCCTATCCAGAGCAGATCTGTCAAATCCCTGGCAGAACAGACTGAACCAGGCTGGATCCTGGCTGCTGCTCTGCCTTACTTGAGGTCTCTGCCATTCTGCTCTGACAGAAGGAAAATCGTAACAGACAAATACTAAGGGTATCTACATACCTTAGTGGCAGGAGAGAAAGGAGACTTTAATGGATGGTCATATTTGGTCAAGGTCATAGCTTCAGTACGATGTCAAAAAAATAAGGGACATGATGTAGAGAAGCTACATATTTTTCTCTACAACTCACCTCATGGAAACCCCACTACCTGCACAAAAAGCTAGTCTTTGGCCTATGCCTGTCTAGTATTTCAGTGTTGTCATGGAGCATGAGCCTAACTTAAACTTAGGAAAAACTTGCAGCATATACATTTGTGAGAAACAGAATCTTGAAATATGCTGATGCTATACAATTTCAACACTGGATACAATGACAGCCACTTTTTAAAATACTACGTGGAGGCAAACACCTAAAATTCTAATTTTCTCTTGTAACATCCATCCCAATAGTAGAATCAGAGTAGAATACTCAGCTGCCATGTATTGGTTCAGACCAAAGCCCAGGCACAGCCACAGCAGCAGTGCTGCTCCTGCTCTGCTGCATCTCCTGCAGAATAGCGAGTGGCATAGAAAAACAAATTAAGTGGTCATGCAGGTACTAATTTTGCGCCTAGCCTGACATTTTTACAATAGACATATTTTTATCTACTATAAGTTAACAAAATTAAGAGAAATGTATCTTAGGGAATTCCATCCTCAAAAGTCAGAAGATGAAACTTTAGAAATAATGCAAAATGATCATACATTCACACTGCTTAGAGACATGGACATGAAGAACTGGAATACATTGTGAGATACACTGATGGCTCAAAGTCCATTTTTACTGCTATCTAAACAAGTAGAAGAATCCCACAATCTTATTTTAGTTTGAAAGAGGCCTCCAGGGATCATCTAGTCCACCCTCCTGCTTCAAATATGTTTAAATAGATCACATTACTCAGGACTGTGTCCAGCCACAGATGGAGATTCCCTGGGCAACCCACTTCAGGATTCAACTATCAGCCTGGTAGACTTGTTTTTCTAACATCTAAGCAGAACCTCCCATGTTCCAACTTGGGAACAACACTAAAAACACTTATAGAAAAATGAGGCACTTTTCCTTCTTCAACAAAATTGAGTACGGAGAATAAGATACTTTTGGTGAAACCAGATTTCTTGACTATTTGCAGCAGGGTACATATTTTGACATTACAAAAGCCTTTCTGAATAACATTCTTAGCAAAAAAACCTACAGCATAAGGCCTTGGTAAACCCACCCTCTGGCTTGCCTGGTGCCTCTGGGACTGAGCAGTTAGCTGAGTAGTCATTTTTTGAGTAGTCATTTTTCAAGATGAGCTCTACTTAGTTTGGTCTTAGATTAGCTGAAACTGCTCACAAACCCCTACCAGTGGTTCTTCTTCAATTAAAATCTGTCATATACTTAGCAAAAAACCAAGCTAGCTCCATCTCTGTCTAAGCCAAATTGCTAAACTTGGGAAAATGCTGGATCAATACTATCCTAGCTTGTGACTGCTGTAGTGAGACTGATGGTGACGAACATTTTGGTGGGTATGAATCTGTCCATTCTGCTTAACTCTGATTTTTCTTTTTTTTTTTTTTTTACTAGCAGAAGAATCAACATTTAATAATTTATCTAAGAAAGTTGAATTTAGTTATTTATCTACATGAATATTCAAGTTCTTACGTTGCATAACACCATTTAGTCAGAAATCTTTCATGGCTCCTCCAAACATTTATTAGCTAATTAAATCATTTACTACACAACAGTTTTTGCTTATTTACCAGTTTCTCCTGCTTGTTCTTTTTAATTACTAGTTAGAGAAAAAGAAAGTGCTGAATAGTTGTTTGTACATGGTGAGCAGCAGCAGGATCTCAAGAGAAATCGTGTTCCTTTAGGCTTTTCAGCTCACTAATGCAGACCAAAGGAAATATGAAAGCATGCAAACTTTTTAATGTTTATCTGAACTCAGTCAGTTTGCTCATCCTACATTGCCCTTGGTTACTTGTATGACTTAGGTTTATATATTCAAGGGCTTTTGTCCTTGTTTCATTTTACATAGCGTGATACAGGTGACTTCAATGACTTACATGCAGTGCTTAGCAGCAAAGCCTCTGCATAAGAATCTGCAACTCAGTATTTGCAACCAAATACCCTCAACCCATCGGGCAAGAGAGTAATGTGAAATAACTTGACATATTTGAAAAGGAAATGATGCTGGTAGTCAAAGAAGCAGAATAGCTTCTGTAAAGAAACAGACTATAAACCAAACATCTCCCTGCCATAAAAAAAAAAAAAAATCTGGAAAGACGAATAAACGAAATCAAGAGGCTCATTGAGAAATGGTGCTAAAGAAGTTCCTAAGCTGTTTATCGAACCTCAGCAGCCTCTTTGCAAACAATGGTTATGGCAGAAGCTCATCAAATCTGCATTATTATTTTAATTTTTAGCATCCACTTATGTACATTAGAAAAAGTCTCTCCAAGCTTTCGTTTTCTCTCACTTTGCTGCTCGATCTTTATTCCCTCCATGCTAAAGGGAGAAACTATTTTCACTTTCATCTTGCGGCCATTTCTGTTCTACCATGTTTTTTTCCCGAGAGTTTAGAGAACTGGAGCTGTGCTGAGGTATGCTTTCTGATATTTTAAGTTAGTTTAATACCTATGAAAGTTACTGGATTATAACAGAAATAAGAGCATTCTGCTTCCCCATGAAGTATGAAAAAGAGATATTTTCAAATAACAGTCTAAAATATTCTGATAATTGATCTATTTAAACAAGCAGACAACACCTCTCCCTATCCTGCTATGGTGAGATACTGATATATTACGAGAAACTGCAGCCTTCTTTCTGTCATATTTGTCCTGTGCTTCTAAACATTTTCTGTATCTGCTGGCTTTTTTGACTATTTTTTCCTTCAGCATTTCTTTTACCTAATCTTCTCAAGCAGTATTAGATCTGGAAAGATACTTTAAACACAGTCTTTATCCTGTAGGATGGAATGGGAAGCAAGGAATTTAATTTAAGGCAGTGTGCAGAAAGGAAAAAAGAACTAACTAAAGACTATAAAAAAACCCTCCTGATAATAGGTAACAGGAGGACATTAGAGATGTTCATTTTATGTGAACAACAGAGTTTCTGTTCTCATTTCTGGTTCCACAGGAGAGATCTTTGGAATTGTAATACAAGTCAGCTGGGGTTTTTCTGTTTGTTTGGGCTTTTTTTTTTTAATATGAGTAAAGCAAAGCAGTTTCTCTAACACTTTTCCTATCCTTTGTTAAACAAATAATCAGCATGAATCATAAAAGCTCAGTACTTAATTTCTTTGTTTTCTAACGACATTGGTACGGATGCGCCAATAACTTCAACAGTGAGTGGACCCCTACTGGTATGCCACTTGCGATGAAGAAGGTTTGCATCCTTACTGGGAAAAGTATGATTAATGTTCTAGAAAATAAATTCTTTTGTGATGGATTGCTCTAGAGTACAGGCATCAGAGCATAAAGCTTTCACATTTTACACAGGACCTCTTACTAGAACAACAGATTTTGCAATCACCATCTAGTAATTCTTACTATTCCTCAGAGATCAGCTAATAAAACAAAATTACAGCACAAGACATACTTTCTGGGAGCCAGGTCTGGCTAACTAATACTTGTTCTTACACAAAGCTTTTAATTTGCAGAAGTTTGGGGATTGAAATGTCTGTAATACTCAGAATTGGTCTTTTTTTTTTTTTTTTTTTAAAGACTATATCCAGTTAAAATGACATTATTTCTGTCATTCAGGTAGTAGACAATACATGATTTCCATACTTAGCACCCAAGTTCATATCTATTTATGTTCTGGGAAGGCTTCTAGGAATGCTGTGGGCTGAATTATCAGGGGCTCTGGCCCTTGAACAATGCAGCAGGTAGCATTCTCTTTGTGTTCTGTTTCATTTTAGGGCTGTATTCTCGGATGTGTAGATACAGTGCCTGCTTTTCCCTCAGAAAAGCACACACTAGAAAAAGTTTTCAGTAATTTACAAATCTAATAGTGCTGACAGTAGTTGAACAAAGTCGATAGACCAATCCATTGTCAATGGATTGCACATGGACACTTTTCTGTCTGTGAATGGCGTACTAACATAGAAACATTCAGATGTTAATCACTTCAAATTTAGATGATACAGATGTGAATTTTTCAGTTTCTCCTGAACTTCTCACTCTGTTCGCCTGAATAGACTACTAAACAATCCAACTGTTCCCAATCTAAATATATCTCTGAGTTACAAAAAAAAGGAGATGATGTCACAATGGGTTGGCAGCAGGGACCATATATGTACAAGCACTTAAACAGAAAAAGAAATTTTTTTAAAGTTCACTTAGAATTTTAATTACTTCAATAATTTAGTTGTAATGTGTTAACTAATTTATTTTGAATTTTTATTTTATTTAAAATTAAAAGTATTATTTTTCAAAAAAACACAGAAGTCTGAACTAAACTTCTATTCAGATTTAACCTTCACTTATGCTTGCATGTCCTTGCCTGTTATTTAAACTAGAATTCAATTTGTAAAAAGCAAAGGCTGTTAACATTGGCTTCAAGAACAGCTAACTGGGAAGAGCTAAGGGCATGGCACGAGGCCATGTTGCTGCTCACTGGCAGCAACATGGGAATATGATATTTATCCAGTTCACCTCTGGTAGCGGTGAAGCCATATTTGCATGGCTCCACATTGCTTTTATGATCCTGATAATGGAGTAGCCTGAAGGGAAGACAATCAATGACAATGTGCAGAGTTGGTGGACCCACACGTTTAATTATACAGCGCTACTATTTTGGACTTTTAGCGGCTTGTTTTCTGTGTTCAGCCACAAGTATTAACATATTTCTGTGGTTGGCATTCCCATAATGACTCTCAATAACTACACAATTCTGCCAGTTAAGTATTTGAGAGCAAAGAAGCA
Organism: Patagioenas fasciata; assembly: GCF_037038585.1. NCBI lineage: Eukaryota > Metazoa > Chordata > Aves > Columbiformes > Columbidae > Patagioenas > Patagioenas fasciata. The sequence goes on along the minus strand of NC_092531.1, from coordinate 11,618,042 downwards.
AGCCTTTTACCCTCTGCCACCAATGCTACTAAATGCAAGAATGAAGACAGTAAAAATAATGAGCACTGCTAAGCCTGACTGAACCACTCACTGAGCTAAAGAAATTAAAATAAGCAATTTTTATGGATTTTGTAGCATTCACTCCATGTCTAACCCCACCAGACAGAAGTGTTCATTTCATAGGAGAGAGTTTGCTCTTTTGTGTTGCAGAAAACAGCAGCCTGAAGGACTGTGTAGGTGTTCTGACATTTCAGTCATGACGCTTGTTGCATTTGTGCAGAAAGAGACACACAGTTGATTTTCATCTCTATTTCTCTCAGTACCTTTCTCAGTGATTCTTCACAGACATTAAAGAGAAGAAGGAACTGTGTGGATTTTTAGAGGAAGTTGAAAATAAAGACCGTGTAAAAGAGGACTCTCAAATCTGTCTCTCAGAGGATATAGATTAAGGAATAACTAGAATTTCTGTAATGCTGATTCATCCTCTCTTCCTGAGTTATTAAGGTGCCTTTGTAAAACTTCTGTGTCAAGAGCTGCAGAGGCGTTCAGCAGGGTAAGCAGTGTATTTTATGCTATACCCTTCTCCAGGGCATTTTTTAATTGCCATGGTGATGTCTATGCTGTATCCTAGATTGAACTGAGACCCCAAGACACCAAGGATAATGGATTATGTTACATATCAGAGGAATTTTGGAGCTACTCGTTTAATTTGCCTACACTTGGAAAGATGGAGATGAGACAGTATAGTTAGAGAGTCTGTCTGGGAGGAGTAATGGCACTTTTCTAACTGGTCCTCTGGAGCCAGCTTTAACCATGTCCATGTGTAGTGGATAGAGCTATTCCTCGTGGTTGTGTCCTAGTCACATGTTGGCTCTGGTGTTCCCAAAGGTTCTGCAGTTTCAGCTGTGAACTGATGTTAAAACATAGACAACATGCTCTGGACAGGTGTGGAAATTTCTGCTGCTGTTATTCACAAAAAATAGGATAGAAGAATGCCAGCAGCAGGCTAAATATACATGCTATAACAGCATTTCCATATGACTTGTGACCATTTTGAGGAAAAAGACTTCATAAAAAGTCAAATATGACTTAAAGGTGGGTAGCAAGAACAAAACCAGAGTCAAATCCTTTGATATAATGCTGTTCTGGCATTACATCTGAGCATAACAACGTAGCAGTTCAACTTCTACGTTTTGCAGCTAAACTCTAGGCAAACAAATCAAGTTCAAAAGCTTTGATTCCTTCTTGTTTTAACGCTAAGGAGTGGGACTACAGGGGCTTCACTATTCCTTCTTAGCCTGAGAAATGGTTGGTAGTTTCCAGATCCCAGCGTGCGTTCGGAGCTGGGATGCCTGTGTCAGACTGATACTGATAATCAGCACCTAGAGCCAGTATTTAACTCAGGGTTCGGTCCTCTCAGTGGGACTCTGCTGCAGAACACAATGGAGTCAAGAATTGTTTGTACATAAAGAAACAGAACACAGTTGTTACTTTAAGTGCTTGCAATAAATGTAACTGCACTTTAAGGTCTATGCTATATTTAATAATTGAACTGAGTGAAACCTGCAGTGAATCATGGGAATTCATAAGCTAACTTGAAAAAAATGCAACGTGCCCCTCTTGCTCTTCAAAAGAATATTTTTTTCCACACAAGGTATGCTTAAGTATGTTACTAGCTATGCTGTATTCTGCTCATTTCATACACCCAGTTTCCAGCTTGTCTTTGCAAAGGTGAATGTGTTCAAATCTAAATACAATCTCTTGTTAACAATGATGTACTGAAAAAAAAAAAAAGAAAAAAAAAAAAATACTGCTACTACAATTATGTCCCCATGGTAACAGAAATGGTACATCATGAGGCTCTCACACATATTATAATCTCGCTTATTTTCTGTGTAACTCAGTGAAAATACATCTCAAGCCCACAGCCAGGACAAAGCCCTATTACAGTCAATGGCAAGCACGACTGTCAGATCTTGTCAGAGCATATATAGAAGAGAAACACATTCCCCCATTTTAAGGAGGCTCTTTGCACAGATGCTCTGCCCACAGTTAAGATGGCTCTTCTATGGTCTTCCTCCAGCAGTTTTTCTGCTGTGTAAGATTTGCATCCACCTGGGAAGACCTCTGTACATTTTGAGGAAACTCTGCCTTTCTTTTAAATTAAGATAAAGTAGTTGGGGAGGGAGCAAATGCTTCTTGCAAAAGTATGTAAGATTAGTTGGTGCGGAGAAACCAGAATTTCTCCTGAAATAAGTTAAGCAATCAGACTCCTCATCTCGCACTCCAAACTCAACCTGAAACCAGGTAAAATTCAAATGACATTTTCCTAATTTTTATTTTTAAGAAAAAAATTAAGATATTCAAAAGGCCAAAAATGAACATCTAGTCTAGAAACGCTTAAACTTTCACAAAACTTCAGCTATAAGCAGAAGCATACTTGTCTGTTGTATTCAGGTTTACTTCCTTGCTGTTTTGTTTCTCTCCTTGTGCACTTGGCCAGTGCACAGGCCAGGTGCGCTGTTCAACATCCATGCAGAACACATCTGAAAATCCCCATTTTTTTGACTGACACATAGGTCAAGCTCTAAAGTCACTAAGTGTGAATTGTAACTGGGGTAAGCTCATAGCAAACCTTGTATTAAATATGTGCTGGCTCAAGTGTTACAGACCAGAACTGTAGCTAGTCTGGTGCTCAGGGCATTTTTCCACCGTTCACACCAGGACATTTCCTTTCCTCCTCTCCCATTCCCTTCTTCCTAGCTGGTGGATGTCATTTCCCACCAGTATTGCCCAGTGACTTGCAGACCATTCTACGGGTTTCCACATTAAACCAGGAGCTCACGATAATGGCATTCACCATGGCTAACGTTTGCACCTCTGCAAAATCTACCCCAGGGCCCCCTGCTTGTTTTCCTTTGTGGTAACACTCTGTGCTGTTTCTGCTCTGTTACTCAGCCCGTCTCTTCTGCTTGTCCTTGTTACCACACACAAACATCTGGAACGAATGTCAGCAGATGTGGCAGTCTAAGCTGCTACACATTGAGCTGTATAACTGTGTGCAAAGACTGCGCTGCTAAGGATATTTATAGCAGTGCTGAAATCTGTAATGCTGTGTAACAGTTCCGTAGCAGTATTAGACCGGATTCAATACACTTTACTCAGTGTATCACAAATGAAAGGGGGGCTGGGGAGAATGAGGAGGGTGTGTCCCTGCAGGCAAACTGTTTCTGATATAACTCTAAAAACTTCAGCTAGTCCCAGAATAGCCATTTATTGCCTTGCTCTTCTTTGAATTTAGTGGCCAAAGTCAGCCCTCTTAAAAAACAAAAACGGATAGCGGCAGCAACCTGTACCAGTCCAGCAGCAAAACTCCCCTTTCCCCAGTCAGGAATAATTCTACAGAGCAGTTCTTTATTTCACAAAGACCTTCAGCATGTAGAGAGTATGAAAAGCAATTAATATGCCATGCACCACAAGTCTAATAAACCTAAGAGCTCAATATAAAGAATGTTTTCTTTTCAAATTTCACTTCAATTAACTACTTACATTTTGGTTTGCCTCAAGATTTTAATTCTTTGATTTAAAAACCCTAGGAAAAAATACATCAAAGGTTGGGAAGCACACAAAGTAAGGAAGACATTTTGAGGCTGCATTTCAGAGCTCTAACTGCAAAACTCACCTTAATACTACAGGAGATATTTAGCTAAATCCTGAGTGAAGCTGCAATACCTTATCCCTGAAGGTCTGAAAGAGCCAGAGAGAGTCTGAGTTGGAAGGTAAGAAAGTCACAGAGTCAGGTATCATCCCAGCAGCGACTGTGCTGCAGGGCTGAATTTGCCTTTGAAGTGGAAAGTGGAAGAAAGGGTGATGTCCTGAATGCCTTCAGCTTTCACTAAGGTCACTTGCAGCATGGAGCAGCTGAGCATAAAGTAATGAAGACCAACTTTCAGGAGGTTTTTCACACCAACAGAATTAGGGCAAGTTAGCAGCTGCTGTAAAGAGAGCTGGTCTAAGGCAAGCACAAGCCCACGGCCAAGTCAGGCAGAACTGGCACACCATGCTGACTGGGCTGTGTAGTACAACATGTCGCTTAAACTCTGTTTAAACAGTTCACAACAGCTGCTGTAATTTGGAAGGAGTGTGGCTTCCCAGCAGTAGGCTGTACCACTACAAGATGAAGTCACAGATGTCAGAGCTCTGTTTGTATATAAAAATCTCACTGATAGGGCAAAAGTCAGAACACTAAATACAAATGTGTGTTTAATTTTGAAGTGGTCTTGAGAAAAATGCAGTGAAACAGTGAAAACAGACTTATGTTTTCCACTTCTGACTTTTTATTGAACAGTTTTGCACTTTTTGCATCTGCTTTCAAGAAAACAGAATCATGGTGTCCTGTTCCTGGTGTTGACCCTCACATGCTGGATCATGGAATGTTATTATTTATGCAATGGTAATGCCTGTTTATACAGCATTTTCCGTATAATTGGAAATATGTACTGTAGGCACATTTTACTATGTTAAAAGGTCTATCGCTGACTACTGGAGAAGTGAAAGGTAACTGCACTAACTTATTCCTTTTGTGGTAAAAGGGAAGTCAAGTGGGGAAGAGCCACCAGGAGTTCAAATCTCTTTCATCTCACCAATCTGTACACTGCCTTTTTCTTCATCTTTATGATACCTAAAAAACCTGTTTCACATTGCCAACTCTGTCTAGCTCTTCATTCCTACAGCCCCCCTCCCCCTAAGATTCCTTAATTCCATCCAAATTTGCATTTTAATTAATCTTGCCATTTGGCAAGTGCAGTGTAGGTGATGCCTTAGGCATTAGGGTAATGAATGTGCACCCCTTACAGGGCAGCCAGACTCTGCACCCTCTACTACATTTTTCAGAATCAAGACTTGCTGCAGCTTCAGCCCCCACCGATGGACGACCAGAGGCAGTCCTTGGCGGGCAGCTGCAGTTTTCATTTCCATGTCCTTGCAGAAGATGGCTTTTTTAGGTAACTGATTTTTATCCTCACCCCTGAGATGGAAAAATTCAATTTTGTCTGCACCACTATGAGCCACTGTCAATAGAAAAGTTTAGCACTAACCTTGGCACATGAGGAGGATAATTGCAATGTTGATTTAGTGCTATAAAGAACTGAGGTCTCTATGGTGTTTTCAGATGCACTCCAGGAGGGTGAAGCTGGACCATATGCTGCTCTGGCTTCTCCTGGAGGTTGGCCACGCAGGGTGTTGGTGTGCACCAGCACCGTGGGGAGGAATGGAGAAGTCCAGCCCCTTCACTACTCTCCATAAGGTTCTAGGAGCTCAGATTCATCTTATTACTATGACTGCCCAAAGTATGGCCATAGCATCAATCTTTTGTCACCTGGTGTTTTTATGAGTGCTTAACTCACCCTCCAGCCCATTCTCTCAGTACTAATCCTGTAAGAATTTGGGCTTTTTTACTTTACACAGTTCAGTGAGCTCAGTGCATGACCTTTAAAAGGAAGATGAAGAAAACCCCAAGCTGTGTGAAGCAAAAATTAATCATAACAGGGTTTTAAATGACGTGGGGAAAAAACATCATTAGGTGCTAGCAATTTCACATTGTGGATCAGAAGATGTTGAGAATACTTAATGAGTAAGTGCTAAGGCAATGAGATAAGAGCTAATGAACTGATTAACCTGCTGGTTTCAGTAGCATAATATTCAAGCAAACAAAAGTGAAAATCTATAAGGAAGTGCCTTACATGTATCTCACTGGCTGCCAGCCCATTTTTAACTTCAGACTACAATTACTAACTTCAGTCTTGCTACGAGGCACCAATCAGGAACCTAGCAGTATTGCTATAACAAGAGATGTCTTAAAATGTTTCTACGAACTCTGTTATTAAGGTTCATAGTAATTCAAGCCCAGTTCAAAGAAGTATTACTTTTTCTGTAATTTAGGTGAGACTCAACCATATAAACATAAAGAATCTGGATTTGAAGTGCAAGAATTACAGCTGATAGATTTTAGTCAGTACATCACTTTATGCAGGTCTTCTGAGAGGTATGTCTCTCTTGCTAGGTGCTGCATGTCACTGTCTGCATGCCAGTCTATAGGCACGCAGGCTTATTTTACTTCTTTTTCCCTTGCTTTTTGTTGCATATATTTTCTAGTGGGGATGCTAGATGCACTGACATCCCTTTGAAAGTCAGCAGATAATGCTCCTTACAAAGTATGTAATGTCCAGGCTAATGCCCTTCACAAAGCATTGTCAAATTTTCTTCTCTGCTTTATATATTCTGTTGAACTCAGGGTAAGGGAAGGATAATGTGAGGATCTGATATTCTTTCTCCAAAGGTGATCGGTCTGATAGACTTTTTAAATTGAAAAGAGAGACAAAATCAGAGATTTGAACTGGAAGAATGGAAACATTACATTTCCCTTCAATAACTTCCAGAAATTGTTAACTCTACCCTCAAAAAATGGAGGACCATTCGAGTCTTCCTAATGTCAGCTACTATCCCTTCATTAAGTGCACTGCCATAAAATAATGTGATAAGCAGGCCAGTAGCAATTTGCCATCTGCCCTCACAGAGCATGACTACACTTCTGAACCAAGTAGACTAAAGGAGCCTCCCAGCCACCTCCCACTGTGCGAATGGAACCCAGCTCCTCATTAACCCTGCTGCTTGGCCAGCACTACCCGACCAGCAAGCAACCTAAAGTTGCTGGTATGGGAAAAAAACCACAATAATCCAAAAACCATGATATAGTTTCTGGTCTCAATCTCTGACTGATTTTCCCAGCATCTCAGAATATATTGTGAAGTCCTTTTTCTCTGCTCCATTATAGGAGAAGGGGTTTGTAACAGGAGCTGCCTTGCTTTTGTGTTAAACCTTTTTTTCTGTAGGTGTTTACAAAATATTGCAGAGTGACAAAAACTGGTGAAGTTCTACAAAGCATTTCAAGCCTACCCATGATTTTATGGTGGAGTACTGCACAACTCTGACGAAAAACAGTGTTAATGTATTTTGCTGTAAAGTCCCCTAGTTGGAGAAAGCCTGCAGGATGTGTCTTGCCCCACCCTTCACCAGCTTCACTTGGGACCACAGAGAGGGCAAACCCTCTAAAATCAGAATCTTTCCTCTAGCGATGGCTGAGTCAATCCAATAATGACCAAAATGCTGGAAGCCTTTTGCTCCAACCCCACCATTTATAAACCAAGTCTCAGCATGCAGGAAGGTTTTTATAGCTGAAGAGCAATGATGGGATTTACAATTCAAACATTGATGGCACCTTAAATATAGTGACCCATGGGGGAGTTATTTTGTTCAAAAATACTCTTTCAGGCTCCAAATGCTTAAAATAACAGTAAGAAACACCAGGAAAGCAGCATGGTCCTTCTTTGCTTAGGCCTTGTCTTCACTGTACAAGTTACTTTGAGTTACAAGTTACTTTGAGTTACTCTTGGATCCCCTCTTTGAGCCAGGTTTGAGTGAAAGATCCCACTGTTGGCTTTCAGAAAACATCTGCAGAGTCTCCTGCAGGCAAAGCTGTGGCAGCTCTGCCATGTGCCCAGCTGCTCGGAAGTGTGACCAGCAGCTGAACCATTCTGTCAGCAGCACAGCTGGATTAAAAGTCCCCCTCGGTTCTGCCAGCTGGACTGCTCCATAGTGGCTCTCTAGCCTGGTTCTGTCTGCTGGTTGATAGTAGACCTCCTTTCTGGTACTCCTAAAATAGTTCATCTGACTCTCCTGTGGGCTCAGGGCTTCAAAATAAACCCCCACGGCATATCATTAGCTTAAGCATCAGCAGCACTCCAGCGTTAGTAACATCTTTTCCTACTACTGAAAAGGGAGTTTTGAAACATCTAAGGCTGGGGCCATTCATGCGTTGAAAGAGATCATACTGGGAATAAAATGTGAGTTTAACTCAGAATTTAACCATGCAGAAGTACATGCCATTCAGTTAATAGTCCTGAAACAAGCTTCCCACAACATAATGGATTCTGACTCACTCTGCACCTTTGAGTAGCCAGTTCTGCCTGTGCAAAGCAGCACAACCACTGTCTGCCCTGCAGAGAAACCACACAGCAGAGGTGCTCTCAGCTTTGCTCGGGTGCAGCAGGTGGGGCACTGCGTTATAGGAACCTGTCACGTTCATCTGGGACAGCACACAGAGCTTTGAGACGATGCTATCAAACTTTTAATAATAAGGTATCACTTGTGTTATTTACATCTGACCTAAAAATGGCTATGATTAATAGAAATGTATTTAGGTTTTACATGTCCTTAATTTGCAACACTTGTCTATAGACTTTGGTTCATGGCGATATGAGTGATTTCTTAAGGATTGTTTCTTCATTCATGAATTAAATACCCCATGCAAACTAGTTTTGTTGTGCTGTATCACTCTAAGCAGGTTTTTGAGAGAGGCACCGAATTAATGTTTTTTTGGTTAGAGAATAACAGCTACTGTTGCAAATTAATTACTGCTTTGCCTGACTGCATCTTCAGCAATGCCTTCAGCATGCTAATTCAATGCAGCTTAATAATGTATTTCTGAAACCAAAGGGTTTTTTCCCCAGGATGCCATTTAAATTAGTTGTTCACTTGAGAGTTTTGAAAAAGGTTCATGGAGGTGATGAAGCAGAAAATAGAGAGGAAAAGTGCTGAATAACTACCTGTGGTCTGTGCTGCTTTATATTTTTTACTTCACTTTTCATTTTAAGGGAAGGTAGGAATGTGCATTTGAGGGCAGACTTTATTCATGCACTATACCAATCTTTTCCTAAAATCTTTTTGACTATATGTTGTACATTTAGTTGTGATTATACATGACCTAGTAACACTGGCATACATTTACTGATGCTGTTCCTCAAAAGGCTTCACTTGCTTTAAAAATACAGTTGTCCTTTGCACTGTGTTTGATTTTACATGCTGTGTAACTAATTTTTTTCCTATTGTGCTGCTCTAAAATGGTCTCAATTAAAGGTGTCTCAGGACTTTTGTTTGGTTACAAGTCCACCAAACAGCAGCAAAAGAATAAAGAGTATTGACCTTTAGTAAAGAGTATTATGAAATAAATAAAGCCCAGGGAAGAGTCTGGCAGGATACCCTCAGGAAATAGACTGTGGTAATACAAAATACATTAAAAAGTACCTGTAAAACTTTTGTTGCAGAAAGTTAGAGGCAACGATTACCTTTGCTTTAAAAGGTACCTTAGCACAACTGGCTATTCCAAAATAATAAAATATATTTACCAGTATTGTTTTAACTGTATGTTTTTTTATTTCTTCCTCTCAGGATGAAAAGAATCAAGTATTAACAACAAACATCTGGCTACAAATGGTGAGTTCTGAAACAAAGCATTTCTTTTTCCCCTTTGGTCTTTGAGTTTAATCTGGTGAGAGGTTTGAATTTTACGAAACTTTCAAGCTTTTGTTTTATATCATGCTACGTAGTGGACAAAGCTAAACTGAATGGAAAACTGTGAAGCTGAGATTTAGGTCTTGATGATGTTTCAGGTATTTCTGAAAACTTTTAATAATTTGAGTCACTACATCTAAGTAAGTTACTAACTCATCATAGTTGATTTAGTCATGCTGAACTCTTGATTGTCATAAGATACCAGTGTCGTAAGAGTCCCCAGTAGTGTAACTGGAGGTGCAAGTGCCTTATCATTCATTTTGACAAATCCATTATGTTGTCATAAATCATTTGATTGTGAAAGAGAACTATACATGCAAGAAATGCATTTCATCTGTAACAGCTGTTCTGATCAGCACTCTGAAAATGGAAATATTGCTCCAAAGAGGTTCATTGTCTCCTGAGAGCTGCTGCCATTGTCCCAACTGAATGTCCCTGCCATCCTACTTCCTTTGCTGTCCATCTCCTTAAGAAATGCAAGAGGATTTTAATTAAAATGGCCATACTATTCCCGTGTTGTTTGAAATGTTGTTTTTCAAACATAGGATTGTCATCAGAAGTTAACTGTGAACATGGGAGGGTTTTTTATGTTACATCTCCAAATTCTGTCTCAGTTACATGACTAAATGGGTATTGGATCATCCATTTCCTAATGTTCAGCTGGGAGCAGTATACTTTTTCCTGGTTTCCCAGTTCCTTTTGCCCACACAGGATGTTCATTTTTCAAACAGTGACTTTATTTTACCTTTTGTTGCAATGTTTAGTTGCCACAGTTGTCACAGAATTTCACATCCTCTCATTATTTAACCATAATTACTGCTACCATTAGATAGCACAGCAGAGAGCTTTGCCCCCACTAACTCATGGCAGGCATTGCTGGGCAGGAGTAAATTTGACTCACTTTTGAAGAAATGGAACAGTTAATAGAATATTCAAGAGGGAGAGTATTTTGACTTTCTTTTCTTTGTAAAGTTAACTAGTGAGAGAGCTGCAAAACTAAGACTTAAAATGAAGAAGATACTTCTTACCATGCTGAATACTGTGGGCTCCTGATGCTTCCACAAAACGTTTCTACTATCATTTTGAGCTTTACAAAGACGGGGTGATAAGGGGAGCTTTCTCCATGTAATAGTAGCTAGGATGAGAATTTGCCCTTAGTTTAATTCTCATCTGTATTACAGAAACTGAACTGTTTGTGTTAAGTAAAGGTTTACAGAAGAGTTACATTATTCAAGACAAGCCTGCTGCTTCCAGAGAAACTTTGCACTTTCAGTCTCTTTCACCAGCTCATTCAATTAAAATGTATTTTTTCTTTTATTGTAACATTTTTTTGCACAGCACCTCTCTTGTACTGTGGTAGGCCTTACAAACAAATGACCTATGAAGGATAGCTTGGCTATTCCATTTATTCACAAAGAAAAGTTGACATGAAAGAAGCATTCAGCTCATGTGATTTTACAGGTTTGTTGTACAGTAAGATTAAAACTGTCAAATATAATATGTTTTTGGCTTTGAGCAGAATTACAACAACTGCTATGATTTCTTACCAGGAAACAGATGGCAATTCATACTCAAGAATCTATCACTTATTTTCCTTCTCTTTTATACCTCAGCATCCTTATCAAGACATTTTTTCCTTAAAGAAATTCCTGATTCTTTTATATATTCTATATTTCTTTTGATTTATTCACCTTAGCACATACTGTATGTGGAGCATGTTAAAATTGTAAAGAGCAGATCACTTGATTACTACAAAAATGGAGCCACTCTTCATGACCTCTGTACATATTTAAAAAAATAATAAATGTGTTTCTGTATTAACTGTCTGTTAATGGTATACTAGACAGATTCAAAGCGTGCTTAAGGCAATCATCTGTCATTTTATTATGCTACATGGTCTGAAGTAATTTCTTCCCTGAATATACCTCTCCACTCCCTTTCTTGATACATATGTCTGTATAATCTAATCATCACTGAAATACGTAAATATAAAAACTAACCTGGGAGAAAGGGGAATATAAACGTAGTATTTATACGTGCAGACTCTTTGATCCTGACCACTATCTCCATGGCAATGCTGTTCAGTATCAAAATCTTACACTTGATCTAAGTTACAGCAGGAGCCTTGCCTAGTCATACAGATTAATACTAATGCAAGTACCCCAAGCCGTTGGCTATTTTAATCCACATCAAATGTACTTCATCTACAGTTTAGATTGTAGCTCTAAAACCAGAATGAGGCAGCTCGTGTCCAGCTGGATGGGAAGCACTTTATACACATGGCTAAACAGGGCAGCCACAGAATTGGCTTAACATTATCTCTAATACAGACTTAAATTTACTGTAAAAATTGATGTAAAATTTCTGAAAAAAAGAGATGAGAGGCTTATAGAAGCTGTGTAGAGATAAGCATGAGAAATACACATAGTTTAACTAGAGAACCATGAATGGAGCAGATAGTGTAAAGAAAAAACTATGAACAGAGCCAATCAGATATTCTGATTTAAGATTTCTGTAACAAACTATTATCTGTAAAGCAAAAGGAAAAAACAATGCAAAATTCAGATCAATTGTCCAAGTGACAAGGTGCTACAAATTCATAGTAAAAAACGAACAAGATAAGTATGGAAGAACAGCTATTTTCCCTGTCAGTAGAGACTGTTGGCTGCTCCACTTCGTGTCTGTAATCAAATTATTACAACTTGAGAATTTCCAACAACAGAAAACAAAGTTGCCTATGAAGATAAACATAATTGAAGTTAATGTATGAATTGTGAAAGAAAATCTGTTCTATCCCAAACTGGCACTTGAGACAGCATGAACAATAGAATACAAGCACCTCAAATCTTCCTTTAAAGGCTGTTATGTGCACTGCTGTGCAAAGTGAAAATGGGATTTTTAAGCTTTTCATTGAGCTCTAGGTGGCCTAATTCACCCCTTCTAAACATTTCACTGCCTGAAGCTAACAAGAGAACACCTATTGTTTCAGGCTATCCAGTCCCTAGAGAACTACAGTAAATCAGTGCATGAGATGACCCAACTTACTTTCTGTATTTCTTAGTACTGGATAGATCATTATCTACAATGGAACGTGTCTGAATACCCAGGAGTGAAGAATGTCCGTTTTCCTGATGGACTGATTTGGAAGCCAGATATTCTTCTCTATAACAGGTAGACACACCTTTTTTTTTTTTTTTTTTCCCTTGGGAGGAAGGAGGGAAGGCTTTAAAATACTTTTCTAAAGCTTTCTAGGTTTTTCGAATACTGGAAAATTACCAGTCTCCTCTTAAACAACAGAAAGTCATATTTACAAATACTTCATATAAACAACATCTTCCCTACCACAAATTCCAGTTAGGTTTTGTGAGATTATTAGAAAATGAAACTTTTCTGCCTGTGTTTAATGGCACAGGAAGCAATGATTTCCTTGTAAATTATTTGTTTGGTCTAAATGTTTACTGGTGAATTCAAATCTGACTTTTGACTGCTTGCCTAGTTTTAGCTTGGGTTTCACCAGAGGCAGGACAGGTAAATGCCAGTGAGCATGTTTGCATTTTCCCCATGTCCAGTTTTGGTGTCACTCTGTCTTCCTGCTACAAAAGCAGCTAGAATATTTGCTGCTCTCATCTTCAAACTACCTGTTCTGAGCTGGGCTTATTTCTGGGACAGACAGGTTGCCATCAATCCACTGCAGACCTTTTGGCTGACATTGAGAGATTCTTTGGCTGCACCATTATATGGTAGCTCCTATTGTGGAATTTAGTTTAGAAAGATGAAGTGCTGAGAGCTGTCTGCTCTTTAAAAACCTGCCTTTTTCTGCAGCTGTGGGCCTGTGTGCTATTCACCATGTACTGGAAAGGCCTCATATCTGCTTTGTTCATCTTGAACTGGCTCTTTTGTGGTAGCCAGGGTATGTTGTTATTTTTTTGTCCATGCAGATCACATGAACCTTTTGTCTTCCTGAAGGCTTTTTTCCCTCTGCTTCTCTGCCATATGACTACTAAGAAGACAGCCCTGCTGTGTTTATCGACCTGATTCCCCCTCCCCACAGGAGCTGCTTTTTGTTGGAACAAGCCCTAGAGAAGAGCTGTACCCAATGTGTCAGCTGCAGTTATGCTCCCTTTTGCCACTTGATGATCACTTCTATGATCAATGTCACTGTCACAGGTGGTGTTGAATTGTCATGAGTGGTAACAGCAGGCAGTGACAGCACTTGTCAGCTCCTTAGTGCCTCTCCCCAGGGCCTGCGTTCCTGCTTGGCTCACACATGCTGCAGTGCTCCTCTCAAAGGTACAATTAACACTAAATGATTCGAGGTGATCTCCACTAGAGTTCACCATACTTACGGTAGCTGCCTGTCAAGATTACTTCTTGTTAGGTTTGAGCATGGCAATTAGCGCTTCAGTTGTCCACACACCAGCCTAAAAAACCTTTCAAAAGCTCTGTACACAAAATGGAGCAGCATCCAACCTGGACAGGTGTTTTTGCAACATTAACCTTGCTTAATGTATTTTTCAATGCAAATTTGTTCTCTTGAGCATTTATTCCTAGCTAACTTGATTCCGTAAAAAGCAGCATTCTTGGGAGAATCCAACAAATCACACATTCCTTTCTATTTTTCTGCTGAATAACATGCTGTGTATGCCATGAAACTGGTAGTCTACAACAGCAGCTCAGAGGTTTCCAAAAGAATAAATTATGACAAGATTCTTGCTCGCATACATCACATACCTGAGAGACACTTTCAATGTGTCTTAGGATTTATGCTTGATTTAAGCAAGTATACCCAAAATAAAAGGGTATTTTTATTTAGAAATTAGTAATATTAATACATACACACTAACTGTAGGTGAAGCGCATTATAGAATGAGAAGGGTAACTAAATAACCTGAAAAAACGAAAACACTAGCCTTGTGTTAATACAGGTTTTTTAATCTTGTGATTGTAACTATGGCACAATCATAAAGTAATTATGCTACAGTGTTTCTATTTCAAACACATATCTAATTAAAAATCTTAATCAGAGTTTAGTCAGAGAGCAAAGCTATTTAAAACAAATTCTTCGTCCTGAAAGAAATTGGATTGGGAATGTTATGGTGTTCTCTTATAGTGTCATCTTATTTTGAGATAGATGCTTTCAGTTTCTATACACTTCATTAGCAACATGCATCTGCAGTTACAAATAAATTAATGAATTCATTTTTCATTTTAATGAATGCATGTTTCACTATGTCTGGAGCCTTTATGCATCTTGCTGCAGCCTCGTACAGAGAAACTAGTGGCAGCTGTATTAAGTTTTAGAACCAGTCTATTGTGAAGAGAGCAGGGCCAGTTCATCTGTAGTTTTTCTGAGGGAAGAAAATCTTGGCCTATGTACAAATTCTAGGATTGAGTTAGTGTCATGTGTGGCTCTCTTCCACTTTGTTAATAAAAGTCCTCATTTCTGGCGGTATTATTTTCCAAACACCTATATAGTGTCCAGTACTTTATGGAATAACAACAATTCTGGTAGTTATGTCTCATTTAGCAGTTTCATTTTTCCAGTTTCATAAACCTGAGATTCTCCAGATTGGTCCCAGTGGGATTATATCTGCTATGTACAGCTTTGTCATCTCAATGTACTACAGTCAGTGTATACTTTCGAGTGGTTATATCCTGAAGAAATGTTTTTCTATCATTACATTTGAGCACAGAGTCTCATCAAGCAAAGGCATAGCTACTTGGTGGATTCCCAACTGAAGCACTGTATTTCAAAAACAATAAGCAACACACTGTGGAAAACACATGCTCCTTTTTCAGAAAAAAATAATTTGATATTTGATTCTATGTACCTCTTGATATTCTTTCAAGAATGTGTTTTCTTAAAGGGAAAATCACATGGCAAAGAAACCCAGGTTCCTTGGTCACTCGTGTCCTTTGGAAACTTATTTTTGCCAATTACCAGGAAGAGTAGCAAGGTCTTAGAAGGAGCCCCAATGCCAAACTGCGCTCTGCTCATGGGGAAGAGAACAGACAGAACCTAGCCTAGGAGGCTAAGAATTTTACTTCTAGTCATTAGTTTATCCTGTACAAGTAATTTGTGTGACATGGATATTTTTACATCCTAGATTTGACTACTTGAGTTTCACCATGTAGCCGTTATTGATTTCAAGTCAAAGGCATTATTTGTCTATGTCTAATATAGAAACCTGTTGCAGGACTTTAAGTCTGTTTTTCCAAGGAAATGAGACTTATGCCTCTGTGTGTGTGCACACCTGTGTGAATATATGTGCTTGTGTATGATCTTGCTGCTTCTTTCCCCGATATCCTCTAAATCTGTTTCTGCCAAACTTAGCAGTGCAATCAGCAGAGATTTTAGCAGCACCAGTTTCTTACAAATGTCATGAAAACAGGCAGCCAGGATGAGGGGGGAGAAAACAATTAGTGCTCCAGCTGGAGGAGAAGCTGCCCCGAGTGCAGGGTCCAGCTGTGAGCTGGGCGGCGGCAGCAGAGCCCAGAGCCGGCTACGGCAGCTCCACTGCCTCAGCGCAGCTGCCTGCTCCCCTCAAAGTGCTACAATCCCTTCATGCAACATACACACTATTCAGACTTTTCTGCTTGTCTTCAGAGTGCAAATTAAATAGTTGCAAAGATTTTCAACTCTGTGAGCCTTCTGCTCGCCACAGGAAAAAAGTGCAACTGCAGGTGGGAAAGTAATTACTTGGATTTAGTTTTTTCTTGTCTGTGTATTTCCAAGACCAGTCCAGATATTATTTAAATGTAATTTCTTACAATACATAAGATGAAAATAAAATGCAAAGTAATGATGATTAAAATAAAGATTGCTTCATTTTAGCTTGTGAGATACAAAATTTGCATCAGAATAGATCAAATATTGAAGTCCTCTTTTAAAAAGAAATATTTCAGTACAGGTTTTCCTGCTGGAAAAATTTGCCATTATTATACTTCATTTTCTGCCAGAATTTCAAATATTTCACTGTCTCTCCATCTCAGATTCTTACCTTATTTTTCTGATGATGTTTTAGAAGGTTTTTAGACTATTCTGAAATGCTAAACCACTAATAGGCAGAGACATCAGAGACTTTTCATGCTCAAACTGTCCTAGAGACAACACAGGTTTTTAGATGAACAAAAGCACAGACCGCAGCAAGAAGCCAGACCCTGAGGCTCACGCGACCTCCTTCGTCCTGCCCCAGGGCAGCTGGCACTGGATTTGCCTTCTGCACCAACCTGTCCCCACAAGGTGACTGTTGGGAAACTACAAAGAACGCAACAAAGTGCAACAGCCTATGTCTCATTCTGCTGATCCCCTGCACAAACGGAAGCCCGAGAAAGGAGCCTGTGTCTACAATCAGGGCCAACAGCCATCAGATGTGACCTCAACTGGGCAGTTCCTGAAATAATTTTGAGATGCAGAGATCACGTACTGCTAGTACCTTGCCAGTACATTCTGTGCAATTTAATCTAGACACCAACTTCAGTAGCTATGACAATTTCTTGAATACCTAGGCCCCAAAATTTAAAGGAGGTATAGATCAGAATCTGCAATACCTTATCACAAAATCCTGCAGTAGTAAACAAGAACTGTAAAATAGAGCACAATACTGTATGAGTGTATATCCATAGCAATGCTAAGAAACCACTCTGTTTAAGATGTTTAGATTAAAGTCAGCAAACTTAACTTTTCATAGGAAAGAGTCTTTATTTCATCATCTAAATGTTTGAAAATAGGTTGTTTCCCATCAAGAGGTTCTTAACATGTTAATGCCTAGCAAATTCCTGGTTTATAGTGTCAAATATGTAGCTGAGATATTCCTTGGCACTAGCTGTCAGTTCATGATTTGAAGCATTCTCCAGGTAACATTATGAACGGCTAGCACCACTACACTGGCACCTCTAGTAGGGTTTTTCTTTTTGCTGAAATCAGTTTGTGGGTTCTGAAGTAGATAATAAAGGCTGGAGCTGCATTAAACAGTCTTACGCATGACATGTATTATAGTAATAACATTCAGCCATGCAAATAGGTAGGATGAACACTGGAGTATCCATCTCCTCAGTATTCCTTAGCTGCTGTTAATGTAGACAGCAAGAGAACAGATTTCCTTGTACAGCTGCTTGAGAAGTTTGCGAAAAGTGCTTACTTTCCAAATGGAAATAAATGGAACCACGGCACTGTAAGGACCGCAGTGGGACAGGTGAGCAGCGAGAGCCAGGTGGCTCACCCTCACTGCTGCTCTTCAGGAACAAACCCAAGAGTATCAGGCCAGTTACTCTGAGGTCACAGAGAACTGGTGACAGGAGAAAAGCTGTCACGTTTTTGGGGAGAAATAATCCTTTCCTGAAGAGCATATTTGTCTCACATATTCTTAGCCAAAGAGCATATAACCCATTTTGTTTCTTCCCTATTCTAGTGCTGATGAAAGATTTGATGCAACATTTCACACTAATGTTTTAGTCAATTCTTCAGGACATTGCCAATATCTGCCGCCAGGTAGGCTGCTTGCATGCTGTAAATTTTGATAACTCAGACTACTTATATATGGTGAGGTTTCAAATTTGACATCAATTGTCTGATTTTTTAAATTTAACTAGCTATTATAATCTTAGTGATTTAAGCCTAGATGCATCGTGAATTACATGGTTAACACTTCTGTAAGAAAACCACCATGATAATTTTTTTATTGCAATTATGTAAATTCTTCTGTAATGCACTATTTCAGAAGTGTGGAAGTATAAAAGAAGATAAAAATAAAAACTCAATCTAAAAAAGATCTTGTTTATTAAAGCATGGCAATGCTTAATTTTAAAAAATCATTAATTTGGCTGTTTCTTCTACTAATATATGAACTTCGTAGTAAGATTCTTAGCAACATCTTGGATGTATCTTCTATTGGAAATTATTCACTGGATGCTTCATTAAAGTAATTTTTGGTCTGAAAGGAAAGTAGTCTGTGTTTGACATTCATGTGATATCAGGAATACATCACTGACTCTCTGGATGTATAGCAGCGAAATACTGTTTCTGTTCCCAAACTCAATTAGCATAATTCTTAGAATTAACTATTCCTAGAATCTGAATTTTAGAAACTGCAGCAACAGAGCCAAGTGCCTTCCAGACAAATGAGGTTTTCCATCTAAGATCCTCAGAGGATTGCAAGGGTCTGCTGTTACTTTTCATTTAAGATGTTCCATTTGATGGGGGGTTTTCAGTTCAATTCTGAAAGCTGCTAAATGACAGGGCCTGACTCAACAAATGAAAAATAAGAAGCTAGCTTTCCTGAATAAATCAAGATAATGTAAAAGATAGAAATCTTTCAAGATTTCTTATTTTATTCAGTAAAAGAAACAGAAGAAATGGACTGCATATTCTGCTTCATCTTTTTCTAAAATACAGTATCTAGAAAATCTGAGCTCTCCTCTAAATATTGTCCCAGTATGTGACAAAATGGAAATGTAGTTCAAAAATAGTTAATAGTGCAGTTCTTTCCCATTTCTGTGCCTGACTCTTGCTATTTACAAGTCAAGACACAACTGAGATTAAATATGCTTGACCAATAAAAAACTGAGGGCACAATGTAGAACAAGATCTGGTGACAAAATGTATGTAAAATTATGTGGAACAAGCATTTAAATTAAGTGGTATTTAAAATCCAACCTAGGCATATTTAAAAGCTCGTGCTACATAGATGTGCGCTGGTTTCCATTTGACGTTCAGAAGTGCAACCTCAAGTTTGGATCCTGGACTTACGGAGGCTGGTCCTTGGACTTACAAATGCAAGAAGCAGATATTTCTGGCTATATTTCAAATGGAGAGTGGGATTTAGTAGGTAAGCTCTTGATTTCTTATTTACACTGTGAACTTACAACCTTGCCTCCACTGCTGAAATGGATGGAATAATGATTGGGAAGTGAAGACAGAAATTAAATTAATAAATGACCTAGCTAGTGACATTTGAAAGTCTGAGAACGGATGTCAGGTGAAAATCACCATAAAAAGTAGGTCACAAAATTGCTGCTTGAATTCACTAAGTATCTTTTGTCTGATTTTCCTTTATTATCTGACAAAAATGACTTAATTGGGAATTAAGCTTAAAGAAATTGTTTTACCTATAGTAAAACTTAGGAAGCTACATTTATCCTTCTTAAAAATAATCACTACATAACATGGTTTATTCACATTAATTTATGCTTTTCTTCCTTTTCCCTCCTCCACAGGAGTTCCTGGGAAGAGAACTGAGAGTTTTTATGAATGTTGTAAAGAACCTTACCCAGATGTAACATTCACAGTAACTATGCGACGTAGGACTCTCTATTATGGACTCAATCTTCTTATTCCCTGTGTACTGATATCAGCACTTGCTTTGTTAGTTTTTCTGCTTCCTGCAGACTCAGGAGAAAAGATCTCACTAGGTAAATCCGTAATAGGATATTTTAAGTAAGACTGAACCAAAGGAAGTCGTCCCTTTTAAAGTTTTTTGAACAGTCTTAGTAGGCAAGGAGGAATAGCTTGTGTACCCTTTTCTGGCTCATGAGCTATTTTTACTGTTTGATGCTGACGCCAT
Organism: Patagioenas fasciata; assembly: GCF_037038585.1. Classification (NCBI taxonomy): domain Eukaryota; kingdom Metazoa; phylum Chordata; class Aves; order Columbiformes; family Columbidae; genus Patagioenas; species Patagioenas fasciata. The sequence continues at coordinate 11,598,072 of NC_092531.1, read as the reverse complement.
GTGATGTTTAAGCCTTGCTCTCAGCCTAGGCTACGCTGAAGTTGTGAAATGGAGAAATTCCAGCCAACCGAGCAGAAGCACGACAATTCCTGACTGCCTTCCTTAGGAAGCAGGGCTTCATTTTTTGATGTTTATCTGCTGATGAAAAATCCCATATTCACTGAGTAAAGCTTAAGTTTACAAATGTGCATTTGAACACTTTAACATGGAATTCTTCTTAATATTTCTTTTTAATAGTGAGTTGTATTAAGAGCCTAAGGTGCCTTCTCAGAAATACTGATTCTAACTGCTACTATTTAATTTTTATAGCAAATTTAAACTACAGTATTGGCTCATGAAACAAATCCAATGACTTTAAGTACTTGGTCCTTAAGGTGGAGGTTAAATATATAATGAAACATTTTGCCTCATACAAAACTGTAGATACACTGGCTTCTACTAAGTGAAAATAGCTGTTAAAAGGTAGAAACAGAACTGACATTTCTCCAGAACATACTTTAATTGAGTAATAGCCTCTCTAATCAAGAAGTCCCTCTTCATATTTTAAGATTCATTCTTTGTTCCTAAATCCTTTTCCACCTTACAATGACTTATTGCTTGAGACCAGTCCTAAGTGAGTCCTGTTCCAGAAAGATGGGAACTTGTCACTGAGCAGCAGAAGTCAGACTCCAAAAATCAACTGTCAAGACAGCCTGGGCATACCCACGTGCAGGACCCAGCAGCTGATATCAGAAGATATCAAAGTCTGTCCAGGAGAGCAAAGCTGTTTTTCAGGAATATTATGCATTACACCACCTGTAGCTTCCATGTCAATTAATCAAGTGTCATACGTTCAAATACTCAAAATCACACCATGTTTCTAAAGCAAACGAGCAGCAAGAATTACTTTGAATTACCTCAGCTAATTAGCAAATGGTGATAAAAGCTCAACAGCTACAAGGGCCTAAAAATATATACGTCTGTGCAGGCATTGGTACTAGTTTGGCAGCACTGCTACCCTGAACTTGAGGTAATACAAGAAAGGACAGGAGCACCACTAATGTGCTGGTGCAAGGGTAACTGTGGGAATGTATCTTGCAAAGAGCCTTCCTTCGGGTTCATTTTCTGCTTCTTACTGCCTTGTAATCACAACCTGCTGATCTAATTTCATACTTCATGTTTATCTTTCAGGTATAACAGTCTTATTGTCTCTCACTGTCTTCATGTTGCTTGTGGCTGAAATTATGCCAGCAACATCTGATTCTGTGCCCTTAATTGGTAAGCTAACTACAGCTTTTATTCACTTTTTATCTTTTGTTAAATGAGGGGCAGTGACTTTACCAGTAGTAAGGCAAATTACTACGTTTACATTGGCCTACTGCAACTGAATTCAAAAAATGTTGCCAATTGATGAGAAGCTCTGATGGGTTGATTCCTTATACAACTTCCATGCTTTCTACTCTGAACAAAACAGAGAACATATGTGTCTTTTGGGAAAGCATAAGGGAGTCAGTTAGCCACGGAAGTTGTTGCAGTTTTGACACAACTGACTAGACATTAGGAATACAAAGCTAAACATGATTAAATCTTCCCACTATAACTGCTGAAACAAAGATAAACTTCTCAAAAGAAGTATTAGCCAGTCCCCACAATACTGGTGAAAGAAAATTAGGAGGACAATTGTTTTCAAGGTTGCTTAGAAAAGGCAGGTGCTCAGTTCCACAAAGACAATTACTAAAGACTGGTCTCCTCTCAAGTGACTGCTGCTCTGTCTGCTTTTGAGAAATGTTTCAGAAATACCTAAAGCAGTATGTGTATCACTATACACTGGAAAAAGAATTTAGCACCACGTATGCATGTATATGAATACCTCTTATAGCTATAAAGCTATATCAACCAAAGTATATTGCTGTAATTATCTGTTTATTTTGCAGCTCAGTATTTTGCCAGCACTATGATTATCGTTGGTCTTTCTGTTGTTGTCACTGTTATTGTTCTACAATATCATCATCATGATCCAGATGGGGGGAAAATGCCTAAATGGGTAAGGTTTGATTTTCATTACTATCCATTGCATAAACATCCAGTTCAGGGATGTGATAGAGTAGCTAGTGACCCATGTCTACTTCTTACTGTTAAAAACATAAAGTCCTTCCTAAAGGCTTTGTTTTGAAAAGTAGTTTCACCAGAAATGAGATGGCCAGATACCTTTCATGTGGTTTGATTCCCAGAGAGCATCTATGTGTGAGAGAGAGAATGAATATACCTCAACTTGCTTCTATATTCAGAATCTCTTTCACAACAGCTAGAAGTACCTCAGGATTTTGCTAAAACCTAAATATATAAGTGAAGGTGATATTTTAATAAGCTGCAGATGTCAGAAGTGAAACAATTAGAAGGAAAGAATAAGGTGCTGATGGAGATTATAAATCCATGAAATACAGTAGCCTCAAGGTTCAACCATGCAACTGCTATATATTTAGCTGCTGTGCATACAGACACATCAGGAGCCTAATAAACACTTGTTAAAGAGGGCTGCTAAACTGGAAAAGAAACTTGCTCTGAAATTCCTTGTCTTTACACCCCTTGTCAAAAACATCTGTAAAGTGCAAAGAAAAATTAAAGTATTTTCCTAAGCACATACAACTTTCATTATACTGTACTTCTGTAAGTGGTTGTTTTTACAGAGAACATTACGCTGATATTGGATTACAAAATATAGATGAGTATCGTCAGCTAACTGGCCACTCTTCCTGACTTCACCCAGCTCACAGCAGCATCAGGCATTACTGAAGATGGAAAGACCCTTTTCCCTTTTTTTCTTCTCTCCAGAACAATAAGTTATTATTATCCTGATTAGGCAAAAAGAATGTACATACAGCAGTGCCCTGCAGTCAAGAGATAATGAGCTATTCCCTGGCCTATTCTGGGTTAGTGACTTTAAAATAAATTCCAATGAATAAAAGATGTATCTTTAGACGTGTGTTTGATGACCTGAAGGGGACCAGTGTTTAGTACTGAGCCAGACATCCTCAGGAAACAGTGTACTTGAGGTGGAGGAGTGAGCTTTAGTGTTGAGAAGCTGAAGTCCATGAAATGTTATTGGGATAGTGGTGGATTTTGGATCAGGCCCTCAGTTAATGGAATATTATCCTTCTTGGTAAAACCTCAGAATGTAAATAGAGTAACAGGGCAAGATCTGTCTCTGGTTGGGATGTTTGCCTGGATATAATATCTACTCTGAGTGGCAATCCACAGTCAGAATAAATGGACCAAATCTAATATTAATTACAGTATAAGATTTTTCACATTATATGAGACAATAAAATTTAATTAGTTCTCTGGAAAAGAAACACTGGAATGAGCTCTTAAAATCTGACAAATAAATTACAGAAGCTTGAATCTGAACTGAAACAGTCTCTGCCTTGCCTGCACTTTCCGTAAGGCTGGATTAAGGCAACATAGAAAACAATAAAATGATATACACTGATTAAATTTTCAAAATATTCTTAAAAAATCAAAATAATTTTTCCATCTTTTCTCTGTGCTATATCCAGATCTGTTTTCTAAACTCTGCAATCAACTGTCACGAAAGCAACATGAAAACAGAGCTCAAACATTATAGAGCTTGGTGGTTTGGTCCAGTCCAGTATGGCATCTGTTTTAGCAGCCCCCTCCAAACAGTAATGTCATGTGAATTTAATACTAGAGCACAAATATGAGTCAAAGAATTGTAATTATTTATAATAAGACTATTATAAAGTAATTCTTCTTCAGTAAGTGTTTGTGGGGTTTTATGTTTTGTTTTGCTTTTTAATTCATGGTTTCTAGTAACTATGGAAAAGGCTGCCATACTGCAGTTCAAGTGCAAGGAAGAATCAACACTATGGAGACTCCCATCAGGCAAGGGGGGACTCCCAATAGTGATCAACAGCACTGCTAGAATAAGAAAGCAGCCTCAGTGATTGGCAAATTAATCAGCTGGAAAACTCTGGCACCATTTTCCAGAACTCCTGTGCAGGTTAAGCACAGGAGAGCACACAGAGACCATGGACCAGACAGTCACCCAGGCTGCAAAAATACCAATACTAAAGACTGTGGCTGTGTCAAGATGTGCTTATGCTCAAAAATTTTCTTTCAGACAAGAATCATCCTTCTCAACTGGTGTGCTTGGTTTCTGAGGATGAAAAGACCAGGGGAAGATAAAGTGCGTCCTGCCTGTCAACATAAACAGCGTCGATGCAGCCTGTCAAGCATGGAGATGAACACTGTGAGTGGACAGCAATCCAGTAATGGCAATATGCTGTACATTGGGTTTAGGGGGCTGGAAGGGGTCCACTGTACACCTACCACTGATTCAGGAGTGATCTGTGGGAGGATGACCTGCTCACCAACAGATGAAGAAAACCTGCTGCACAGTGGGCACCCCTCTGAAGGTGACCCAGATTTGGCAAAAATTTTGGAAGAGGTCAGGTACATTGCAAACCGGTTCAGAGACCAGGATGAAGTGGAAGCAATTTGCAATGAATGGAAGTTTGCAGCCTCTGTAGTGGATCGGCTCTGCTTGATGGCTTTTTCAGTCTTCACAATCATTTGTACAATTGGTATATTAATGTCAGCACCAAACTTTGTAGAGGCTGTGTCTAAAGATTTTGCCTAACTCCTAACTACAATCTGATTCTCTGAAGTATGATATGTAGCAAATAAGAGTGTGGGTTTTGTTTGATCGCTTGTTTTTAACGAGTATGCTGCCTCTCATTGTCCACTTTCTTTTGCGCCCTTCTCTGGTCCCGAGTTCCTTTCGGAAAAGCAGCACCATTTCAGAGGGGAAGCCAAGGATTCCCCCGGGCTGCCTGTGCGCAGCTCCTCTGAGCTCTCTTCCATGGGAGATGCAAAGCAGCTGCGAGCCCCTTCAGAATGACACGGTATCGCACCACCGTCTCTTACACATTTTTGAACTGTCCGTTACAGAATAACAGGTAGGCAATGTCAGGAATGTCACTTCTTCCAGACTCTGTTATAAAAAATAGAAGGTGGTCCATCTTAACTACTTGAAAGAGTCACTGTAAACACATTTAGGAGAGGATTAAATCCAATAGCTGGAAGCTCAGACAGCAGAGAGAAAAGGGAGAAAGAGGTTGCTTTTCAGTTACTGCTTTTTCTCGAGTTATGGTATGCAGCTCTCCAGCTCACTCACAGCCAGTAAGACTCATAAACTTCCTCCATGCATTTTACATAGAGCACATGGGCCTTTACAGCATTCTGAATTTGTCTGAGACACCAGAAACCTGAAAATTAAGGTGAAACATCACATAACTTGTCCTTCTATATCTTTCTGGATTTGACCTAGAAGTTTGGTCTGAATCCTTAAACAGGCTTCACAGTAATTTTTGCAGGGTTTACTACTTCTTCCTTCTCCCCAGAAAGACAGTCTTTCAACTGATGACCTTTTAACTATCAAAAAAATTACACACTCGTCTCTTTACTGTTAACCAGATTCCAGTATAGAAAAAGTAACTCAGTGTCTTTTACAGGCTTAAGCATAAATGAACAATCTAAAGCAGAAAAGAAGCCATTAAATCCTGAGATGAAGATTTTAATTTAAAAATCAAATGTTGTATGCTTAGCTCTTTATAGACCTTCTCCTGTTGAGTCACCATAACATGTTTTTACAAGAAAACTTCACCTTCTCTGCTCAGTTTATCATCTGGAGAGCACTAATGAATAATAAAGCTTTCTTCGGTTTGATATAAACTATGAACTGTATAAATATATATTTATATATACACACTGCATATATGTCCAACGGAAGGTTAAGACTTAAATACAAATTATCTTGTCTACACAGACATTTGCAAAGACAAACCTAATAGTTCATAACTTCATTTTTTCTGATTCTGAAATTCTCCCATCAAAATCTGCTTAGTTTTCACGAGACTTCAATATTTCAATGAAAAGGGCTGAGCTGAGAATACCAGAAACTTTGTGTCTACAAACAGCTGAGAATCAGCCTGTTGCTGACACATAGTATTCCTGACCAGTGATGTAAGCGGGAAAAGATGTGAGGGAGCCTTACTTTAGCATTGACTGCTTGCTTTATCCTACAGAATCCCAAATTTTTTGGCTGAGGTCCTCAGAGACACAAATGGAAGCCTGTTGTTGTACCATGTTTTTACTATGAAATAAACTCAAGGCCTCAGTTTCTCTCTTAAGATGGGTTAAAATAAAGTGACTGAAATGCTCATTCTCCCTAGGTAACTATTTCCTTTTCAGAGTCTGCTCAAATTTAATGTAAACCAAGCCTAGAGTCACCACAGGTACAGTCCATCACCTGAGTGAACACCTTCATGCCCAGGAAAAGGGCAGGAGGAGTGAAAGGAAGGCAGGATTTTTCTCACAGTTTGTGAATTCTGTCTTCCTCAAGGTTCGTTCAGAATCTCGCACAGCAAAGACATGAGCAAAGCATTCCGATCCTTCTTGAAAGTTCATCCTGAAACTGTGCCTCAAGTTATCTGTGAAGAAGCTATACTTTCAGGAAAAATTAAGAATTAGCCATGCAATAATTCCTGCAAATAGTTTCTAGTTTGTAGATTGCATATGAATAGGAAACTATGAGTCCAAAATTAGAAATGTGAGTTTTGTTCATTTGTGAATAACTACACATATCATGTGGCATGTGTTGCTCTTCTGAGTATTGTTTCTAGACTAGGCTTCCTGATGCGAATGTTGATTTGCATTGGTATTTTTTCCTTCTGCAAGTATCCTTAAGTAGCTACGTAGAATGTTCCAGTTAGTCTTTGGGGTCCTGTTGGAGAAGAATTTTTCAAGAAGACACAAATACTCTGGGGACCGCCTTGTGCAATGGGACACAACTACTGCAATCACAATACAAGATGCATGTAACATAGAAAGCATGAGAGTACCCCTCTTTCCACCTGAATCCATTTACAGTATCTGTAGAAATCATCTTGCTAAATACAGAGTTTTCTACAGAAGGATGGAAAAAGCAATTCACAATTTGACAGTAAACTTCAATATCAATGACAGACACACCTACGCTTAAAAACTGGAGACTGGTATTTGGCCTTTAGAGGAGTCCTGCCAAAGCCTAGCACAGAGTTTGTAATACTGTCAGCGAATACCAGCTGTGAGACACCAGCACCACGCCTACGCTACTGCCTTTATCCTGGGCAGGATTAATGAAAAGGCACCAAGGGGACAAGTGAATCTTAATTTTCCCACTGTTAACACAACCTGTAAACATTTGGTAATAAGATTATTATAAATTTTAAAAGCAACAGTGACAGCTTCTCAGTTACATTCTTTTGCATATAAGTTAAATTTTCCTGTAACTGAGCTGAGTAAATTTGCTATGTTTCTTGTCAAGTTGTGTGCATCTTAAATATATGTGTGTATCCACTAAACAATATTTTGATCTAAATGCTGAGAAAAATACTTATTTACAGCTCTGAGCACAGAGATGAAAATTAATTACGGTATACAGTATGTGTACATAATATTGGTGGTAAGGGTTTGTTATCATCTTAAGAGTCCAGAGAGAGGATAAGGAAGTAGTTCGCCACAACTAAGCTATGACTTGTCTGACAAATTCAAAAGCTCACTCTAGAGCTCAGCTGTCAGGTACAATACTATGTGTGAACAATGTATATTACTTTTTCTGTTTTTATATTGAATTGTATTAAATATTTAAAAGATTTTTTAATATTTAACAAATTTTATTTAAGTGTTAATTCCAAAAAAGTTCCATATAACAAATTTAAATAAAGATAAATTATTTAAAGAGTATTTAAATATTAAATTATTTTATATAGGAATTGACAATACTATTTAAGACTTTTTGAAGGTTTCTTTAAATTCTCTTTACACTCTCGCTAGCTGCAGGATTTAATCTAAGCTCACCTGTGACAATTCAACTTTTCACCTTCTCTAACAGGAGAAGAAGGTAAACCAAAGTCCCATATTTTCCTTCCTTTTGTTATACTATTTTTTACATCAAGAAACATCGCATAAAGGGCATTAGAAAGAGATGTTACATCTGTCAGGTACTGATTGTCATATAAATAATTCAATACCTTTTCAGTCCAGTACAAATAAAATATTTAGATCAAGAGACTTTTGATTCTTTCTCATTTTGCTAGGATGGAAATAAATTCAAGTGGTAGAAAACATGAATAGCCATAAAAGAAAAAAAAAAAAAAAAGAAAAAGCCTTTGGATATTCGATCCAGGATGTCAAAGCTCTTTGATAATTAAAAATACATTAATATCCTCCTAGTACGCCAGTCCCACACCAAACATATATTACTTCAGTCTTACATAAACAATCAAAGTTAACTGAGTAGGATGGGAATACCATACAAGTTTTGGACTGGCCTCAGTGACAATATTAATTTACTTCTTGAAGTTTAGCACAGAAGACAGAAACAACAGTGAAAAAATAAAAGCATTTCAGCTGAATAAACTGTTGGTTTTGCCAGCTGCAAGTGTTTGTTGACTGCTGCTGAAAATACAACTAATCAGCAGAATATCCCCCAAATGGAGGAAAAAAAACGTCAGTAGATTTTGCAGACAGAGGAGTTGTGCTGCCCACACGCTGAAACAGCTCCCTGAAAAGCCTTCTCTCCCTACAACATCCTGCTGAGCATCTGCCAGTAGTGAAAATCAAGGGTTGCTGAACACAACACTTTATTGTCATATTACTTCCAAAAGCTTGTAAGGAACAGCTGATGGAGAACAGTTTGGTCAACACCCCAAGTCATACAGCATGCTGTTGTTACTGAATCCAGCCTGTCTTTGGCCAAGAGCTGCCAGGGTCACAATGTCAGCTGTTCCGGTGAGGCCATACTGATGGGTGCCCACTCCTCCAAAGCCAACACACCCACTCCCTCTTCCACAGTGCTGACAAGCAGGACACAGCACCTCAGACTTAGTGCTAGACTCCGGCAGGGTCAGACAGGCTCAGCTCAGCACACACCAGGCCACTTCCTGGCACTGCGTATAAACCTGCCATCATCACACATACAGCTCTGAAACATCTGAGAATGGGGATTAACATCAGGCTGCTGTCTGCTACCACTCTCAGGCAGCTGGTGGGTTAACATCAGACTGAAAGCTGCTTTGGTGTAGGAGTTTACACATGAACAGACCCAACGTCATTGCCCTGTGGGTGGCAATGTCCATCAGAGCACTGGGTCCTGTGGCTATAGAGAGTCATAGTAGCAGCCACCTGATTTTAATCCTATAAGGACAATCAGAATATATTTTCTCTTCAACAAAATTATTTCTTAGCCTAACCTCATGATATTAAAATATCAGTAAATCTTAAAAGACTATGAACAGAGCCTGCATGTTACAGCTAATCTAACCTGGTAATCAAACAGGACCTTAAAAGGACCACAGCCACAAATGAAAGTGTTTAATTTTTCATATTTTTTTCCCACATTTCTTCTGTTGCTTAGAAGAAAATTTCAACGTTTATGTAACATTTATTTGTGCTATTAAGCAATTTGCAGATGATGGTAGAGAGAGAAAACAAACAACAGTCTCTCACGCTCCAAGGACCACATTCAAAATTGCAATTTATTAACAGGACATGAAAGTATTCTAGTCCAAAATGTTGCATCAGTGCCTTATCTATACCCTTACTGTAAAGCTATCACTAGTAAATCACTGGGTTTTCGGAACTGCTGTGCCTTGTCCCTGTAATAAAGCTACACAGGAATAGCAGTTTAAACTCCAAAATAATTTAACAATCTGTATATTTTACCTGAAAACCAAACCAAACAAAACCCACCCAATAACATCCATAGAGGTTTTACTCTTGACTAAATAATTCAGGATACAATCCAGTGCCTCAGTGCCTATAAAAAGTAGAGAAATCTTTCTACTGAGTCCAGAAGTCTGGGATAAGGACCATATTCAGTCCAACAAACCGCACAGTTATAATTTATTAGTTATCAAATATTAAATCAACTTCAGGCTTAGAAATAAAAAATCTGCATCCTAGAGCAAGATATATGCACAACATCCTTCAGACAATATTGCCAAGTGAAACCTAATTAGCAGGCTATTTTGATCAGAAGAAATGTTATAGGACCAAGATTCAGGAAGAGTAAGTAAGTCTAACCTTTGACCCAAGAGAGACTGTAGTCACAATACTCGACATTATCGTGTGCACTAGAAGGAATATGCTCCAATCACACATTCAGGCCTGTCACAGCGGAGGAGCCTTCCCAGCTGCAGCAGCACACCTGCAGGGCAGAGCAGCCTCGCCACTTCTACTGCGCCACATCAAAAGGGAGTAAGCTCTGCTGGTTCTTCCAACTATGCTGTGTACATGGGTACAAGATGAATATACTGTCCCCATTGGATAGTGCTTAGCTCAGCTTGTAAGACAGTTCTTTCTTTTGATGAGGTAATAACGTGACTTGGAAGTGATGGGTTGCAGTGCATAGCTCAATTGATCTTTTCTTAAGACTACCAGAAACTGGCTTAACCTGGACTAAGCTGAAACCAGGTTAACGATATGCACAGTGGCTGTAGTTCTTTCTTCACTAAGCCAGTTTTAAAACCTATTGAAGTTAAACCACTGTGACTTTCTTTGCAAGGGAGTTTAACACTCATTCATTATCCTATCTGCAGTTAGCAAAGACCTGTTGTAACATTGCTTAATGATATTTTACACACCATCCATGTTGTTCATAATTTAAAGTATCTTGCAGTGAAGAGACCAGAACCAAGGATAAGCTGCCGCAGTACTGAATCTTCTAAGACAAGCTGTACAAGGTAAAACGGCATAAGAAAGACTGGTAGAGAATGGTGGCAAGTCAGGTTTGCTATCATCAGCAACAGTGAGCTGTGACATAGGGCATCAGTACTACAGCTGCACTCCAAACCCCAGCCAGCCATAGGAGAGGTTCTTTACCACCAGCAGCGAAGCAACAGCCTGTGCTGTTTGTGGCAAGTGGGGGCTGAGAGAGGGCAAGTCCACACCGACTGGGGACAGACCTGTCACAAATGGCAACACTTCAGTTTGGGTCTTTCACGTACATGTGCAGAGCCTCATTTGAGACAAATGATCTGAACTGCACTTCATTTCATGACACACATGTGCAAAGATCTAGAGCTGGTCATAGCTTGAAGCTCCCTTGTCCCTTTTATCTAACTCAGAGAACATGTCTCTGCCCTCCTCCTGTTTCTACAGTACACATGAAGTCTGCTTCTTCAGGGAGACAAAGTTGAAACAAAACATACTCAAAGATGTACATAAAAACTTGCAAAATATTCTGAAAAATGTATGCAGAACAAACTCAAAATCAGTATGATTTCAGTTGCTAAATATACACTGGAATTCATAGCTTTCCAGTAGTTTTTCAGTTGCAGTAGTATTCCATGGCTTTTAGTAGGCCAGCTGACAAATGGGATAGGTTAACAACCTTCCTGCTGAAATTTTGAAGCAATCTCTGTGGGCTGAATGGGGTATAAGGGAAAACCCCCACAGTCAGCACAGCTTTTAGCATTAGTGCACTATAGCCTGTCTTTTAAAAAAGCTCACTGTTCATTTGTAATCATTTGATGGATTGTTCTGCGCACACAATGGAAGCCAACCTGTAATGAATGGCACTGCAGAGATCTAAAGTGTCCAACCTCAGTTCTGAAAGACTGGATCCATGCCCACTACATACAGTAATAAAAGCCCATTTATTTTCTTATGCACTTTTGCTAGTGAGCTGGAAATGTCCTATCTACTTGCAGCAATATAAAACCTGCACAGTGCAAATTCTGCAGTTTGTGTCTCAGGGCATTGGCTTTATTATATTTCAACAGTAACCCTGCCTCAGTGTAAACATCAGGAGATTTATCCCAATACTACATACAAAACTCACCTTCATTTGCAACTTCTGCAAGTTTAAACTCTTCTGCCCATGCTCCAAAGGCCCCAAGAACAGTGGTATCATGTCTTTGCACAGCAGGCAAAGTAACAACAGCAACAGAAAGATGCTTTCTCAGAGCTAAACAATGTCAGAACTTTTTACATAAAAACAGAGCACTTTCTGAATTGCAATATTTGTCATCTTTGATACATACACCTAATTTAGACCATCTGGGCTCAAAAGTAAATTAAATTATTTTCCAGTTCTTTGAGATATCAGAGATGGCATTTTTCATGTCCCAGTTTTCTCATTAGTATGCAGTGTTTAGTTAAAGAGCTTTCATTACTGACAATTTCCATAAGGGGCCTCCCCGTCTAGGGAGGGTGCTAAATGTTTTCTCTTGAAGACAGGTCAGTGTAGAAACTTCAACAGTCCTTCTGTAATGCCACAAATTGTGTAACTGATTTGGAAAAATGATCTGTGCTACAGAGCATCATGAGGATATTGGTACTCCATGCTATTTTTCCCCAGACTGTAGCAGCATTGATTTTCCCATTCACCTGACAAAAATTAAAACGCTAAGAACGGAACTCATCCTTCATGTTACCTGACACACAGGCCTATGCCCCAAGCATATTTTCTTTGCTTAACTTTGGTAGCATGAGTGAATGCAAGAAATTATAGCCCAAAGTGGAACTATTATTACAGGATTTTGTTTTGTTTTTAAACACTCCTCTAGCCTAAATGATTAAATCAGAGAGTAGCTAGAACACAACATATGATAGCAGACCCCGGCCAGGAAAACAGATGTACTTTAGCTGATGAAGCGAGATGTATTTGTCATCACAAGAGTGGCTCAATGGAAACTGTAAGGCAGTGAACTTCCAGCTCCCACACTGCTGTTCTCTGACAGAGCCCAGCAAGAGCTCTTGCTGCGTCACAAAGCTGCTGAGGATGCGTGAGTGTAGAAATGCTGGTCTGCACACAGGCAAAGTGTGTCACAGAGTCATTCGATACAAGCCAATAATCTGCAAGGAAAAGATTAGGCAGAACTTCAGAGAAGGAAAACTGCAAGAAAGAAGTTCAGTCCTCTCTCCAAGAGGTGTTCCTCTTTGCCTGTCCAGCTAACAAGTCTGTCAAAGTCTGGCAGCACATATGAAGAACACTCAATCACAGTGCATTTGGAAAGATTTATGTACTTTTTTTTTTAAATAAAGCTAAATATACACATAAAATCATGCCAGGAAAAAAAAAAGGATATTTTCTAGATAAGGTGTGAGCAAATTTTATTTATTTTATTTTATTCACTGGCTGACTGGCAAGAACCAGAGCTGAGGCAAATTTAAACCTTTAATGTCTTTTACTACCTAAATAGTGAATAAAACTTTTCTCCTCTTTTTAAAAATTAATTTTCTTATCTAAATTGTTAAAGCTTTAAGGTTTTCAAACACATAGGTTTTAGGTAATAATTTAAAAGCAGTTAAAATGCCTGAAGAACCTCAGCCCAATTTTCAATCAGATTTGCACACTTAGCCTTGAAGGGCTCGTACTCTCAGAGGCAGCTGAGTGCTTTTAATAATTCAGATCAAAAACGTTAAAAACTAGAAGTCTGGTGAACATTCATTTCCACTATGAGAGTCACTACATGAAGTGTACTAAAGAGCTTAGGTGGAAAGAAGCAAAGCTCACATAATCTCTGGTGGTGGTATTAGTACAAAAGTACAACAGTGTTGCGTGATGAACAGAGCTGGGCAGCAGGCTGGTACTGATGACACACTGACCTTTTACCTTCTGACATTAATTCCTTCACCACAAATGTTAGTGGAGTTACAGCAGAAGTATGGGTAAGAATTTCCATGTAAATGAAGCTGGTCTTTCAGGATAGATCAAGAATTTCAGTTTGAATGACCCACGTCTTTAAGGAGACAAACTGCATTTATGATGATTGCAGGTAAGGTTCACAATGCAAAGAGTGTCACTATTTTCTCTTAATTGGTATTTTTTATCCATTATAAGGAAATCAGCTGAAAAGATCAGGGAACTGCAATAGAAAGGAAACCTCATTACTTATTATACGATCCTGAACAATTTTTGTATGTTTTGCAAACTCCTAACATGCTCCTCTTGTATCCATGCCCATAGTGTTTACTGCACAGTAATATCTGGATTTTATGATTTGTGAAATGCAAAACTCCTTGGATGTAAAACTCTGTGCATTCAAAAATGTGTTTGTCTTTTCAAGTTCAAATTTATCAGCTTGTAAGTAGCCAATGCTTGCAGTTTATCACAAGTTCCCATCCTCGGGATCCATCAAAGAATTCAGAATTTAGTCCAAAACTCAGTGAAAACACTGTATCTGTCTATGGACTTCAACTTTTCTAGGTTTTCAGAAAAGTTCTGCTTCTGAAGCTTTCCAGGCAACTGGAGAAGGGATATACACTTTTATCAAATATGTCAGTTTAAAACTGCCTTGACAGGGAATATCATAAGCCTGGAAGTAGTCTGCATTTAGGAACTGCAAGAAGTAAGGTAATGTTGCAGTTTTTTAATTTCTTTAAAACCGTTATTATTTTGGGCATGAGGAAATAAATTAGAAAGAGACTTATGTGGTCATTTTTTTGAAGAACCAACATTATATGCTGCTCTGTAAATTTGTAAATACAGTTCTGAAAATGCATTCAATTCACTTTATAGCTTATATATTGACTGACTATAGCTATACACGTCATATTTACATTTAAAAGCCATCATTTTATCATATTTTCAGTATCACAGTATCATCACAGGAACTATCTAGGCAGAATAATTACCTTCTTTCAAACCCATGATGGCTACTGCAAGGAGTATAAAAGCAGTATTATCTTGAGACTTTCTTGGAAATTTATATTTAGGAAACGTTTTTTAAATCCACTATGAAGCTTGCAATGCTAACCTCATTCTGTCTTCCAGAAGGGTATTTCCCTGGAAAATTGCATAATCTTAAATAGCAGATGAAAAAAGCAAGCCAAGTAAAAATCTTTGGAGGGATTCAGTTCTTATACTATTCTAATTAAAAATTTTGCAAGCAGTTTAAACAAAATGTATAGTGAGTCTCAACTGAGAGACCCACTTTGAAGAAGGAAGTTAGTTTAAAGATGAGGAATAAGACTGGTAAAAGGGTTAGAGGGCACAAGACAGAATTTATACTGCAGTAGGGTTATAAAATTGACCACAGGCTTGAGATAAAATTTGCTGAAGCCTTTAACGCTGAAGACTCCCACCAAGTCTAGTGTAGTTTGGATCCATCTCTGTGTAAAACAAGGCAGCCTCTTACACAACAACTTCATTCTGAGTACATGCAATGCTTCAAACCATTGGAGCCATTTGAAACAAGGCAAAAGTTGGCCCATAACGTGTTCATGCAGCAGTTGCCGTGGAGAACACAAAGGAGAAAGTATGCAGCTTCATCAGATTTACAGGATTGGTAGGCAGAAAAAAAAAAATTCAATTGCACGTCTACTGCGGAGATCCTACAAATGACTAAACATAGGCTTAATGTTTTCCACTGCCATCTTCCTGTTTCACACGTGTCAGAGCTTGGGTGATGTCTTCTGTCCTTTGCTCACTGCTTCTCTTTCTGTCAGTCTTCCAAGCAGGGCTGATAGTCCTGATAACATCCCTAAGTAGAGGTCTTATCAAGGAGGGCTGCATTTAGACTCGATTTCTACATTAAGGGACTGGAAGAAGGAAATGTGAAAAAAAGAGAGAACAGGAAAAAGCACACAAGGTAGTGACATTCTACTGCAACTCCAGGATCTGAATCCTGCAGATCTACAGAAATTTAAGTCAGGCTGAATATATACTACTGTGTGAAATAAAAGGGTGGATCCATGTGTTAACTTCACTGAGACATCTGCACTTATCATACCTTCAGGAAAATACCCTTTGAATATATGTTGAAAGAGACATTTAATAGTATATTAAAAAAAAAAAAACACCACAACAGATATATCTAAAAATGAGAAAAACCACGAAGACCATCAGTGTACTAGTCTGCATGATTATACATTATTCTCGACTAATATAAAGCTCATACAATAATTATCAGATATAAAGAATAAAGTCACCACCTGCAGATACAGATTTTCGTGATTAGGGAAATATAAATTAACGATGTTGTAACACCACCTTCATTTTATAGTTACTCCATGACTCCTGGAAGCTTGGGGAGATCAATTATTTACAGAACAATTATACGAAGGTGTACACCCATGTATGGGACTTTTTTTTTGTCAAGACAGCTTGATATGAAGGTATTTCCTCAGGCAGAAACACATAAGAAGCCTACCCGTGCCTGCTGTTTTCCTATTGCTGTATTTACTGGCTTGAAAACCTAAATGCGTAAATGGAGCATGGGAAGCCAGCCAACAGTTACCACTGGAGGCCTGTGTATGCTGTTGGGTCACATTTGTTTTCTCCTTCTTACACCAGCAATGTGAACAGTTTGTGAAGACTCAGACTCCACACAAATGAAGAAAAGACCGTACTTTTTGGGACAGTAAACATAGAAGACTATATTACAGAGATACATGACTAAGTACAAAAGGATTGAGAAGCAAATACCAAGAATAATCATATGCTTCAAATTCCAACATCCTTTCGTCTGAATCAATAAAGCAAAATCGGGGATAATAAAAAAACCACCACAATAACAGGCTGTGCTCCCTTCTTTGGATGCCTGTCAACCATGAAAAACATCTTACAGCTCCCCAGTTCCAGATTAGCCTGTCTGTATCTGTCCTGAGCAGAAGCAAGGGAGTCAATGCTTTCAGGTTCCCACTCATACATGGATGATGGAGTCTGCTGTGAAGTCTCTTTCGAGAACACAGAGGGCAAGCTGAAGGCAGGCTGTATTCATGGAGACACAGTGATGTGGCAGTCTCCAGAGTGCAAATATGCTATGCTACAGTTACTTTTCTAATTAAGTAAACACCCCCCCACACACACACCTTTTTTCCACTACAAGTGTTTCTTTCCTAAAGGACTGATGTATCAGCATCAGAGAAGCAACAATCATCATGAGTGTTTCAAGAGCTGGCTGGGTGTTGAACTCTGCACCTCATTGAAACAGCACATTCTGCACCGGGGGCACAACACGTGGACTTTCTTCTCCACAGGCCGCTGCTATAGGGCTGGGTTATTGATTTTTTTTAAATCTACTATGCTTCCTTTTTTAAAATCTCAAGTGCCTGCAGTAAAAAAATGAGAGGAATCTGTTGCATGATTACTTCTTACTATGGAGAATTAGAAATTATGCATTTTATAGACATGGAATAATCTGCAGTAAAATATTATTTTCAGGTACTTAATTACTCAAAAGACTCCAGTGCCTCTCTGCAGCAGTTGTTCAGTACGCTGCAATTTTTGTGTAGCTGGAATGATGAAGGTATGGCTGAAATTAACAGATTTTCAGCATTACAAACAAGTTTGTTGGCTTTTTCCTTTTAGAGATAGCTAAGGGAACCGTGTTCAGGAATATTTGCTTGTGGTTTTGCTTTTTTTTTAAACAGACACAATTCACATCAAGTGTGCTAGAAACACAACTGAGGATCTAAATGGCAGTATCAGAATGACAGGCTACAAGTCAGAGTGTTTAAGGCCATAAGGGTCACCCAACCACACCACTTTCCATTCTGTATGTCACAATCTGTGACAGTGAAAAAACAGAAAAATGAAATTATGGTTCAGGAGATAAGCATCCCAGAACATATCGCTGAAAGAACGCCCCTACAACATAACTCCCACTCACAGTGTCAAGCTGTCATTTGTTTCTTTTGGGTAATACCGAAACTGATTGGAACCGAGTGCAAGATGCACTCACAAGAATAAAATATTTGTAAACAACAGATTTCTATTTCATTATAGAGCAGTTAGACCTGGAACACTGGACAAATTCCAATCTGTGTAATTACATTCCATCTACCTAAATTCTCTCTGCAGTGTTAATTGGAAATAATGCTTTTCTTCATTTCCTCTCCTACATTATGGTGCCACAGAAGTATCTGCACTTGAATTAAGAGACTTTTTATAGTCAGCATAAAGGACAACTTGGGATGCAAGGACAGAACGTCATTACAAATGTAAAAAGTGATAGAAAACTTTCCGAGTGATCATTATGAGGAACTTTTAGACTCCTATCAGGTGAAGAAAAACAGGAAAAAGTATGCTTCTCTTAGTATGTCTGAAATCAGTTAAGTTTACTCCCCGATTTGCTAAATATATCGTCAAGTAAACTCTGAAAACCGTATTCTTTCTCTTATTGAGCGCTAAAGCAACTATTGTTAACCTCCCATACTGATACTGAAGAATTCACACTTTATTCTTACTGATCTCTACTGTGTGTGATGATGAACTGTATTAAAGTTAAAAATTACACACAAAATCTAAAAACCTAACCAGTCTCATTCTTAGTAAGTAACGTATGACTTGCTAATATTAATATTTAGGTAAAACTAGCAATAAAATAATCTTACTTTGAATCTTCAACTTTTCACTCCCCTCAATCTGAAATAGGTGGCCAAAGCACTGGTTTACTTCACAAAAGTTACACAAGGAGACTGAGGAGTGTTCTCACTCACTAGTAATACAGATTTTCAATAACTTTTTTATATCAGTTGAAAAGAAAAGCAAGGCATTCCCATTTCCTGGTGAGAGGTCACAGGAGCATATTTGCATATGCAATCCCTGACATTCTCCGAAAGCTAAAGCTCAAAGAAAAATTGATAAATCAGTTGCTGTAACATAATGCATATCTTTGTATGTTTTACAGCACCCAGCAGTGTCAACTATAAACAATTTACTCATTTATTACAATGCTGCCAACAATGAAGCAACAGATTTCCCACAAATCATAAAGCTGAATGTTTCAACTCTCTTATGCTACTGATATATCCCTGTGTATCTATGTTTATATATATAAAAGAATATACACATATATAAAAACTTGTCACCGTTAAATAGTCATATAAACTGAAATATATGTAACTGAAATGTTAAACATAAGCATAGGAATTTAAAAATGGTTTAAACTCCATGCTACAATGTAATTAAAAAGCAAATTGATGGAAGCTTTGTTCACTTAGCGTTCATATCTCTTCATAAAATGGTACGATACAGTTCTTAAATTATGTTAAAGAGCTGATTTATGAGAAGGTCTGGCATTTCATCTTGCAAGGACACTTAAATCTTACAAAATGCTCACTGAGACTAAACAGACAATGCGAGTACAAGGACTTCTCTGTTTACAGGGTGAAATGACTTGATCTGACTGCAGCTACTGCAAAATCTGCCATTGGTTACACTAATCACTGGAAGAAAGGAAAGGATCTTTAAACAAATATATAGAAAGAAATAGGAAAAATAATATACAACACACTTCAGCTTCAAATAGATTTGCTGCCCTTAAAACCACAAAATTCAAAGACTCAGCAAATGCAGAATAACTTGATGACATATTGAACAAAACAGAATCACAACGTTTCCTTGACTGATTTATGACGGGCATTCCAATACATCCCAAATTCTCTGTAAACACATCAGAACAAAAATACTAAACAATGAAACTATAAATACCACTGTTTATTTTGACTCAATATGGTTTCAAGTACCACAGGACAGTAATGCCTCACAAACATGAATTCATTCATACTCACAACATCCCTGAAATGCTCTCCTACCTCAGTCTCACCACTGCACTTCTGGGAATTTCACCATATCATCAAAACACAATTCAAGGCAGCCAACGTGTGAATTAGTTTGTACTTAAAGTGCCTGCTATCCACCCTTACCACTAAGGGGCCAGAAGCAGGGCAGATGATCACTCCTTTTTTGCCAGCATTTAAGATGAAGCTGGCCTTAATCAAGATTAACAGATCTCTTTGAAATGGTGGGAAAAGGCAGAAAACTTTCCACACGGATCTGTTCAGCGTTTTTGACCAGACAGGATGTGGTTAGGACACAGGAACCCAAGGAACAGCTTTTCAACAAGTGAATACAGGGAGTCTCAATCTCACAGCACTGCTGAGCCAGATGGCAGCTGCAAACAGAGTATCCAAGAACTTCAACAGAAAATGAAACTCCATTGCAGTTGGAAGCCGGTCTACAGAGAACTAGTGTGAAGGCCAAAGGGACAGTGAAAGGTACGGTTTTCATGAGGAGAAAAATTACCTTTGTTGCAGTAAATTATTCAGCACTTCAACCCAGCTTTCTTCTATTTTCTGTCCCCTCCAAAAACTTCAACTCTTTGGCATTCCTCCTGTATGTGGGGTGGCCTCCTACTTACCCTACTAAATTTAAAAAGCTGACATAGAGTAACTAACACAAAGCACCAGAAAATATATGCTGCACTTTTAAATGACAGAGAAGGGTATAAACTTCAAGCATAAATTATGCAGCATAGTGAGCAAATCCAGATCAGTGCTACCTTAATTAGGAACAATATTAGCATATTGCTACTTTAGACATAGCCACTGCCAGCACATTAAGAGTCCCCATGTCTGCTGTCACAGTCATCTGCTTGGAATGGCTACATTTCACAACATGTAAAACCACCACATCCAAAGAGAAGAGGACTACTGCTAGGGTGGAATTCTGTAACAGAAGAGAGAGAACTGATATGAGAGTTCCTTTGCTTTTAAATATCAAGTGGCCATTAGAGACCTTCGAGGATACCAGCAGTCAGTCTTATTACAGAGACCTCTGAATCATTCTCAATTATCTTAAGAGTCTTGTAATGATTATGTAACCAAAACACCAACCCTTTCACTTAAAGTCTCTGCTCCTCATATCTAACTGAAGATTCAGCTTTCCATAAGTTTCATGTTTTTTGCCTTATCTCTAATTTATCACTATCTAAAGAGCATGATGACAATTTATGCAATACTACATTTATAGTACAGCTTCATCAGAAAAATCAGCCAAAGTTAAAGTAGAAATGACAATTATTTAACCTGTAATGACTATTTACGCCCTTAATCAGAAATGTTGTTCCGAGATAGTGGTTGGTGTAACAACATTGACAATTAATAAAACTAAAAGGGATTATAATATCCAAGAGAATTAACTCTGATTTCAGATGCCCAAGCCCACAGCTGTCGGCCACCCTGGCTGTGCACTGCCCAGATGGTCACCTGTGTAGCATAGCTTGGATGCTGCAGATGCAGCTCACATGACTTGATGAGTACGATGGACTTGCTGTGGGGTATGTGGCACTTAGTAGTATCAGTATCTGGTATCAGAACTGCAAACCATGATCTACAAAGCTGCAAATGAAGATAAATGCATTTTAAAGGTTCTTCACTTAAAACAGAATTCAAGCAGCTAAGCTCTCCAAGACAGCACCCTGCTAACTACAAATGAATCTGGAGATATGGATCCAAGGTCATTATGTTCTTTTCATGACCTGAACTCACCAAACAGTAAACATTATACAAAGCATCACAGGCCGCTGCTGTGATAAATTACCAGACTATTCTACTTTGATCAGCATGGGGTCCCATATAATTATATCAAAGAGCTTAAACTTGTTTACGAGATTACATTAATATAAAACACAGCTTCTCAGCTATGCTGTCACTGAAACACTGTAGTGTCACACTTTTTTCCCCCAATTAATTCATCAATTCCCAAATGTTGTATTTTGAAGCTAGAAAGGATAATTAAAGTTGCTGCTTGCATAGCCTCTTAAGTTTCTGTATCATCTTTTCTCTGTGCAGGAGATCAAGCGGGCTCCTCTCCCCATAGGTAGCAAGGCTGCGGAAAGGACCGATTCTTTCTCGACTCACATAGCACATGGTCACAAGAGCAGAAGGAGCATATTGGCAGTAGTGGTGACTGACTTCTGATGGCAGGGCCACCACTGCCTGCGAGGGTGTGGAAGGCAGAGAGGACTTTCTATTTAGCTATAACAGTTTCTCTTGCTCTAAATAAACTTACTTCAAACCCTGGAAATTTGTTGTGGTGTTTAATGGAGATGCTATGGAATTTGGATATCTTATCTTAATAAGCAACTTTTCAAAGCATACCTGCATCTAGGGATCTGATAGAAACCATTTGATTCCAAATTTACAGTGCCCTTATTGCTGACTAATTACGTGTCATTAATAAGCCAATAAACCACTTTGATCCTGATCTGATTTAAACCATGTAAATTGAAGGTCCTCCCCTGTGATTAGTAGCTGTATACCATCAACTTCTGAGTAACACTCTTGATGGCCTCAGATTAATCATCAACAAAAAGAAGTCACTAGGAAGTGAAAATCCTCAAAATTAAGTATACTAGCATAAGTGTGGATTTTGGTTGATGAGTTTGGGAACTGAGCTTGAAAGATTCACCTCCATATTCTTACAGTTAAATTATTTAGTGGCCTTGAATGAAGTGAAAGGTTATTGTTTGTCCTAATCAGAATTTTGCCTAGCTTGTGCGCTACTAAACCCAGACAATTAGTTCAAACTTTTGTGTTAATGCTGTATTACGAAAATCATGTTTGCTAATTCTTGCCTGCAAATGGCAGTTGCACACTACAGATGCTGCTGAGGCAGCAGAAGCCCTCGTATAAGAACATCAAGGTTTCCTGTTCCAGCAAGGCTCTTTGCTAGATCCCAGATTCAGGAATTAAATATTAAGGGAGGAATTTTTAGATTTATTTTTAGATTAGAAGAAAAAAACAACCAACCCACTTGGCCCTCCTAACTTGCTACTTTCAGGACAACAGGTATCCTCACATCCGTCCCTTCACCTGATGTCTGATGGCAGGCATAAAACTCTCACAACCACTTTTTCAAGGGCTGCCATTCACGAATGAACATGCATTTTATTTAAATCCCCTTTCCGATTACGATAAGTAGACAAAATTACAAAACTATGGCCCATCAAAAGTCCAAGCACAGTCCTAACAAGTACTTCTTTCAAAAGCTGTCACTGAGTTCATTTACAAATTGTATTGATTTGGAACAGACTTTTTTTTTCCAAATTCTACTCAGTTTTTTACTGAACAGGTATGTCTTTGGAGAATCAAAACAATCTTTGAATCCAAAGGAGAATGCCAATACGAACCAGGAGGCAACACGCAGGTTTCTCCAAGCAATGAGTGTGGCTCAGACAGCTGCAGATAGTGCCCGAACCCTGGAGTTCAATGACAGAATTCAGGCAAAAGGGCCCACTTATAAACTGAAAACGTACCCATGAAAATATGTTAGTGTGTTCACATTTTTAATGATTTACTGTGAATGTTATATACAAGCAAGTTAATAAATTCACAAATGCTTCGCAATTTCCAAAATTTGTTCCTGAGTTAAAATTGAGCAATTATTTCCACATTGTTCAGGTCTGTATATACTTATGTTTTATATACATGTATACACATATAGGTTGTATTTACAGCATTCCCATGCAATGAGTTGCAGTACTTCAAAGAGCATTTGTTTACCATTCTCCAAATTCATAAAGCTATTTCATATTATTTTTAATGAAAAAAATTACAATTCAGATCAATTTTCACCATTACAAAATGAGTCCACCTATTTACCATTTAACATACAATTTGACACCCATAATGATATTTCAAATTGCCAAAGGAGAAGAGATATTCCTCACTGTTACTTTGGAAAGCAAGTATCTAATCTGAATTTCTGCCAGATAATTTTAAAATTAGCTGTTTGTGAACAGTAGATAATTTTTAATTAGCCCCCAATACCAGATGAAGCTGAATTCTTCTTACGTATTTCTAAATAGGTCTGCATTACAGCCTCAAAAACAAAAGTGTGATCAGAAATCTGATACCAGCTCCTTAAAGAGCAGAACAAGCTACTTAATATTCTGGTGCTCCTGCAGTTTGATCTAATCCTCAATGAACTGTAGGAATGACAAAATATTAATTATGGACATATTTTGTTTCATTATTTATGCTTCATCCAAAAGGTAATGTTTAAGAAACAAGCCCTTCATGCTTAATTCTCTGTCATCTTTTCGCTAATTACCACAGCAGGAGGGCTCTGCATTTAAACCAAGTCAGTTGTCTCCTACTGTTTGCAGCCTCTCAAACATGTTCTGCCTGTAAGCTGTACTTAAAGCAGGTATAAAGGTCATATTTGCATAAGCTCACATTCCTAACATGGAAAAAAAATTAATTTTAATGACAATTTCTCATCTGGATTTAACATGATTATAAATGAAGTCTGCACATCCTCTCAATGGAGGAATCTTTCTAACATCCTTCTCTGTGGAAGCGTCTATCCAGGGTGTCTTGTTTTGTACAGAACAGATGAGTCCATAGACACGTATTCAGGAGACACTCGTTCACCAGCTAGTGCAGCTACTCAGCCGTTGCAGTGCAAGGCTGAGCTTCTCCAGGGAAAGCTCAGTACAGGGGACGAGTTGTCAAGATACTTGGTATGTCCCTTGAAGGAGGCTCTGTCTACTGCTTCTATAGCATGTTATGGAGACCAGATTCACAACACAGACCGGTAAAACATGCTTAGTCTGTAACCGCTTCTACACTTTCCTCCAGGCATAGACGGCCTACACCTGGGTACAAGGACTCTGTGCGCTGAACAAACTATCCATTAAGTGAATATAGCTATTGATTTAGACCATAAGGATAAGAAATCTGACTGGAAATGGATAGGAATATTTATATAGACACCGATGAAAAGGATGTAGTCCTTTTCCTAGCAATTACCTTTAAGCTACTTACACAAAAATTTTCTCCTCTTTCTTGAGAGCCAAAGTAACAGTCCATGATTTTAGAGATGAATGACAAAAGCACACAGTATGGCAAAATTCATCCCATAATATTAAATCTTTTCTTTAGGGAACAAGAAAGCATCAAAGAAATGAACTAACAATACACCAGAAGCACGAGCAGCATCACATCATTTTAACACAACTGCTGTACCTCTTAATTGGTCATTAATTCTCGGTTGAAACATTAATGCTTTTGCTCCCCACTGCTGTAAAACATAATAAAAAAGATTGTTTCTTTTCTTCCCTCTTATAAATATTCTCTCTAATTATGTATTTGCAGGGACATTTTGTGAAAAGGCCTGCTTCATTCACAGCTATCTGAAAAGGCAAATAAGTAATAAAGGTTTGATTTTTTTTCCCCTTGGTCAAATTAAAGCAATCACTGCTGTAACTTTGAACAGTACCCTAGCTTCTTTACATCTATCTGCTTGCAAATAGTTGGCAGAGACCTGTCAAAATAATGTCCTTGGTTACTAAAGTATACTGTCTGACTGCAACAGCTATCCATAATACAAAGACAATTAGTTCCACAAGCGGCTGTCCTGCCTCTGCATCACTTCCAAGGAAGCGGCAGAAAGAATTCTTGGCTAATGCTTGCAAGAGCTTACTGGGTGTGATAGGCTATCCCATAGCCCAAGTCAAAGTTCACAATGTCTTCTCCCACAGTACAACAAGCAACAGATGTAAAACAAACAGAAAACCTCACACTACTTTTTCCAGAGAGCATCCAGCTGTGAAGACAGAGATGAAGATTAAAACCAAATGAATTCCTTCTAAACAATTAGGCATAAAGAAACCCCATGATATGGTCAGAACTGCTGAATGGCAGTTTTACAATACTGAAGTGTTTTGCAGTCATTCCTGCGGAAGAGTACAAGCTAAATCTTTAGCTGATATTGATACATACATGAGTATCACTTATCAATTTCCCTTGAAAAGCTAGGAGAATTCTGCTAGTTGTTTATGAAACATACTCTGGAGCTTTAAACTTTACACTTCAACAGCGAAGAACAAATTTGTACATCCACTGTATATGTAAGTGTATATATTTATGCATGCATGTATATATATGTATAAAATAATGCATAAACATACATACATTGGATATTAACTGCCACATTTGTCTGTCTGCATTTAAATACATTTCTTTTGAAGCTTGTATCCAAGCCCCTCAAGCTGCTGTTCTCTGTAAGCAGCCAGCACGAACAGGCACACACACAACATTTCAGCACGATGCTATAGATTTGCACTAGGGGAACACAAGAAAAGTGAAAAGTAGTATTTTATTTTCCTAGTAAACATGTTATGAGTGTCTTCCAATATTCCATAAGCTTATACTAAAACTGGAATGCACCAAATAGCCTTCATCTGCCCTAGTTAATAATTTGCAACTCTGAAAACATCAGCAACATTACTAACAGCATTAGTATTATGTCTAGAGAAAAAATAACTACACTGTATTTATTCTAATGTAGTCCTTTTGTTTATATTCCAATCTTTCCATTTGAACACAACGACTTTCTAAACTTTCTGCTTAGGTAAGGTGTATCATACAACCAAAGACAAAGCACCTGGGTGAAAACCAGCAATTTCATTGTTAATGTTACATTGGTCCTACAGTTAGTTGATTCTCTTATAACCTACACACAAGCAAAACACCACATATTTTTGCCCCATTCTTCCTAATAGCCATATGCTGTATGCATACAAAGTCAGGTAAGTCTCCCTTTTGGAGTTACAGCTGTTCAGTGTT